>NC_051052.1:5752612-6092255 GCF_904848185.1 Acanthopagrus latus | reverse complement strand
ATCTCTCTCTCTGTCTGTCCTTGCAGATCTTACAGGTGAATCTAGTGATGTCCATCCTGCTGTATGTGATGGTCCTCGTGTACCTCTATGGTATCCAGGCAACCAACATGGACAGCAGTCGCCAGGGGCAACAGCAGCAGCAGCCGAGCCCTGACCCCTTAAATTCGCTCATCATCCAGCTGCTTCAGGCCGACCTGACGAGGGGGAGGACCAGGGGGAACCAGAGCCAACAGGGGAAAAACCGGGACACTGAGCCCCACGACCCGCTGCCTCCCCTCCTCGCTGCAAACTTTCCTTTGGGGGAGCAGGGCGATGCGGAGCAGTGGGGGGCCGGGGGTCGCAGCGGAGGGAGCAGCGACGTCATTGACCAACAGTTGATGATGTTGAACACAGACCTTCTCAGGCAGCACAAGCGGTACAACTCGCCTCGAGTGCTGCTGAGCGACCGGCTGCCATTGCAGCCGCCGCCGCTGTACCTCGCTGACGATTTTGTTAGCGGTGGACTTGATGGCGGGGCGGCGGGAAATAAGACTCGAAAGAAGCGGTACGCTGAGCACAAGAGCTATCGCGGGGAATACTCCGTGTGCGACAGCGAGAGTCAGTGGGTGACGGATAAAACCCAAGCAGTGGACACCAGGGGGGATCCGGTTACTGTTCTGGCAAAAATTAAAACTAGTGCCACGCAGGACATCAAACAGTACTTTTACGAGACGCGCTGTCGGACCCCCAGGCCCTTCAAAGGTGGCTGCAGGGGCATTGACGACAAGAACTGGAACTCGCAGTGCAAGACAACACAGACGTACGTTCGAGCGCTGACGCAAGTTCGCAACTCGGTGGGCTGGAGGTGGATACGCATAGACACTTCTTGTGTGTGCGCATTGTCAAGGAAACGTCACAGGACGTAAACAAAACAATTCAAGCCCTGCTGAGGATTACCTGTTTGGAATTCTACTTCCTGTATAGGATTTTATTTCCTGTTCACAGTGCTCCCTGCCACAGGATTATGCATCATGGTGGTGAAGAGCGACATTCTGCTATACAGTGACACTTCTACTGAAGAAATCTTTGGTCCATTTAACTGATATTTCACATGAATTTGCTGCAAATCCACAAAACCGGCACTGTGCCGCTATTATGGAAGAACTCGTCTGAGAGGGGTCGGGGTGGGAGGGAGTGAGCGTGTGAGGGGGAACTGTACATATAAATTATTTAAATTATATGAAATGCATGTAGTTTATACATGTTAATCTATCTATATATGACGTATGAATATATTTGTGTTATTTATTTAAAGAAGTCCTCTTCAAAATGATTTTAAAAAAAAAGTCTATAAAAAAGGAACGAAACAAGCTATGAACTCGTTTTGAGGCTATAATACAGAGCTGGGCTGCAAAGGTGCTTCACAGTAAGACTTTACATGTGCCTTGACCAGTGTGGCTGCAGAGCAGAGACATAGGACATGGTAACTCACAGACAGCAGTTGCCGCAAATGTTATGGGGTGAACCTTAAAGGTTACAGAGTTCAGGGACCTGTCCTCTTTCACTTTGGAATCATTCCTATAATCCAAAGGTTCCATGTTTCCGGGGTTCCGGCAATCCCAGGTTACTATGTTTCCATGGTGCTACTGCATGTTCCCAGGATCACATGTTCCCCTGTACAACATATGTGCTCTACCAGGGTCCTATGCTTCTTTGGTCCAATGTTTCCACGGTTCCATGTTTCCAAGGTCCTATGTTCCCGGGGGTTAAGGTTTTGACTCCAACACTAACAAAAGGGTTCATGTTCATCAACATAATATTGGACTGAGAAAAATAGTACCCATAGAACAAAGGACTTTGGGAACTTAGGGACCCTAGAAACACAGGAACTTGGTAATTAAGGGAACCTGGGAACATAGGACCTAGGGAACTTAGAGACCTGAGGAACATAGTTTTGCTTACATCCCCCTGGGCTAGTACGTGGCCCGAATTCTAAGCATTACCCCTTAAAGTGACAAATATATCCTAAGTTTTAAGGTATCCTAGGACCAAAACACAGATTTGAGATTTTGATTGACCAAATATATACATTTACACAACGTTCACATTTGATCCTACTGTTATGTTGTAAGACACTATGAGTCCATTCATTCCTCTGGGAGACAATTTTGACAAATTAAACATAGAAGTTCCTCTTGTGGAATCTGCTGGCAGTGACTGACAGATTTAAGAGAATCCAACTGTTTGGTTTTCCTCAGACCACGTTGACTCTGTTCACAACGTTTTTACTCTCAACTGTTGTCATGAGCTGTTTTTTTTTGTTTGTTTTTTTTTCCTGTTAATAAAAAACTATATTTCTTAAATTTGGAAACATTTCATTAACAAGGGCCATTTCAATTTTTGAAAAATTGAACATGGTGACAAAGATCACATTATGTAGGTGATATATCATATTACTTCAAGACAATACAGTCATCCTTCCTTTGTATGGTTGTTACCTATTATCTACATTGCTACATTAAAGAACTTCAGCATGAACCAACAGTCGTGTGGCCACAGCCAGGACAGATAAGTCAAGCGGTTAGTTTTTATGTCCTCCTGGACATCATAAGCTTTGTCCTTTAAGTTTCCTCAAACATGTCTAGTGGGGATTCCCAGTTATGTCAGTGACTTCTAGGGAGTCCACAGTTCAGCCAGTGGTAGAGACAGTGATGGTTGTTCGAAGGTCTGATCAATAGTCATTTATTCTGCTATCTGATCAGATGTTTTACACTTCAGTTATCTCACCAGTTACAGCACACAGAGAGAGGATGAAGGCATCAGATGGAGCTAAATGGGGTCAGTGGTCAAAAGGTCAAAGGACATGGAGAGCTGTTTGAATGTGTGTGGAAATAACACAAATGAATCTGCATGCAGGGGGCTAATATAAGAGAGTCCAATTTTGCATGCAGGTAATCCACCAATCATTTCTCCAATCAAGTTCTGCATAAAACAGATTCATCCAAGTAGCATGCATAAAAAAATGTCTGTGACTGAAGAGCATGAGCGCACTGGAGCAAACAGGACTTTCACACAGGAGAGTGGTGTTTGTGCTCCTTGTGAGGCCAAGAGTCACATTGCCCAGTTAACACAGTGTTTACTCTATAAAGCATCATTGTCTAATTTATTCATCATAAGACACAATAAGCACACAAACAATAAATCTCAACAAAACTGTCTACAACTACCACAAAATAAATCCTCAATTTACAGATTAAGGTGTGAGATATTCTGGTTTTACAGGCTGTCTACGCTCAAACTGGCATGTGTCGGTCCCAGTAAGTGTGTTCCCTCCAGTCACGTGCCCAGCCGTGTTCACCGAGAGGCCGATGGACAGATCCCACCCTGTCATCCAAGATGCAGGCAGACTTCTTTGTTCTGAGCTATCTTTGAATTCTGGCCATTTGAAATTACACCTTCAACAGATGTATTAAAACACAAGTCACGTATGAAATGTATGCAGTTTTAAGCAAAAGTCAATGGGAAGGATTGGCATATCACCTGCATGTGAAATTGGACCTCTGCATATGAGTTGCATGTGATTTTAAATTGCAAAGTTGTGTTATTTGTTCAAAGATTGAAGAGACCTGCAGTCTTACAAACTCCCAGCTGCCTAACGTTATTTCATTCAAAAACAATCATCTACCTCCATGCCCAAAATCAATCATCTGCAGGACTAATGCAGAATGGTCGCAGGAAGTATCTAAAGGGGCCACTGTGTGCAGGGTTAATGCAGAGTAAAAGCAGGATGAACTCAAAGTCGAACTTCAGTGATGGCTATCACCAAAGCACTGTTATCAACTGATATTAGTCATAGTATTTGAAATTTGGAAAACCCCAAAAGCCTGATTTAGAACACTAACCTAAGGGTAAAATTCAAGAGCAAAGACGCCTGGGTAATAATCTTTTTTTATTGTTCATCTAAAGATCATCTCCAGCCTCATAAAAAGGAGGGACATCAGGACCCAGGAACATCCAAAACAGCAACAACGATCATTTTTCAAAGCTCAGAAACAAATCTTAATTCATGCCAAAAACCTGCAGACTTCATAAAGTGTATTCATATTATCATTTGTGAAGACAAGGTACAACCTGAGAGCAAGTCAGATCACAGAAAACAAACTAAGCAAATGCCCAAATGTGCAGTGACACAGAAACAGTCATCCTGACTAATCGTGATTATTAGAGGAAATGGGATTGACAAAGATATGAATCACTGATTATCAAATTCCACAACGCTCAATGGTACTGTACGCTCTGTATCGGATGGTATTTGAGAAGACGGGAAGACTAAGTCAGTCAAAAAATATGTGGGGTTACCACAAGGTATGAGTGATCTTGTGTTCTATTCAAAGAGAGAAGAACTGTGTTGTTTCAAAATGAACTGATTTTCAGGAATAAAGCTTTTCAAAAAATGTATGTACAGTGATTGTGGAAGCTAACAATAAGGTAAAGGCACAGGGGACTGATGCTGGAGGGGAGAGGACAGACTGCACACGTTTTTTGTCAAACTATCATCTTGTGAAGACTGGATTAGTATGCATTTTATCTTAGTCAACAAATCCTGGAGAATTAAAAGGGGGGGGGGGGGGGGGAAACACCTTTAACCATACAAACTAAGGAAAATGGATCATTGGTAATGTACCTTTTATTCTGCTCTTGGATTATCAGCCAAATATGTGATGTCATGTCCAGATCTTCTCTGTGTCAAATAGAATCATAAAGTAAGGGCTTCTTGCTAAAGCTGACAACGTATATTAATGGTTGGCAATCGCATGGGAAAATGTATTATATAAAGCTAGAGTTAACAAACAATTAGACACACAGACCAGGTGACAATACAGCTGCATGACTAACAATCCGGAAGGTGAATGTTAAGTTAAGGCGGAATCTGTATGATCCATGACCTTCAGAAATGGACTCCTTCTACTTTCCACCATAACCTGCAGTCTGAAGCTCAGTCACTCCGACTCCTGCACACCACAGCTGCCCAGCCCACGGGCACCAGCAGCACTTTATATTACCACGCCTAAGTGGCAAGCAGGATCAGGTGTGGACCTCCACACACTGGCAAGCAGGAGGAACATAAACACGACCACAGAACTAGAGATGTAAGAACAGGTTCAGGTATTCTGTCTTGGGGCTTCTTAATGCTGAAGGAGACAATTCTAGAGAAACATAGTTCATCACTGAGTGTCTTTCCCAGGCCGTCAACACCTGACGCTTTGGGTTGGCAACTGGACCCTGGCCAACCCAAACAGTACACTAACAACTATCGCCAACATTGTGGGGGTGTGTATATCTCCCTTATAAGACAATTGAATATGTATGTAAATACATGGGCAGTGATACAATTCAGGAACGATTCTATTACTGAACAATTCGATATGACTCGATACAGTTTGGGTATGATATGATACAATACTTTATTTCATATTTATTTTCTTTAATAAATTAGGATAATACAATTTAATGAAAGTGCCATTGCTTACATTCAAACAAAGACCAGGGAATCCTATGTGTTTGTCTCACTCTTTGTCGTCATCCTCAGTTTGCTTCATCTCAGTGTATAAAAAAAAAACACAACTCATCCTGGAACTACGGAACAACTATCCTGTTGTCTGGTTCTGCATGAGGAAGGTCTCTCTAAGCAGGATCTGTTTGCATTGGACGTCTCTGAACTGCATGTCCCTGAATGTCTGTATCCTACTATCTACTTTTGATAACAAACTCAGAAGTTGCATTAATTTAACAGTGTGCACTGTGCAGTAACTATCAGTGTGCAGTATTCAGTACATAATTTCAGCAGACAATGACAGTTCACAGTGTGCGGCACCACCAGCAGTCACAGAATACAGCTAATTATAGCAACACAATCAAAAGCAGAAAGGTCGTACGTCTTGGGCAATAAAATGGGCTGTAGATGCCTTGATCTGCCGAGACCTCACCAAGTTGTGGTTAAGTTGTGGAGTCTTGTCTTGCCTGTTCTTCCTAATGCTAGCTGTACTAGCATCTTTGTGGTCTGGACAGGTTTCATCATGGTGTCTCGCCAGGTGAATGCTAAGACACGCAGTACCGCTGTGCTTTAATGCAGTTCTACGGAGCCAGCTTTCCATCCCTCTCATCAAATCCAAATATTTTCCAAACTTTTTGATTTTACATTTGATGTGGATTGCAAATCTTGTTGCCATTGTGCGCTGGTGTGTTGCTGTTGGTCCACCAAAACGCAATTTACTCACAGGCTACTCTCTATTTAGCAACTTGGTGGTACTCCTAATGAGAAATAAGTTAATGACAAAGTAGATAGCAGTAAATAATAAAGTCAACACACTGTACATTTGAAGCTGTATTTTACCTTGAAGTGCCTTACTTCAGGGCGTATACTGTAAATGGAAATTACTTTACCTTCCTTGAGCAGATTTTTCCTCATGGAACAGGATTTGCTTACAAACCCTTATAATACCTTCCAATCCATGACGGCATCTGTAATTTGCAGGGCAGTTGCATCTCTCAGTTGGACCGTAAATGTCCGTGCCATAACATACAGTTGCTGTACAGTCTAAATAAAGCTCTTATGCAACTTTTATTAGATTCTATTAGTAACTGGCCCTCAGTGATTATGACAATGAACTTTGTGAACTCAAAGCAGACAGGCTTATTTTCTTATGAGGAAAGTGCTGAAAATTACGATCAAGCAGTTTAATCAAAAAAGTAGCGTGATTTGATGTAATACTAGTCTACAGTCCACAGCATGGATGGGTTGCTCTTCTGTTAATGGCTTCTGCTGACGATGCAGTTATATTCTTACAGAAGATGGTTGAATTTGAAGTTATACCCGCATTTTTCTGTTCCCAGCAATCTTTGACGCTAATGATGGCGGGGACAACACTTAGCGGTGATGTTGGCCAAGTCCTGCTCAACTGAGGTCATCCACTGCTGATGATTATCTCTCAACAAAGCTTGTCACAAAATGTGACAACATCAATTAGACATCCCACTGTTAGCCACCACCACTTTTTTTTCCCTCCCAGGTCATCAGGCAAAAAGATAATTTCTCCCCATTGTTTCCTTATGCCTCAAGGTGTGATCGGACACGCCCTCCTTCCAAAGCCTGTTCACGCAGCACCTTCAGAAGTGTTTAATTTGTTATCAATTTGCGGCAGGTGAGGAAAGCGGTTGGGGGGAGCGACACATTGTGCCATCTCTAATGACCCAGGGGTTTTACAGAGGGGTAAAGCTGACTTAAGGAGATGTACATACATGCAGAGCTGGGATTTGAGGCAGTAATCTCTTATTCTGAGAGGAGCTTACCACTTGTCAGGCTGCAGGGGAGAGCAGATCAGCAATGACATCAATGCAGTGCTGACTGAATGTGTGCGTATGTTTCAATTGTTGAAGGCACACTTGATTGTAAAAGGCAAAATTTCGATAAAAGAAAGAAACTGAACCCTCGGGCAAACTGGTAAACTAGTAGGACTGGGAAGGAGTAATTGCTAAGACAGTACTAAATGTCCTTCTATACTTGTTCGTGGATATAAAGAGCATTTACCAGCCCAAAGACTTAGACTAGAGTTTATGTATGCAAAATTGACAAAATTACAATGATAGGTACCCTCCAAAACATGCATTTCTCCCGTCTCTCATTAGCTCTGTAATTCCTACTCTTGCAGCCTGAGCTAAAAGTGCAGACACGGTCAACTCGTCTAATCTGTGATGTCACACCAACGTACAGGTCCAGACAGTATTAGTAGGGGAACATGGCAAAGGTGATTGTAAGAGCAGCCAGGATGATTACGTATTTGAAGGGAGAGGTGCTACTGCAAGAATATTGCTTGTAACCAGGGAGGGCTAGTCGTAAACCTCCCCCATCTGTTTCATGGTTTCCATGGCAGTAATGTTATGACGGTCATTTGGGGGTAAAAGCCCAAATAAACATCGTCTTACTTTTCTAAATGATTTTATGATAATATTCACAGCCTTGTTGACGATTCCTTTACAACCCTGCCTGATATTTCACCAGATCCCCAGTTACAATTTGCCTTCAGGCAACACAGCTGCTCAGCCTGGGTGTTAGGATCTAAACTTGTATCCCTGTTGCATGCTGGACAAGCAAGAAAAGACGGTGGATTATATCAGGAAATAGGCGTCTTTCAGCGTACGACAGCACTGCCTTGACAGACATGGGCACAAAGAGGCCTTGCTGAGCTTGAGAGGGTTTTCCTCCCAATCCTGCATTGATACCTGCAGAGGGGATTTGGAGAGAAGGGTATTCTGTATGCTGTTCGTGCCAAGAGGTGCGTGACATCCCTGTCGTGAACTAGGAGTTTTCATACAGCGCTGGAGGCTGCTGAAAGCCTGAAGGTCACAGGTCATGAGTGTTTACAGATGGCAGGATCACAAGGAAGGATAAGAACCGTACACCAGATTTGGCAACTGTCATTGAAGCTTGTTGCTGCTACTGGTATTTCTGACCGGAACTCTACCATTACGTCGGAATGATACTAAACTGCTTCTAAGCAACACGCTTCCAGCTTTGAAGACCTCAGCCAGCAAAGTTCATGTTTGTTCTCAAGATATCTCAAAAATTTCTGGAGTAATTTCGCTGGAATTCAGCCTGTGGTCAGAAGATTAGGTGATAAAGGTCTTTGTGGCGATTTCCACCTCAACAACATTTCCCTTGGCTGTAGTATGGCATGAGTCAGCCTGTCTATCACAACGTTATATTTTTTACAGTAAACACTTCTTTCTTGCATAAGCCTCCTACACAAACCTTTCAACCAGTCCTGCATATTAAACAAAATAGAGCGTTTATAACTGACTTGCAGAACTCATGCAGTAGGGTGTTTTCTGGTGTGACACCCCTATTTATTAGTTTTTCAGCCACTGAAACTGCCATGGGTAGGGCTTGGCTAATCTTAGGCACCAACCAAATTAATTATCAGTCACAGTCATGATGAAAAGGAGTCATCATTGATGTCTGTCAGGAACCAAAAACAAAGCCATTTACCTCATCAAAGTCCAACGCACAAGGAAGTCATAAAAACGTTATTTTCAGGCCCTTGCAAAAATGTCTGATACTGTATTTTTTTCGCTACATTACTACATGGCTCTAGAGCTGTTATTGACGTGGATCATTTTACTGTTTGATGTCCCAGAGAGGCATATTGTGGCATATCTAAAATGCGTGGGACACATGGCAGCAGAAGCGCTGACCATGCCACCAAATCAGGCTGTTTAGAAAGAGTGTGCTGGGTGTGAGGCTCAGTGAATGGCTTGCTATCTCCAGCCATTTCATTATATTTTCTGTCGCGAACAAATCGGGCAATAAAACGCACTACTAATCTATTAGGAATGGTTTAACTGCTGTTTGTGATTGTGTTTTTATACATCTGTTCCTTGTGTTTCTGTGTCTAAACAGAGGAGGCGAGCAGAGACACGGGCTGCAGACAGGAGAGAAACCCCTCCATGCAGATCTTAACACAACGCAATGTCCCGCTTATTCACAAAAACATAAAACACATATAATTCAGTGTTCTTATTGTAAAAGATCAGCTTTATGTGTGATCAGAATTCAGAGGGGGAGGAGCTGAATGTACTTAACTGCTGGGCTACTTTCTGCACGCAAATTAACCCAAAATGCCAATTTCTACATGTTACTTTAAGTTGGGTCCTGTGACACTGTGTTTCAAGTAGTCTGGCACTATTTGAAAAATGTTGTTTGTTAGTATGCACAGTATGTTGTTTCTGCCACTTGGAGTCTCTGAATCTAAACGAAAGTTGTGTGGTGTTATGGGATTGTTGTCTTCATTGTCAAGCAACCACCTTTACCAATGAAAATCTGTCTAGTGTTGAGGAAGTAATTGCACAACTCAACTAGATACATAACCAATACATTTTTTATTAGTTATTTTTAGACATTTTAATGCAAAATGTTAGGTGCCATAACTTCACCTAAATTACCACAGAGTATCTGTATGGGCCCAAGGCCAGTCTTTCGACCACAGTTAAGACATGACCGCTTATGCAATAGATAAAGTTATGCTGAAAACCATTTAAGAATAAGCGGCCATCCATTAATGTGCAAACACTTGTAACATCTGACAGTTCTCAAGCCTGCATGGATTTTCATTGCGTGTGGGAGTCCTGTCATACATACATTTCGCCCAGCTCTCATGCCAAAAGATTTGATGTTCCGGGGATTAAAGTGCGCTTTAGAGGGCCGGGTCGTACCCGGAGCAAGTGTTTCGTTCAACACCAGACATTCCACAAAACGGCTTTGAGGGATCCACTAATACCATGTATTTAAACTGCCAGTATTTCAAGACATGAGGCCTAATATGGTCCGCAGGGAAGCCAACTCACAGCAGTGCCCAAAATAGGAATGTCTTGCAATAAATTCTAAATCTACTGTATGTACGCTTAGCCTGCTGCAGAGGCTGCTTATTGATGCTGAGACAAGCCGCCCATTGTGCTGCACAACAGAAACAACCTTATTAAATTTGGTTTGAGGTTGTTTCGAGGCGGCAGACATGAACATATTAAAAGCCAGGGATAGTTAAATTTACAAATTAATTTACATTGACATGTCAGGAATGCCTGTGTGCATCCTGCAACTGATTAACATTATCCTATATTTAGTTTAGCGTTCATTTTGACCTCCAAGAATCAGAAAACTGAAGCTATCACAAATGTGCTTTAATAGTGTAAATCAGGCAAAACTTGAGCAATGTTTCATATAATAATATTCCTGTAATGCGTTTCCCTCTCTATCGGCATGTCACGCAGCTTAACAGCTGGCACAGGACCTTGACATTGATGAAGATAAACAGAAACATTGCCAACTGCTTGATCTAAAGAGGAAAGACAGCGCTCAGAGTGTAAAGGACTTTTTAAACCATGCACATTCAATATTATTGACACTGGCAGTGGATGAGAGAAGCCCACATGGAGATGTTTAATTGGGTGACAATGGGAGGCCTGTGTAGACAGCACAGGCTCAGCCCATACACACACACACACACACACACCAGGGGATAAGAACATAGGAAATGGAGGAAATGAGGTGCCTTTTACTGAGATGACTGCAGGTGAAATTTTCTGAGATGTCAAGGCGTCTCTGCAGTGTGAACATCTGGAGTTAAACGCAGCATCGACCACCCACCGGGTAAGTATGCATGTAACTGTGTGTGTGTGTGTGTGACTGCGGGGGTGCCTTGCTTGTTGGAGCACATATAGTCCATCAGGAGTGTTGTTTCCCACACACACACACACACACACACACAAAAAAACAAGTATATGTCCAACGCCTGATCTCTGATTGAGCATTTTATCAGGTGAGATCTCCTGTCAGACAGCGTCAGCCTCACTGTTTGTTTCCTTGTGTTTGTCTGTGGGTCAGGTGTAGGTTCAAGGTCCCACAAGCATCTGAGGGTTTCACGGCTCTAAACTGCTGGAAAGAGACGAACTGTATCAGATCACATGGATATAATCTACAGTCAGTCTGCAGTTGTTTGGGTTTCGGATTTGAAGATGATAAAACAGATATTATTTCCTGGATTATATAACTGACTCTGTGCAGAGCTGGATCTGTGTCAACTCTTACTGAAGTCAGTGGATTAATGGGTTTGTTTGGTTTCAGACTGTGTGTAGGTGTGACAGTGTGTGTGGAGGTGTTGTGTGTTCATGAAAAAGACAGTAGGTGGATGATTTTTTTCTTTTTTTTCTTTTTAAGCATCTAGGAGCTTTTCTATTGAACATGTTTTAAGTGCTTTGTCTCCTCTGCAGGTTAATGACTGACACAGAGCCTCTGTAGCCAATGCAGACATGCTTACACCTTAAATCTCTTTCTTATGGCCAGCAGGGGGTGACTTCACCGGTTTCAAAAAGAAAACCGTTTGACTGAAAGCTTATGAGGAAAACTGCCCTACTTCTGCCTTGGTTTATTACCTCAGTAAACAGTTTCCTGACTGGTTTATGCGACTGTCACAATATTTTGTCCAATTATGGTCACTTCTTAGTACAAATCAGGGCTGTCAACAAATCTTCTAAATTTGAACACATATTCGAATATTTAAAAAAACAAAACAAACGGAGATTTGATTGTGAAAATGAATATTGAAAACACATCAGCGGCTGCTTTGCGAGTGGTCGCACTGCATGATGGGTCAGGGACGGGTCACAGGAGCTGCACTCGCACAGCGTCACTCACTTCTGAACGTGAGACGCGGCAAAAACTGTGGCAGATGCAGATGGCGGAGAGAAAAACAAAATGGCAAGAAAGTTCAGAGCCCAACTCGGCAGCAGAGAGAGTGGGGTGAACTCCAAGCAACCTAAAGTGCCCCGTTTGGAAATACTTTGGATTTTGGTCAGTAGGCGGCAAAAATGCGGCGCCTCGAGATAAAGTTGGATGCAAGCTGTTAGCAGTTAGCTTACCGTTCCACCACTAGCAACATGAGGGTATGTCTCAAAAATGTGCACCCAAATGAGCACCGCCATGATGTCTGGGACGCCAACTAAACAGCCGCGTCACAACTCGTGTTTTTCGCCGTCCGCCACAAACTCTTTCTGCAGCACGACAAGAGGCGTGCATGAAGAAACTTGTTTCGTTCATATGCGAGGACATGAGGCCGATCAGTATCGCCGATACCACGGGCTGCAGAGAGTTCTGTTAAGAATTGGAACCGAGGTACCACATCCCGAAAATACCTATACAAGTAGTTATGTATCGTTGTATTAGTTTGTCCTTCTGTTATTGACATAATGTGCAAATATAGATATTCGGATGATTCAAACCTATGTGTTTCTTCAATCAAATGGATGTCGGGTTGATGCAGCAGTTCACCAGGGTCATCACAATTACATAGTTCCTTGTTTTCCATCTTCAGCTTTTAATGAACATTCCATTTCGCCCTGCAGCCGGACGGTTACTGTGATCAGTCACGCCACCAGATCTGACTCCAGAGCAGTGAATGGATGTCTACTGCTTCATCCAGCCAAATGCGTTTCTATATCAGAAGAAGTAAAGAACTAATCAAAAGAGTCTTTGTGCTTTCCACTCTTCACCCCCTCATTTTCCTTGGGAGTAATTAATGTGACTGGTTTCTATTTTCAGTAAAGGATGTTTTTCCGTGTGATGTTTTTTTGTTAAGTGGGGCTGACCCCTGTCTGTTTGTGTAGTCCGCTCGCTGGTGATTCGCGCCCCAACTCCAAATCCTCGTACGTCTTGAATGTCCAGGGTCATATTGTGGTTTGAAATCCTCTGAGCATACACACTGTAAATGTTTGTTATCCTCTAGAGTTCAAGGTGGGCTCAGTTTATACAGCTGGACCTGACCCATATAAAAAGTGGTTGAGTCCACATTTCAAGAGGTTAAATGATGTATTTCTAATTAAAAAAACGGGAATAGCATGGCAGAGCTTTGGAGAATTATTATATCCCATTATCCATGTTCTTACACACAAACATGCAACAGAAAATCTTTCCACGGTCAAATGTTCTATTTCTGATGATTCATGAAACTAATAAAGGAACCCCACTCTCCAGAGTGAGTTTTACTTTATGTAATTCAACTTGGTCTCTAAATTGAGATGTTTTTTTATTAAATGTGGTTACGGGTTTTTATTACTATTAATCCAAAATATGTTTCTTATTTGGGCATATTTTCATTTGTTCGTTAAGAGTTCAGTCAAAAGTCAGGAAACTCTAAAAAATAATGAACACCATCCCAAAAGCTTGGTTTAATATCCGGATGCCAGGCGATTTATTTTCCCTTTTATGGGCGAAAAAACAGCCAGTTCCAATATTGTTTTATAACTGAAGTTGGTAAATTGTATTATCACAGTGTGAAAGTAATGCAGGCAGAAACAAAGCAAATGACTTCAGGTTCATTGTGCAAATTCTTGTGGACGGCTTCTCCTGATCACCGTCATAAGTGACAGAGTCTGTTAAATGACAGCGAAAGCAACAAAAGCAATCATAATCTGATAGCTCAGTCATAGTTTATAGGCTGCTGAGCTAGTAACATTATCTACAGGGCTTGTATGAGCTGGTTTCGTACTCAACTGAACCTGTCAGCTAAGATTGTCAATGCACTGAACACACCACTGAACTGAGGACAGTCAGAACCAGCGCTGAGTGTCGGGCTGCATTAACAATGATGCTTGCTCTCATTTGAATGATGATACATTTACTTTTTTACATTTACAGATGTGAGCTTCAGGGACTTTTAATCTTTGCTGATTCAAATTATTTTGTTCAGTTTTGTGCAAAGTGTGATTTCGACCTCTACTGGGATGTACTGGTGAGTACTTATAAAAAAAAAATTAAAAAAAAAGGATAGTTCATAAGAAAAGATCAGATAATTTCGTCCAAGACAATGTTGATGCTTTGCACGAGAGGAAGGAAGTCGGTTTCTGACCACTGAAAAGTTAACAAGTATTTATGTCATTAAATGTAATTTATCAATGAGAAATGAGCACAAAGCCGGTGTGACGTTCTGACTGACTGTCTGACAGCACTAATGCAGGATCAACACAGGCTAATAGATCCAAGTGGATTTCTGTAAAAGCTGCTACTTTATGGTGCACAGGGAATTCAATGGCTATCACTCGTGTTTTCATTATTTCTCTGAAAGCCAAAGCTCTGACTCCTCTTTCTCTCAAAGTGCCTTAAAACAATCACATTACACACTGTAAACTGTTTTCACAGGGGTCTTTCCTCCATTTTCTTAAGCCTGTTATGATATTTCTTACCCTCCATGGAATAGACCCTTGTTTTTGTTTGTTTTTTTATAAACCTCCAGCTCTTTTCAAGGATTTGACAAAGAAAAACCTCAAAGTGTTTTAAAGAGTGCGATAACTGGTCTGTTTCCCAAGTCTTCCAGAGGACAAGGGTGCAAGATGGCAATGTGAGCTCTTGGCTTCAACAGAAAGACAGAGATCCTCTCCTCAGCACTCCAGTTCCCATAACTCTCTGACATAATGTTATTTTAGTCCCTGTCTGAGTGGAGTTGTAACCCGGTCACTCTAAATAATACCTTGTCTGTTTCTCTCACAGCTTGAGTGCCCCAGTTTTGGTCATAAAACCTCATGTTTATCTTTCAAAGTAACAAAAAAAAATGGCAACTATCATTCATTTTACTGCAGTTCTCACAGGGATGGTGTCATTAATCACTGAGACTGGCTACCAGACAAACTTAGCTGAAATATATTCTCCCTCTTACATGAAACAATCAGAAGAGGCTATTTTTAATGGTCAAATAATTTTCTGGCAGCATAAACTAACTAATTACATCAGTTGGGCTACATGTAAGCTACAAGAGCTTTTTGGACACAGTGCATGTCCCTGTAAATCCGCATCTCCATTGAAAACACAAACTCAATTTGTATTCTTTCTTTGGTAGAGACTACTTTTTATAGTAAACTGTACATCCACTCTGTGGATTATCCAGACTAACCAGGATACTGGGATCGCTGTAGGAATGCTAATACTTGTTATTTGATCCACCTCAGATGCCTGAAATAAGGTCTGCAGTGTGCACAAGCTTAAGAGATGTTCAAATGTTGTGTCCCTGTCTTCATTACTTTAAAATGAGTCTTTTACATCTACAGAAGGGGTCCTCTTCCATGGAGTCCACAAGGTTGCACAGTCATTTTTCCAACTGTATCCCAGTACAGACAAACCCAACACGGGCGTTCAGGATGTTGCAATCTGCAGCTACATCGCTAAGACGCCACTCAATCTGAATCAAATGTGCCACGCACATCAGAAATATGAGACACGTTCAGGTGGGTTCGTCTTGTGTTTCATCCCATGAGATAAACGTTGGAAAATTTTAGTTTGCGCAGTCTCAAGGGACTCTCTGATTTAATGAAACATCTTGAACAAAATATAAGCCAACACACACACACACACACACACACACGTTTGGTGTAAACCCAGCTTTTCTGCAGGGATTTGGATGAGATTCAACACAGCTTTGTACATCCAGCACACATACGATCACATCCAACGACTAACACACACTCCTGACCCTTAGAGAGATTGAGGTCAGGAATTTGTCCAAACAGTGTCCCTGCCAACAAAGGTCTCCTACAGTCACCACTCTGCCTCATCTAAAATCAGGATCTGCCCCCACAAAAACACACATGCACGGATACATTCATGCACATGGCCTGATCACACACCCAAACACATATGTGCACCTGCGCTACTATGAGTGTTCGGTGGGAGGAGCCGAGTCCCCTGAGGCCCAACTGTGCTGGACAATGGGTACTGAGGAGGAGTTAATCCTCTTGCAGTGCTCAACTTAGTGGCCGAGGGATCAGGCATTAAGACACAAGGCGTGTTGGGAATCCTTCATGACAAGAGCTTTCACAGAGTCACGCCGGGTCACCACGCAGCAGTGTGCTCACATCTGATTTCAGCCAACATGTCAGATTTTTGGAATGAAAAAGGACATGATGCATCGTGCCACGGCAGTGATGAACTCTGCTCTTGTGTCAGTTCAGTTGACCTCAGCATTTAGTTGGTGCTTTACGGCGTTCTGTCTGATCTACGACACAGCTGTCAATGTTGGTCGGCAGCTGTCCACATCTGTACATGCGTGCACTGTCTGAAGCCAAAACTATCAATTATAATTGGATCTAGTGGCTCAAAATTAGAAATACCACCCCTGATGAAGGAGTATCTCATGTGCTTCTCGATGAATAAGGTCCAGATGGACAGATTCATTGGTCAGGAAAATTGTGTGACTCATACTAGACAATTGTAGTAAAGACGGAGCTGATCCTCGAGGCTAAGCTCTCCATTAACCAGCTGATCTTTGCTCCAACCCCCAGCTGTGGTCATGAGCTCTGGGGTAAAAAAAAAAAAAGAGAGAGACTGCGGATACAAACGACCCGCACGAGTTTCTTTTGCAGGAAAATTGGATGGAGTCAGTTGATGTGATTCTGGCGTCTGTTAGTCTCTTAGAATCGTCTCTTTAAAGAGCTTTAGGCATGCCAACGGAGAAGAAAAGACATTTTTGAGGGATCATGCATCCTGCCTGGCCTAAAACAGTCTCAACAAGTTCTCCAAATTAGATGACAAACACCCATTTGTGGATGCCCTTGAGAACAACAGAAGTGTTGTCTGATACGATGGCATGATGGATTCATTTGTCTGTCTCTTCCGGTACTGCCGCAAATCACAGTTGAAGAAGGCGTTGATTAATTTCTAAGGTGTGGCACTTTTATGACTGCGACTGGGAGCAGCAAAATCGACTTGCTGAGGTTTTGGGAAGATGTGTGTTAAGGTTAGGGTTACAAAATCAGCTGAGTTTTAAAGTTTTTGGAGCAATTGTGTGGTCTTGGTTCAACGGAACTAACTCTGACTTTCACTGGCATCTGAAAATGAACAGCGGCCAGTAAAATAAAATAAAAATACACCATCCACTTCTGATATAACTTCTCTCACTGGTCCTCACACCTAAACCCCGGCCACTGCTGTCAGTAGTTCCTCATTAACTGATTGGCTTAACCACTGTTCTTTCAGCCACAGACTTGAAGTCACAGTTTGAAATCTGGCAAGCTGCCTCGTAAGGTAAAAATAAGGATGCATGGAAACTAGAGCTCAAGCCCAAAGAGACTTTGAGATTCTGACTTGAGCCTAAAATTATTTTATTTTAAAAATACACAGCCAGTCTTACAAGTGAGACGCTATTGATGAGAACTTTTATCAAAAGTCAGTGCATTCAGGGATCCATTCTGCAGCGGTTTGAAGATGTGTATAGGTGCAGCACAAGTTTGGAGATGAAGCCAAAACAGAAATATCACGTGTTCTCTGCATTTTGTCCCACTTGCCCAAATAAGAGCATGTGAGGAGCGATGTTATTAAAAATGGATTACAGTGGCATGAATGAGTCCAAGAGGGTAGCAATGACTATGCCTGAACACAAAGGCCATATAAGGAGCTTAAACCTGCATTATGGGATTTTTACATATAAATGAGTGTCCTTCACATTCAAGGTCTTGCCCATCACTTCCAAATAAATCTGTTTTTCGCAGTATAGATTTTAAAATTTTAATGTAGAGTTTCTGGTGACTTTCCCACAGTGGCACAATGTTACTGATGACTTTTACATCAACCAGCAAAGAATGGTTCACCAGAGCTGAATAATCATAAGGACGGTGGAGCTACAGTGAGGCTGTTTTGTTGTGGATCCAAATAATAAAAAAAAAAAATCGCCTTGCTTGACTGAAGTAAAAGCGGACTGTTGGGAATGGTAGATATGACCTCTAATGAATCATGAGCATTTACACAGCCTTTTCTTTTTAAAATACACAGATAGAACACATTTCTAAAGGTTTGTGTCATGCTTTTGGGGGGAAGCAGGTCTGTTTACCTGTTACGAGCAGCAGGCTGATGACTGATGCCAGGACATCGGGGAGGTTCGGGTCAGAGATCACAGCTTACTGCTCGTTCTGAGGGTGCTAAATGTACAGAGGCTGTGAGAAGTGATGTGCGACAGCAGTTCGACGTGTGAGAGCGTGTGTTCCTGTCTGTTTTTGAGAACATATGGACGCCATAAGTGCCCTTTTTGTGGTTTTAGACTTCAAGTATCCAGCGACCAGCTAAGATGTGCTGTAACATTTGGGATGTCCTGCTTATTGCATCCGTATGTCGCGATCGAACTTAATGCAGTTAGAATGACAGCACTACGACAGCACTACATGTTAGATTTATTAACCAAACGTTTTCACGTGGTGTTGAGTGCCACAGTACGGCTTTATTTAGGCATGTGTGTAAGACATATTCACATGTCTTCCAGGCCTGCAAGCTATCTGCGATTTCTCATTATGGGTTTGTTCTGAGGTTAACAACCTATAAAAACACATTTATAGCTGCAGTCACGTCAACATACATTATTGTACAGAGGGAGGATGCAAATGTCGCACCTCATAAAAAGACCAAAATGCAACTTCTTTTGATCTTGCGCGCGCACGCACACATCACTGTTTTTTTCTCAGTCAGACGCCACAGCAGTGGAGATTAACTTCTCTTGGAACATGAACCAACTCATTTTCACATTCTGTCTCAGCAGGTTGCACTGCCCAACATTCACACGCTGGACTGTTTTTCAGAAGTTTTTCACTGGGCTCCACAGGAAGTAGGAGTACAAAATGAATCTGAACCACAATAATGCCACCACAAATCTCCATCTGTGTAGTATACTTGCACAAACAGACTGAAATAAAAGTATTTTGAGTGGTTACATGGGAGATTGTTTTGCTTTTTGTAATTACATTTTTATTCCCATCTTTCTTGTGTTTTTCCATCAATCACCAAGCTGGATATGTTTACTTAAGACAATGCACTTTATATAATTGTGCTCAAGAAAATATTTCATAATTGTGTGAGCACCCTGCAGTAAGGAACTTAAAGGATAAGTTCAAACAAAAATAAATAAAAATGTAGCCAATATCTACTCACCGCCATGCCGAATCAAAGTCAGGGGATGTTTTGTCGTCCACAAGACGTTGCTGGATCCTCGCAGCGAAACAGTGTTGCAGCATTCTCCTGAAGTAGATGAGGACGTTTTTTAAACTTCACACAAAACACAACATTATTCGTCGTACAGCTCGTCTGGCATTTTGATTTCATTGCATCCTCATTTCCCCTCCCTCTACACTGCATTTTTCTAGCTGCCGCTTCTTCGTGCGCAACCTACCTTAATGCTACTTTGCACCTCATAAATATTGTAAATATCTTATTTTAGTTATTTAGTCTATTTTATTCATATTCATCTAGTGTACGTAACATGCTGACTCCACATGCCTTAAATTGGCCCCCCGGGGACGAATAATTTGAATTGAACTGACTAATCCAAGTGTAAAGAAGCCCAGAGATCCCAAACATGTTATTTTCACCCTTGATGGCCGGTTGAGCTCATGAACCCGCTACAGATATACAAATGTTTCTTAGCTCAGCAGCTTCAGTGAAGCTTTGTCGATAGCATCTTGTAAAATCAGTTCAGGATCTTGGGGCTACCAGAGACCTGGATCATGCCAGATCATTGGAGCCATTTCATGTTTTTCTTTGCTTTGTTTTTTTTCTTTTATTATTATTACATTTTAGACCCCATCTACCCCAGCTGTTTAGGAGAATGCTACAAGTGTGAAGCTCTGCCTTTCTTTTGGGTGACCTTACCCTGTCGTGTTTCTATGCTGTACTCTCATTTTGTTTTTTTTAAAAAGAATCAAAACCGTTTTGCTGGTGTTTTTATTATGAGAATAAGTCGTTCAGACCTTTAGTCACGTATCATGATTAATCTGATGCAGTGAGTAATCCTTTGTGTTTTTTTTCCTGCCATGTATAATCAACATTATAATTCATTTCGACTGGGTGCGCCTGCCATCATGAATGAGCCGAGACGCCGCGTCAGATCGGAAAACTACACGGTGGACTGTCAAACAAATGATCAACGCAGTCAGGAGGTTCACTCTCACTTTGACTTCAAGTAGCACTGCAACTGCTCCCAGACCTGTTCCTCATAAACATGTCAACACAGCAACTGGGCTGAGTTCACTGGAAACGTTTACTGTATGTCCATGACGACAGCTGTTGGCGCTGTCACGGTCCTTATTAGCAGCCTGCTGAAAGAGCTATTCATTAAGATAAGAGGACATGATGAACTTTATTGACTCGGAAAGGGAAATGCAGCAGGAGAAAGTGGGTTGTAAATAAAGCCGAAGCTGCGTGTTTACAGCGCTAACCTGTGATTGATGCAAGCACATCAAGCAAGCTGTGCTGACATGTTCATAATGAAATGACCGCAACAACTGCTTTAAGACCGCAGACACACAGAGGAGACACAAAAGCTGTTGACAGTTTAAGCAACTGTCAACAGGCTTGACTTGTTTTTAGTAGCTTTTTATGTGTCTCGGCCAAAAAGTTGCACTTGGACACACTGCAATAACCACAGCCCACATCCAGAGAGTGAGAGCCAGGTTTGATCTGAACTCTGATGGTGTCATTGTGCAATCAGCGTTCAATTACTAGTGGTATTGTTTTAAATGCTGAGATGAAGTATCCAGAGGCCAGAAAGATCGATGATGCTCTTCTGTCTTTTGACTGACTTTTTATTAGTGGGACAGTGGCACTTCTGTCACCGTACTGTGGAAATTGCTAGCGCGCAAGCTGTGTGCTGTCACCATATAAGAACCTGTGCAGCTCTGATCTGAAACTGTTGGGACCGTCAGTCGGTGAAGGAGGCAGGACGCATCCGTTATTAGAAAATAAAGGAAACTATCCGACTGAAGCAGCGGGTATTGATCAGCCCACAGCGGACACTAAGGAGTGTGTGACACAGTCAGTGTTGACCTACAGGTGAGTAATTGACTTTTAACTGTGCACATTTTTGATCAGTTTAACCTTATTAGAGCTTTTCTTTCTTTTTTCTTTTTTTTTTTTAAATACCAAACATACTACATGTTTGATAGATTTTTCTCCAGTATAACTGTCACAAAGCACATACGAATGTCAGTATCCTGATCTAAATAGTTGAAGAACATGTTCAATAATGTGTACATTTTAAAAGCAGTGAGACTTCAGGAATCACTGTGAATATCTGTGTGTCATGAGCAGCAGAGACGTCCTGGATTAAGATGACTCATGTGAAAAGGTTTCAAGGGATCCCCATGTCGAAGGTACGTTAAGAACTAATCGAAACAAGGTGGAAACTTGACCGAAGAGATAACAACACACTGGGAAATAACCTTGTTTCTTCATGCGTCCACTCTTTAACGATCCTATACCATGTCAGGTGATGATACTCCCTCAAATGTAATTCAGTGGAATAAAAAAAAAGTTTTTTTCCGAGAAGAGGCCATAACAGGACAGCAGTAAACAACAAGTGACCCACCAACATTTCCAAAGTGGATTTGTTCCACATCTGGATGTTGTAGTTTGGGTTGAGATCTCCTGACTGCCAAGGCATATGATTCGTATCATTTTGAATTCGTCACACTATTCATTGTTCCCGTTGTGCCCTGCGGATTTAGGGCATTGACGTCTTATCACAGACCACACCCATCAGGTTTTACCGATTTGTCACCCAATTACATGTAACCTCCCACTTTGACAGATTCGTATTTTAACCTCGTTTTCACATTCAGTACAGTGCCACTGTCCTGGGAGGCCACTTCCATTAGGGAACGCCCTTGACATGGGGTGGTGTGCTTGGTCCGTAACACTGTTTAGATGGATGATTCGTGTCGGGTCGCATCCACATAGCTGCCAGAGGTCCCGAGGTTGCTCAGCAGAACATTGCATTATAATGAGATGATGAGCTAACATCGCTTGTCAGTGGTTTTTATGTTGTGGCTGATTGGTGCACTGCAATCAGTTGAGACCCCACACAGCTGATCTCTAAGTATTTCATCACCTATATGTGACTTCTCAAACCAACTGACTGTGCCGGTAATGATAAGTGCATCAGATTAAAAAAGGGTAAACACTTACAAACATGTACTTTACTTTTTACATTTATACTTAAATGTACTACAAGGGGCTTTGAACTGGTTGTGAAACAGCCTCAGTTGAATAGTGATTCCTCTGACCTCAATAAGCGACCAAGGCCATCAACGGGAAGACGCGTCGTGTTCTGAGTTATCTCGATCAGATAAGTCAGAAAATTTAAAAAAATAATTTATAGTGAAGTGTTGAGAATAAACTGAGGAGTCTCACAGACTGAGGTGTGTAGTCTGGTGGTACAATAAAGCACTAATAAAGTTTTCTTTGTTTCACTTTTGTCCTCCGGGGCTGCCAGAGTCAACAAAAATGAAAATGCCTCGGAGGCGCTGGAATACAGAACACAACATTATTATTATTATTATTATTATTATTATTATTATTATTATTATTATTATTATTATTATTATTATTATTATTATTCACTTAAAATCCAAACAGTCAATACAGTGGGAGAAAGATGTATAATAGACCTATGATCATGAACAATAGATGTTTTTCTGGTTCTAGTCAATGAGAGGTTTGTGTAAAGAGGAAGACTATGCGTTTCTGGGAACGGCCGAAAATACGACTAAAGAAACGGCAGAAGGAGCTGGCGCTTCGGAGGACGACTGGAGCGAGAAAAAGGAGGAGAGGGTAAGAGATGAGGAGGAGCCAAAACACACCATTATTACACCCCAACCAACTGAGAAAACACACAGGCTGTGTTTGAGTATCTTTGTGTGTGTTTGTGTGTTTCAGGTCCGCTGGCGACTGGAGAGAGAGCAGCAGGAGAAAGAGCGACTTCGAGAAATAGAAGAGGGCAAGAAGGTGAACACACAAACACACACACACCAGGATGATACACACCATACAAGTCTGTACATCTGTGTTACTTAACAGCCCCTTCACTGTCAGCCGTTGGCACAGCATGAAGGCTCTTGCTAAACGACACCAGCTCTCACACACACACACACACACACACACACACACACACACACACACACACACACACACACACACACACACACACACACACACACACACACACACACACACACACACACACACACACACACACACACACACACACACACACACACACACACACACACACACACACACACACACACACACACACACACACACACACACACACACACACACACACACACACACACACACACACACACACACACACACACACACACACACACACACACACACACACACACACACACACACACACACACACACACACACACACACACACACACACACACACACACACACACACACACACACACACACACACACACACACACACACACACACACACACACACACACACACACACACACACTACTTGCCTCTCCTGCGGACAGAGGACTCATGCCAGCGCAAGCATTCACACTCTTTTTGGTCCACCCCAAACGCAGGCACAGACACACAGGTTACTACACACAGCCAGGCCACAGTAGCTGGATCCGATTGGTGTAGTGACAGATCGTTGTGGCTGTCAACACCATATACTGGCAGCAGAACTCAGAAGGGAAGAGAACACTTGAGATTTTGGATCGCAGCCATCACTTTTCTGGTTCTCATAGCTGCTTTTCACTGTCGCCTAAACCCGCTTTGAACGGAGGAAGTTGTCCCGAAGCCAGACGCATCCCAGATTATTTATTTTTTAAGATGCGTTAAGTAAGAATTTTAGTTCAGTAAATTTAAAAAAAAAAAATAAAAAATCTACTAACGGAGTCTGAAGAAATGAGAGTATTAACGTTATGTGAAAGACGTCAATGTCCTGTGCTGAAGAGATAAGGTTAGCATGCTAACCAGCTAGCCCCTGATATGAAAACCTCTGCTAGCAGTGTGAACACCAACACTCCCCTGGTAGCCTAGCTAACTGCACAGCTTACTGAGCTAACAATAGCTACCGGTAGCAGCAGTTAGCAGTTATTCTGGTGATATGCCGCCCCTGTTTGTTGTTTGTATGACGACTATTCGCACGTATTGCACCTTTAAACAATCAACAATTAGCAAAAGTCAAACTGACTTATCTTTCCTCTGGTTAATCCTTCCTGTGAACGGAGCCCGTTATTCACATTTTGCAGACTGTGCTTAACGTTTTCATGAGAGCAGCCGGTTACAATCAGCCTAATGGAAACACCGGGGTGAACAATCAAGGCAGACAGGCAGCTGTGTGACACCAGATCGATGAGTGTTAATTTACCGGCGAGGTTCACTTCATTGCTCACGGCGAAATCAGATTCACCTCCATGGAAACGACAGCCGGGGAAACACACAGCTCTGGCTCTCTGTCAAGGCTGCCGGGCTTATCGGTGGCTTCTAACTTCGCTCACTAAACATGGACACACACACACACACACAGAGACATGTTGGAGCACACTTAATAGTGGCGGAACAACACATATCCTTTTAAGAAGGAGCATATCACCATTTAGAATCAGTCAAAAACACACACTTGCCAAAACAGATGGACGTCCTCATAGATGTGGAATGCACATGCAAAAACAGATGTGGGTGCTCGGAGCAGCCACCCCGTTTCTGACAAGAGTGTGTGAGGTCAACAGGGGGCGTCGGCTGTTGTTGTCAGTGTTTCCGCTGCGCGCACACACACACACACACACACACACACACACACACACACACAGGAAGCTGATGACAACATTTACCCTGATAGGGACAGTCACTCTCACCTCAGTATGGAATGTACTTTCCACTGAACCCTATCTTCACCTCAGACACACACACACGGACGGCATGACCTGTGAATGTGACCCCTGACATTTGCACGCACACACATGCATACATAGAATCCAAGCACGCAGCATAAACATGGAGACATGCACCCAAACACAGTCACTTTCAGACAAGCGGTACTCTTGATACAATCCCACACACACACACACACACCGCTGGAACGCCACCGTCGAGCCAGAGGAATTCCAGAAACACTCTGTCATGTTTCTAACTATGCATTCAGGTTGAATGAAAAACTGCTACTCACCAGTTACAACAAATTAAACAAATTGCCCAGAAAAAAACATAATGTTTTATGACCAAGCCACATTCTGAATGCCATTTCCAATTTAGCTCTCTGAGAAAAAAAAAAAAAAAAAAAAAAAGCAGTATATCGTACTCCAAACACATTTAGGCAGTTTTTTTTAGGCATGTGAAGCCTGACCAAAAGCAGCAAGCAGGGAAAGCATTTTTCCAACAACAAATTTGAGGCTCCTATCTCAAAAACGTCCAGCCACGCAGGATTTTGTTCTTTAAAAAAGGACCTGGCAACTTTATCCAGGGAGGGCAGAGGGATAAAAACATGGGTGCAGTCACATGCTGCCAATTCTACCAAACTGTCACTGAGTTCAACTCCAAAGAATACTCAAAGCCTTCTGGGCATCTTTACCTCGATACCAGACTCTTGAATGAATCTCTGAATTCTTTGAGGCATGTCCTGTCTTCAGTAATTACATGCTATTTAATTTTTAGAGCAGCAGGGAAAACTTGGTGTATGCAGTTGTACGAAACAGAATCCAGCATCTGTGCTGTCCCGGACCGGTAAGAGTACAATAAACCAGCAAAAGCAGTTTAATGCAGAGTCTGAAACCAATGGAAACCTAGTTAATTTAAACCTAAATGTTGTAATGCTGGCAACACATGTCGTTTGTTTGTCCCTAAAAACCTTGAACGACCCTGACGTCAGTCTGAAAGGATTTCCTTTGCGGCTTCAAGTTCAAGTCAGAGATGAAGATTTGATCTGACAGGTCTCTGCATACTGTGTGAAAACACAGGGGGATATTGAGCTTGAGGGTTTTTCCATAAGTAAAATGAACAAAATGCGTGTTGCGAGTTTAATCTCCTTTCTGTTTGACACTGCAACTGATTCTTTATATTGTTTCCCTCTTCTCCTGCTTGAGAATGTGAGTTTTTCTTTTTTGCTATATTTTTTCTGCATTTAGAACGCCTAACTGCAGGTCGAGTGTAGCGCAATTTGATTGACGCAGCCAATTAAACCCTGGCGGTAAGCAGACCTGTAAGCTTTTCAGCCATGCACGCAGCGCGTCTCTAGAAATGGTCCGAGACGCTCATCGGTCCAGACTGAAATATCTCAACCGTTATTGGATTGCCGTTAAATCTCAGACACAGTTCCGTGGTTGCCAGATAATTAATTGTAGTGACTTTGCTGATCTCCCGTCTCTTCGTTCAACTGCATCAGCAGGACAACGTTTCCGTTTAGTCAGTAAGCTGTCTCAAATGACAAAGACCTTCATGGCTCCCAGATGATGTAACTGGTGGTGGGCCAAACTTTTTCTCAACAACCAGTATCGGGTCCAGATTATAATCTTTTTTTGCTGCTCAAGTAATATTTTGTCTCATATTTTGTCAAAAACATCTCAAAACGATGTCAACTTTGCATTAAAACCAAAGCAAATGACCAACAGTAATAAGGGCTCCTCCAGGGGTCATATCAGTCTTATTATGCACACCCCTTCATTCAGCAGCAGAGAACATTCTGCTTGGCTCTCCTCTTTGTTCCACCATGCACAAATGTCTTGAAACAGTCTGGCATTCGATCTTTTTTTATACAATTTGATGAGATGAAAATGCACTAATCAGACCTCTAAAGGGAATACGAGTGTCCACATTAAGGAACAGTAGATGTATACAGCTTGTCGGTGGCTCTGGTGGGATGTTTTCACACCTCTGCAGACAGTTGATGTATTTCAACCTGAGGACCCTCTAACTGCTCTGCACTGGCGCTGAACTCTACAACCAACGCCACCAGTCTGCTGGCACATTGCCACCGTGAAGTCATGACTGGATCAAAGGCAGAAAACAATTAAGGCAATCTGTCAATTTGTCAGTGATTGCCAATTTGAGTCAATTTGTTCAACATGTGCTCCGCCTTCTACGAACAAGTGTGTATAGAACGTGAGTGAAGTGATCCTTCACATGTCGAAACGCTCATTTTCAAATCAAGGCTTTTTTGGGAAGAATGTCCTGATTGTTTCGCCTGAGAGTGTGTGTGCGTTTAACGATTTAACTGCTTTCACCTTCACTCCATATGTGTCAGCATGTCTTCCTCTTTAAACTGATTGGCCTCCCTTGTTCAGCTCCCTCCGCACGTTGTTTCCCCACCCGAAAAAACACACACAGCGAGACAGAAATGTTAATTGATGACAGGCACTGTCCGATGAGGAAACCCGGATGTGGCCCTCTCATGTGTATCCTATCCGAAACATGTTTAAAGTCTTTCATACGAGGGCGTAGAAGTTCAGTTCTTCCCCCCCCACACACACACACACGGAAGTTATAGATAGAAACACACACAAACACACAGCGGGAACTTGATCCAAGACAGTCATACTGATTCCATTTTGAGCTTATGGATACACATCCAACAGACCACCACCACTTTTCTTTACTTTCACACTAAACACACATGAACAAGCCTGGTTGAGGCTCAGAGGTGCAGCCCCAGCAGAACATATATACTGTTGTATCATCGTATCAGGGGAACTTTTTAACCTTCAGAATGATCCTACAGAGCTTTAAGACATTAGATGAGATTTAGTGTGAGGGATGGTCAGTGTTTTCTTTGTCAACTTCCTTTTTTTTCCTGCCCAAAATTAGATTGCAGCTGCAGAATTGAGTCATGATAACTGCGTCTTTACAATGGACATTTGAAAAGCAGGATTTTTGAGTTTTGTGGTTGACAGGTGCTGTAGATATAACATTTACCTCAACCTGAAAACATTCAGAACCTCATTCCTCTAGTCTAATTACCTCGCCATTGTCATTTCTTGGAGTGCCCCTCCCGTGAAGCAGTATAAAGAATGAGAAAAAGTCCAATTCGAAGGGCGGTTTGATCGGTCACACAATAGATTTTCCTTCCTAGAACTGCAACGTGTGTTACATCACTTATGTAAGTTACAAGAGTGAACTTAGTTATTTCAAGCCAAAGAAGGACCTTAAAACTGTAAAAAGACTGTAAACGTTTGACAGTGTGAACATCATAATACATAATAGTGTGTGAAATGTTTGTCAGCGAGCTTTATTTTGAAAATCTCTTTGGACGTTATACATCATCTATTACTGGGAATTTGACCATGCAACCCTCCACATGGACCAAGCTCCTGGACCAAATGACCGAGCAGACAATACTTCTACCTCTACTTTTAGCTTCGTTTTGGTCTTCACCAACTCGTGAGGGTACTGTCTGGCTCTTTAGCTGCTAAACGTTCACCATTCACCACCTGTGTGTAAAGCTTTGTAAAGTGAATTCATAAAAGTGAGAGATTCCTCCAAGAATACACAGTGTTTTGATCCATTGTTGGTATGAAAATAACAATTTGTGCACCTTTATAATGACATTTTGGTGTTCAGTCTTATAGTGGACATTAAGTTGCACATATCCTTCATGTGTCAGGAGAAGGAGCAGCAGTGGCGGACTCATGTAGCACATGTGGCCTCCAGCCAGGAGAAGACTCTGCAAGACAGACTGGCAAGACTCAGGAGATTCAGGGTGAGAATGACCCATCCATCCAACCACACCCACACAAACATATTCAAGTGTGCTGTAACACTGAGATTCAGCAGCCACAGAGCTTCTAATGTCTCAAAGCTCCTGCACAATAGGACAGCTTGTTAAAGATCTGTGACGAGCCATGTATCAGACAGAGAGTTCCGGGAAGTCATCCACTATTTACAGAGCAGTGGTGGTTTGAGGTCACTGATTTGATTAGACGCTGTTCAAGGGGCTTGTCAGTCGCTCATCACACAAAAATACTTGAAGTGAGAGGTTCAAAGCTGTCGTCACCGAGTTAGATTTTATCTCATGTCATCTGGTGCCAAGTCTTCGTTGAGGTGTGTTTTGCTTGGCTCACGACTGAGCCACCTGTCAAATATTGTGGGAGGGGCGACAGATGAATCATTTCTGTTGAAGTTGGCTCTCCATCAGTATCCATCATATTCATGCAGGTAACCCGCACAACCTCTTGTTTTTCCCTCTTCTTTCTTGCCACTTTTCTCCTCCCGCAGGAGTTCCAGAGAAAGGTGCTGGTTGAGGAGTCAGGGATGGAGGGTGGGGCGGCCAGCCTCGCTGTCAACCATCTTCTCACCAGGATGTAGATGTACTACAGAGAGTGACTTATGAAAAAATGTGCTTTTTGCTGTGCTTTACATCAATAAAGGCTGTTTCACTGTATCACATTAGTGAGATCAATTTAAAAATAAGAGATGATCTTAACTTGATGTTCAAGATTGTTGGGGAAATCCCTTCAGAAACTGTTTGAAAAAGTGCAGATCCTTTCAAAAAACTTTTGGCAGGTTAATGGACAAACAATCTGTCAATCACCATCTATCATTTGACCAATCAGATCAACAGCAGGTGAGCTCTCACAGCAGAGCCACCTCGTAATTCAGACAAGGAGCACAACTTTTTAAATTTGAGAATGGCCTTCATTGCCGTTCCTTGTTCTCCTTCCGATGAAATAAACTCATCAATTATGACTTCAATTATGATGTAGCTGATGCTAAAGCAGCATCTATGCTAACTTCTCAACTTCTTCTGACCGAGATTCACTCATCCATGGATCAAGTGATCACATGATCTAAAAAAAAAAAAAAAAAAAAAAAATTCAGCTGCCTTGCTAGCTAAAGAAGCAACATGAGGACCTTCCACATCAACTTAACTCAGTTTGCTTTTGAATGATCAAACCCTAAAATGTCTCAGATGTGCACCAGTTAAGAGCCAAGTAGTGCTACTAGTAAAATACTTTCAGATTGTGCAGCAGGGACAAAGAGTCAATGCACCGTTTCTCCATTTAAACCAGACCTGAAATAACCAAAACATCTTCGCCGCATGTCAAAACACTTCCACAGTAGCACTAATGCTCCATGACAACTGCAATTGGTTACAATCCTCTAGTTTTCTCAAGAACCAAAAAACTGAATTCCCTAGAAGTGGTTCGAAAGTAGATCCATATTAAAACGTACCTCTCGCCAAGCGTTAGTCAGGAAGATCAGTACCAATGCCTGTGTAGCTAAGGGCTTTTAAGCAACTGGAGCTTGGAAATTGATTAGCTTAGCTTAGCATGAGGTTGAAAACAAAGTAACATGTGCGTGGATAGAATTAAATGCAGCATACATAGACATTCGACATCACTTCAGATTCCCAGACTCAGTTACCTTGTGGTTAATATGTACAATTACATTATCTGAGTGTAGTTAAAGGCTGTGTAAAAAACTCGGTATAATGGAGCTGCCTATTTTAAGATCATCTAAGTGTGTTGGCTGAAACTCACACAAGAGTCAATCAAGAAAAGTACCCCATAATTATTGTTCATCTGTTTCTGTTGTGTTCCCTTTTCACGCAGCTTCCAATGAGGAATGGCCGAGGCCTGCAAGTCATTTTCGGGCTATAAAACTGAATTAAAAACAACGTTATCTGCTCTAAATGTTTTGTGCCTGGAGAGCAGATAATGAGTTGGCACTTTGGGTTCTGAGCGATTGACTTCACCAATACGGCAATCTACTGTACATGACTGGCAACATTGCTCTCTAATAATGTCTGAGGGCTGCATCTGCTCTTGCATGTATGTAAGTGTACATGTGTATTCATATGGCAGGAATGTCTGTCTATATAAACAAGATTTAAGCGGTCCTGAGACTTCAGCTCGCTGTGGCCTTGTATGGTAAACGCGGGGCAGCAGAAGGAGAAAACAGCAGGAAATAGAAAGTGACATTAATAAATATGAAGTCACTCAGGCAGACACAGAAACACGCTGATATGACCAGAGATAGTCTAGTGGTAAAGGCATGTCTGTAAGCCAGCACTGGTCAGTAGCAGGCAGTCGGACATTTCTGTTACTTCTCTGCTCTCCAGTAATGCATCTGTCTCCAATACATTGAAGTCCAAATAAGCCATTAAGAGTCATAAGCCACAAGATATTCCTGTAACACAGCCAAGTCTTATGCAGTGTTGCAGTAACAGTGTAATATAATGCATGACACATAATATTCCAGTGATATATTACTACAGTCATGTAACAACGAAAGCAACAAAAAAGTAGTGCAATAAGTAATATATTACTCTGAGCAGACAGTAATACTGTAACATGACATATTAATTATAATGAAGCTAACTAGTGATATGTAATATAGTGCATTTTGAAATAAACTTGCCCAACACTGGTCCTGTGTAGGTTGGGCATACAAAACACACAACTCTTGACACCAGATGGGTTTTTATCCCATGTCTCAGGTTTGGGTTAACTTACTAAAACTCATGATAAGTTGTTGTACTTCAAAATGCTTTCTTGCCTTCTTTCTGAGAGTTATAGACAAGAAGACTGTAACGTGCTATTCAGTTCTCGAGTACTAGAAGGCACTTTTGTTACTATTTAGCAGAAGTGATTCCTGCTCACACTCATGTCTTTGTCTCAAGACTCCTTTTCACCTGAATACAAGTTTATTAAAGACTTGACTCCCTGCACCATAAAAAAGAAATAGGTATCCAAGACACAAGAAAGCTCATTGTTTCCTAAAATGTCCAGTCATTCCCTAGATTTTACAAAAAGATAGTCTTGACCATGAGAAAGCTTTATTTTATAATTTTTTTTTATGTAAAGCTCCATTAGTATTTTTTTTTAAACAAGTTTTGAATCAAATCAGCTCGCATGAAAAAGTCCCTGGTTGATGCAGAATTATCACTTAACTCTTTGACTGCACCCAACTACAGCTCGACAGAGGTGATTTCTAAAGCCTGTTCTGGCTCATTGTTTTGAACCACATGCGCTCAACGACAGAAAGTCCTGATATGACAACAATGATTATGTCACTCTACGTCAGTAATATGTGTTAGATAGTAGCTGATCGCTAAGATGTTAGCCATAACTACTAAAAAAGTGGCTTTATGTCTTGTTGTGGGGGTTCCTCTGCCCTCTTGTGGCCAAAACCAATTCGGACGCTTCTAACCAAGCGCTCTCACCGGCGTCAACATAATGACTATCCTACTCATGTTTTAGTGTGTCAGGAATGGAGACGGTAAGGAAAAAGAATAATGCTGGCTGTGAATGTTTGTCAGGAATGATCAATATGAGAAAAAAAAACCAATCCATGAGAGAGACATCATGTTTCCTCCAAACTGTGTTGTATACAGAAAAGCATTTTAAGGGGACGGTGTTGAGCCAACTTCCAAATATCTGACAAGTTATACAGTGAAGGAGAGAGCATGAAGGGATGACTGAAGTGAGAACCCTGGAAAGATTTAAAGTACACACACACACACACACACCTCAAAGTTAATGTATTTACACAGATGGACAGAGAATAGGGTGCGCCCTGGCTGCGGTGCTGTATGCAAGTGAGCGTGCTTGTGCGTGGGTGTCTGCACGGCTCCGTCTCCACATGTGGCTGTGTGCAGATGTGCATGTATAAGGTTTTGCACACAGTGCTCCTAGCTACGTGTTAGTTGTGCGAGTGTGCATGTGAGCGTGTTAATGCACGGACCTTGGTTGTGCATGTGCAGGTGCGTGCATGTTAGGTGTGGCCTGAGGCAGCTTTCAGACTGACACATGAAAGAATTCACATCTATAGAAGTCTTTCATTCGTATATTAAAAAGGGAGGGAAGACAAAAGCTGCTGACAGCGGTAGAGAGAGGGAGGAAGAGTGAGAGAGAGAGGGAGAGAGAGAGAGAGGAGGGCGAGATGACGAGGAACAGGAGTTTCCAGTGTGTCAGATGAAGAGAGACAGAAGAAAAAAGGAGTATATGACTTACAATGCAGAGTATAGTGTTGCCCGAGGAAACAGACACACAAGAACATGAACTCTCTCCGAGCTCGTCATCCTCCCTCCCTCTGTCGCTCTTTGATATCTTTCCTATGGTCTTCTCAGTGTTTTCATCCACAGGAGCTTCTGGCCCACCTGCCTTCCACTCTGTGCAGATTTCCACATGATTTGGTTTTATTTTTAAATCTATTTTTATTAGTAGTTTAGCTTAGCTGTATTAATTGGTTGAATTTGTATTTTGAAAGCACCACCTTCAGATCACATGCTCTGTAGTTTCACCACTATTTCTTTGTCTGTCTATGCCGTTTTAGATTCTGAAGCTTCACCTGCAAAATTACTTCTATAATGTTTTTTGGTCTGCTACTTTGCCTGGTATTTTACAGTAAAACGACTACAAAGAACGAGCCGCAAACAGACTCTCTGCCAGTGTCTCCACATCAGCAGCGGTGTCGTGTGCAGATGCAGCTGCTGGTAGCTCCTCCGCAATTCCCTTTATTGTTATTTTTTCCAACTGTTATATTTTCAGGTTTTATTGCTGTATAAATCAGTATTGCCTATGACAGAAACACATTAATCAGCACTGGAGAAAAAAAAAAAATTGGGTTGTGGATTAAGAGCAGTGGACTTTGAGATGATCAGTGCCGGCAGCATATTTACAGAGACCTGACTCCACCACAGCATCCTGGAACAAGATTTTGTTGGACTCTATGTTTATGCCATTGATACCTGGTGCTCAAATACAGCCAAAGTGGATAGACAGTGCTTACCTGACGTTAAACTTTTGATACGAGAGTGCTGAACATCTTGTCATCCCCATTGCTTCTGTCAACATTCAGCCTGACAAAAATAAAAAAAGAGAAATTACAGAAAATAGACTGAAAAAATATACACATACATACATTCTATTTTGTGTAGCACGAAGGGGTTCATAAACTTAAAGACACTGTAATTGTCAAACATGTGTTTAAGTTAGTTTGACAGAACAAAAAAGATGAATAGAATTTTTTTTAAAAGAAAAAGAAATGTGAGAAGACAACAGTGCTGCCTCTCTGGACCAACTGAAAAACAATATTATGATTCTTCTGTTCAAAATTATGTTGTTTCTAAGCCAGTACAAAGTCTTAAACTTGTGAGTAGCATTGTTGTGGTTGAGGCATGTATTGAAGACGCTTTGCTTAATGTCCACATGTCATCACTTTCTGTGTCTGAGCTGATTTGTTTCAGTTTCCCCCAGTAAATATTCTTTCCTCAGTGTGAGCTGTTGTTAATTATCATTACGTCTCTCAGGCCATTAGTTAGGAACTAAAAACCAAACATGCAACCCTAACAGTTTGCCATTATTCAGTCCAAGCTCCAAAAGCTAACTCATCCACACAGGTGTTTCCACTTGGCCTGATTCGACCCCCCCCACACACACACGCACGCACACACACACAGTGGGCGTGTACAGAGTTTGATAGACACCTTGCTGGTATGGATGCACAGAGGGGACAGCTTAATTTAAGGGTGTCATGCCTAATCCATTCGGTTCTGTTCAATAGAAAAGCAGTTAAATCTGCAGCATGTTGATACTAATGCACTTTGGCAGCACACCAGGTCCATTAAAATGCGCGTGATCTCGCAGAATAAAGCTGTAATGGATGCCTCTCTTTTATCTTTCATTACCTGCTAATCATTATTCATCAAATGTGCTTGCTTTGCCGTCTCAATATACTAATTATGCTCATATTCACTTTGTTTTTGTGTCATCTGTGCCACTAGGGAACATAAATATACACATGCAAAACACTGAAGCGCAGACTGACCTGTGTCCTGATGAGGGAAGATTGCAATCCAACAATCGGCAAGTTTGAACAAACAAAAAAAAAAAAACTAGACGTGAACACAAACCACACATATCTAAAACACCAAAACGGAGAATGCTTTCCTGGAATGGTGTGAGAGAAAAACTCTCTGCACTGACCGTGGTGACCTGAGCAGAGTCTAATCAGCCTGGATAACCAAAAACACCTGTGCTGGTGGAGGGCCTTTAATTAGCACACAGCACACTGTGCATTGGTTGACTGCATGTTTAATGTGCAAGGTGTAGCTTGTAGTCATGCACGTACAATGGAAACTGGTCTCACTGCATTATATTTACTTCTAAATGTCTCGGAGCTCGTGTTTTGTCACACTGTAAAATGTAAAACAGCTGACTGTTGCTAGATTTATATCGATATCAGTAATGCCACTAGCGACACAAATCCAGTGTTGCTTTGTGCTCCAGGTTGAGTGATGTGTCCTGACACTAACCCTTGTGTCTGCATCTCTTCTAAAAGTCGCAAATAAACACATTCATGACTGACATTGGATTTAATGTAGGCTCCACCACAGGTCTAATGAACAGAATAAATACTAAATAACACCAAATAAACACATGTTTGCCTGTTATGGCATTTTTGACATGCGTGATAAGAGCGCTGGACTGTTTGTTTGTTTTTTTCAAAATGTCTGTGCACCTTCCTGGAAGAGTAGATTAAGTGCAAGCAGGTACGTAAAATGCAGACTTGAGACAAATCAGGGCAGGTCAGGAATTAGCCAGAGGCAGGAGACAAACACACAAAGGCACACACACACACGCGCACACACACACACACACAAAGACATGTAAACTATTGAAATGCACCACATGACGCTGTGTGAAACAGCTCTATCTACAGTATATCTGCTTCAGCTGCAGGCTGCAGGAGAAAGCACAGACCTTGAGAAAACAATGATGATAACAGTTCTGAATGATAAAAAAAAGTCCAATAACTTTAAAATAAAGGTATATTGAGGTATACTTTTATTATGTAAAGGTTTTTTAATAGGGGATCAGAGGTACAAAGTATGTAAGTAAGTATGATAATGTATGAAATGTGCGGTCAGTTCATGCTCTTCACTTTAGATGAACTGTCAGATCAGTAGAAACTGGTATGAATCAGCTCCTTGTGTGTGTGTGTGTGTATGTGTATGTGTGTGTGTGTGTGTGTGTGTGTGTGTGACCATGTACAGTAGTCAGCCATGATGTCAGCTCAGGACCCCGACGCATAAATTAAACATCCCTCAGCTGATGTGAGGTGAGGTCTGACGTCATCTGTGAGGTGACTCTGCTGTTGGGATGATTCAGCTGTAGAAACTCCTCTGGAGGCCTCCCCTCTCCTCCCATATCTCTCCGCTTTGACTTGACTGTTTCCACTCATTTAGGCTCAGATTTAGTTGCAGTTTCCATGTAGTTTTCATATCATCTTAAATTTAATTCTAAGCTACCGTTATTTGCTTTTTCTGTTTCTACAGGTAGAATGTATATAAAGACACTGGGTTCTGTTGAATTTACTTTTAAGTTTCATCAATATCAGTTTTTTTCTTGCCCTCTCTGCACAAAAAGGTTCAACTGATCGAGTGAGCAGTGTCTCATTCCTCTATTCTGTGACTTCCTCGTCTCTCCGACGTCTCAATTCCTCAATGCCGGAGGAGCTTTCGATGCACGGGCCTACCTTCACTTTCTCAAAGACGGTACTACCCAAAAGTCTACCCTCATCTCTGAATGTTCACGATTCGACAGGTTGCCCCATGGCGAAGATCAGCGCTGCAAAGTGAATGTAAAAATACAGAACCATGCAAGCTGTAGTCTCACCTTCCCCTGTCCATTACTGCCCATCCTCCATCTATAAATACATTTCATACTGTATGTTCTCTGTTCTCTCCGACCTCTCCCCCTTTTCCCAAGTTCTTTTCCTGGTCGACCCAAGTTGTGGGAAAAACTCATCCAAAACAGGCTGCACCTCATTCTCCCATCCTCAAAATATCCATCCTGTCATTCCTGTGTCTCTGCTGTGACTCTTATACTATCTGTTTCTACTTGTAGCCTACACTGAGCCCACTTTTGCCTTTATAGGAAGAGCCAGTCTCACATAGCCAGACCTATATCTAGATTTGCATTTCTTGAAACCAATCGCGATCGTCTTGGGTGGCGCCAAACCGAGGATGCAGCGATGGTCCCCCTGTAGAATAGTGTCGGGGGGGAAACCTCAACCATGTGGAAAATGAGTCGGTCTAATTACACGGAGCTTCTTTTCAGAGCGCTGCGTCTGTGCTCCATAAGCTTTTAAATCCATTCCGCTTGCTTACTGAGACATATTTATTACATGGCCCCACAGATCAGGGTTTATCAAATAAACCCGACTATAGTCTGTAGTCAAGCCTTATACTTCTTGCTTAATTGTCTTTGGAAATGCATGTAGTTACACACACAGAGAGACAGACAGATCAGATTTATGAATAGAGAATATCTGCTGCACATCCAGATTTGTGGTTTATTACATCATCGTTTGCTTTTTCTTGGAAAGAAACTAGCTCAACTCAGGCATCGGAAGCTTCCACAAAAGGCTGCTGCTGTGTGATGACAATGTTGAGGCTCGCAGATTTCAAATGAAGCTGCTCTGACACAGTGAGATGGACAGAGTTCAATCCGAGCTAAATGTCAACAATGCGAATCTAATTCGCCACGCCGATCGGCATGAATGCGTCCGTCCGCGCACACAAGCCCAACAGCTGGCGTTGATCACGGTCTGAACGCGACCAGCATGCAAGCAGCTGGTGAGTGGACACAGCTGTACTGATTCCATATGTTGTGTTTTAGCTGCGCCAGTGTTCAATGAAAGAGAGTTACTGTAGATGACATGAAGCCTGCTGCTGCCGTCTTCTGCTTGCTGTCAGAGTGTGAAGGATGGATCCTGAAGGCTTACAACAGATTCAGATAAATTCTGGATTCAGACCTTAAAATCAAATTTAATTAGCTTAAGGACTTTAGGTAAGCACATTTTCTGGTGGGATGGCCACATACCAAAAGACAGGACGGACAGTTTGGCAGTGAAGGTTTACAACAAAATGCAGTTGCTAAATCGCTCACACACACACACACACTGTAGCCTCCTGCCCTTACAGTGTGTGTGTGTGTGCTAACTACAGCTCATTTTTCTGCAATGAGGTTTGGCTCACTTATGTTGTGGTTGCATGGCAATTTGGCCCAGTACCGCAAAACGGAAAATTACCTGATATATTACAAGACACGTGCACATGCACACACACACACACACACACACACACACACACACACACACACACACACACGTATGCCTACTCTTACCCAGGAATAGGGTTTTTTGTTTTAAGGATATAGTAAGTTAGTTGTTTGCCTAGCTCACAGCTAGCTCACTTGTTGTTCAAGTCACTCAAGTCAACTCACTTGTGTTAGCTAACACCTGAACAATACTGTACATGTTGTAACGGACAGTGTGTTAATGCTACTTAGTAGCAGAGACGTATTGCTAAAAGTGGTGGATACATGGTTGGGGGAAAAACGACTTAAAAGTTGAAAGAGTAATGAAAAATCAGTTGATATGGCTAGCTGAAAGTAGCCTAGTGGATAAGTGTATGAAATAGTAAGCATGAAGTGGAAAGATTAACTGTTGAAGCAGCTAAAAGTTGTGGATTAACAGTTGAAAAGGTTAGCTAAAACTGTATGTGTATGGAGTCAAATGTTGAAATAGGCTAGCTAAAAGTAACTTTACTTTAAGTTACTTTTTTTTTTTTTTTAGCTAAAACTTTACTTTTAGCTAACTAGGCTATTTCTATCCTTTGGGATACATTGATGATCATAGCTAGAAGTAATGGAACAACATTTAAAACAGCTAGCTAAAGGTAGAAGATAAACTGTCGAAACAGCTAAAAGTTATGGATAAACAGGTGAAAGAGTGAGCTAAAGGTTATGGATAGGCTGAACCATTTAGCTAACTAGCTCGCTGATGGACAAATAGTTGCTTCTGTTGAACGCAAACTTCACAGTACAACTCAACAACTGAGAGTCAAATTGTATCAAAAATTTTCTATTATGAACATTAAATACAAATAAGTTGAAATCAATTCTATTTGTAATGGGACAGGTGGTTTTGATATAGGGTTAGGCTACTTTAGATTATCAGGGGTTACGTCTGACTATAAACCTTGCAAGCATAAGCTGCCTTTACATTTTTTCATCATTCACAGATTTTAGTAAAATTTTGAAAAGCTTGCAAAAAAAGGTCACATCTAGACCTTGAATCCTGTCCTACCTACTATTTAGCTTAAAAAACAAACAAACAAAAAAAAAACGCAAGATATAGCCTAAACTATAGGCCTGTCTTCTTTTCTTATTAAACATTTGCTGTTCAAAACATACATGTTACTGCTGCTAATCAGCAAACATTCGCTACATACCTGTTCAAAATGATGCAAACCAGGAGTTGAATTAAAGGCTACAGGGTCATTGATGAAGAAAACACTCTTACCCTAATTTAATGTACATTTTCTTTTACAATTTTACAACATGAAACAGCTCCAAAATGTCAATCCACAGACAGGAAGTTATGTGAGTGTTGCATTCAGGGAGAATTAGGAAACTTCCAGTAGCTCTTGTTAGACCAAACCACACACAAATAATTTAAACTCTTTATCTTTTAGAAAAAAACATGCGCGCACACACACACACAGCTCCATAGTATACAACATGACATTCACTCATTTACTTTAAGAGATTGAGAGATTTCCACAGTACATCATATATGACAAAGAAGCATGTCCAATGTGTTACAATTGGCTTTTTCTATATCTTCTACCTACGACGCTAAACCACTGCTATCTTGTCAGTCACTGTCAACTGTCAACTGAGCTTTCAGACTCTCTCTTATTGAGGCTCCTGTTCATATTCATCAGTATAAAACTCTAAGTTAACGTCTGTCTCGAATGACCGTAATGCCATTATATGTCTATTAAGTGATCAGATTGCAGAAAAATGACCTTCGATTCTGATATGACTCCAGGCATGGTACTGTGTCTCAAAAGATTTTACTGTGAACACAACTAGACTTTGAATCTGCAATTGACAAAATTAACTGTTATCAGAAACAGAACTATACAGAAAAACTAAAAAAAAAAAAAAAAAAATTACTGGACTATAATGATGACCTATTTAAAGCTGCAAAGGCCAGTGAGAGGTAGTTGTTTAAAAACTGTGTGAATTTACCTTGCTGTCAAGCTGCGAGTTTGCTCATTGATTCATCACTGAATGGAATAACCCACTTGAAGTCTAATTGATTTATACAATTATTAATAAAAACAATAAAACTGGTACAATACCACATATGTAGGAATGACTTTAAAGTATTATCATCATAAACCAACAGCTGTCGACCAGTTCAAAACTTTTTGCGTGACGGACTAGTCAGAGGTTCAATCAGAGGATGAGACATTTAAAGCTGTAGTTAGCAATTTTGTGGCCACTAGGAGGCAGAAATACTCACAGAAACTCTCTAAAGCACAGTCCAGATGCATCGTTGTTATATAAAGTTGTTTTAGGAAATTAAATATTGTGAGAGAATATTAGTGTTATAAAGTCACTTTATTACCCAAAAAAGCAAGGGGAACAACAGATTTTGGGAGGATCATCCATCAACCAGCCGGCATTGTAATACATCGGATCTATTGAAAAGTTCCAGGCAAGATAAATCAAGCCCCGGCAGTTTTTAATTTACCCTCACCTCATCTGGTGCCACAAGATAAATTTAGGTCTAAAAGTAGAAAAGCCTAAAGGAAGAAACAAGTGCAACAGATTGCGATGAATATGATGTCCATTACTAGGATCTGTAGTTGGAGGATTATCTATTGCACCAAACTGCTTGCAATTCCACATTCTAGCAAGTGCAGGAACCTACTTCAGCCTCATATGTTTATTGATTTCTAAGGATTTTTCTTCCGGCCAGGTCATTTTATATAGGCCAATAAATAAATAAATAAATCAAATCTCCATCCATTTCACTGAAAGTTGCTTACCCGAGTGTCAGCACATTCTGCATGTCACAGTTGGCCAGCAATACACACTGACAGCAGGACTGAAACTTTCACAAACAACCAGGTCTCTTGACACATCTGTGGTTAAATTTAGCTAAACTCAAACTGATGGAAAACACAATTACCAAACATAGAAACCAAGATATTTTACTTTTATTAATGTTAGTACCCTCTACATTAGTGTTTTTAGAGCATGATTTTTTTTGGGTTCGGAACAAATTCAATCAATTGAGTGTTCCAGGCACAAAAAACGGTTCGTAATATGACTTAGGTTCCTACAACACACAGGCTGTTATAGTGGTGACTGCAGTGGCTGAAGGCCATGGCTTAATCCCATCTTTTATTTGAGCACTCCATACATGAGGCCATTATTCTGTATGCTAGTTATTCAGCATTGAAATGTTGGTTTTGACAGTCGGCTAATGCTGCCTGGACCGGCTTCACTCTATTTAAGACGAACAGCACTGAGCGAGTGGGAGCTGTGAATACCCAACTGCTGAAAAAGCAATCAACAGAGCAAGCTAGGCTTATTAGCTTCCATTTCCTGAGTTAACCATAAGTCAGCTTAGCTTGCTGTTAGCTTCGACCTCTGATTGAAATACATGTTTAATAGCACAATGGGTCCTCCTCCTTTGGGTGACCATCTCCCAAAACATTTAGGATATTCCCAAATTATGGAATTTACTCAAATCTTGATTCATCATTCAGCACCGACTCTCTCGCTCATAAACACATTGACAACAGACCTGCCTGTTAATAAACCCTTAATAAACTTTGTGCTCAAAACATGATCATGCACGCCTAGCTAGCAAGGATAGCTACAAGTTAACATTAGCAGGGTGGTCGAGATTTGCACACTGGACACTAGTTAAGATAAAATAAAATGCTCTTGCAAGAGGATGATGTGACTGTTTATTCTTTAACTCTGTTGCTGAATGTTTTCTCCCTCCAGATGAGTACTGAAAAATATTTTAAATATTTTTATAAATTTTTTTTTGGGAGCACTTTACATACATATAATTAAATAATTAGGAAGGTATGGGACAGATCAGATGGGGGGAAAAAATGATTAGAAGCTACACAGCTATGATGTGTAGCACACTACGGAATTTGTCCCCAACAACACCAGATCCCAAATATCAGTCAAAATCTGCCAACAGAACTGCTCAAAAGCAGAAGCGACATAGTTTCAACTAACATATAAAAAAGAAATCCAGCTGGACTAAAACATACAAATGCTAATTTAATTACTATGCTAATAAGTCATTACCAACTTCACAGGAATAGACCAGATAGCACATTAGCTAGCTCAATACAAAGGCAAAAGAAGAAGAAGTAGTGTTTATTGATATCTGAAGCCTTCCGACATGGCCGGCAGAGGTTGAGTGACACTAGTAGGTTCTTTTATGCAAGATACAGCTCTTCTATTTGAATGTTACGAACCCTGATGTATTACTTACCTCCAGGAATATTAGAGTGCACAGTCTGGTATTTCACAATGAATGGATGCTGCAGGTATATGTTCCCTTGAATGGTAAGAACAGTGAGATAATTTATAGATCACTCCCATTCTAAGTGTGCGAAGGAGTCGGCTTCCAAACTTATCACATTTAGTGCGCTGCAGCTGATCCATACGGCTAACAGGACAAATTATTTGCTAAAACTGTAGCTTGAATTGAGTCGCGTACAACAGTATGCCACATTGGCATGTGCATCCGGCCATCCACTACGTAGGGCAGGGTGTGGAGAAACAACACCGGCAGCTGTGTAATGACTTACAATACAACTTTAGTAAAATATGACATTGATTCAAAGTGATTCCTGAATTCTACGGCGTACAAATCACCTGTACCACGGTCAAGGGTGTAAAGACAATGATTTGCTCTTCTACAAGGCTCACATGTGCTTTCAGTGCCATGTATTGATAAGTACAGAAAATGTGGAATGTTGTGGCTGCTACAAATTCTGTTAAAAACCAAAATACATAAAGAGCATTAGCACATAAAGCAGGAAAAATCAGACAGTCCCCAGCTCCAGAAATGAGCCACGATGTCCATTGATCAGTTTGTGTTGAATCTGTCCATTTCTTAATAGTCCTTTCTCTATCTCCAGTTTTCTTCCGGGTTCTAGTAATATTCATGTGTTCAGCCTAATACAGTAATTATTGCTTATCTACGCTATGAAGCAAGTCTGCCTCGCTAAGTAATTTATTTTTACCAAAAAGTAAAAATTATAACACTTTATCAGGTGAACAGTCGGTACGAGCAGGAACAACACACGGATACCCAGTCGACCAGTGTGGACATGACACATTCAACCACACTGAGACCAATTAAGTCAACCTAGTTCAAAAATGATGCTGTGTTTTTCTTTTGTAATCACAGCACTACTGCGTCACACATACTAGGACACAAGAAGACACAGGCAGAGACATTCACGGACCATATCACCCGGGCAACATGTTCTCCAGTCCCGAGGCCCAGCTGAGGCGCCCCGACACATGTGTAGTTTACATGTCACACCGCTGTCTGTCTCGAATTCTCATTTTCACTTTTGGGCGACGGGGGAATCTTCCTGGTGAACTGGCTGAAGCTGGCGGCCCTGCACCTCGCCCTGGGCCCTTCTCCTCCTCTGTCACCGGCCAGACCCTGCTGCGTTGGACCCGTGGGTAGGGTGCTGTAGCGACCCGGGATGGTGGGCGCCTGGCCGGGGAAGAGCACGTGGCTGCCCCGTTGGAGGGTGGCATCCTTGGAGAAGAGGCTCTGGATGAGCTGGAATTTTTCCTTCTCTTCCCTCAAGAACACGTCGACCAAGAGCTTCTTCTCCTGTTTGAGCTGCTCCACGATGGTTTTGGGAACGTCGGGGATCACCCAGGCAACAACGAGGCTGAGGAACATCACAAGATTCTGGAGTATGGAGAGAAGAGTAGGAGGAAATGGATCAAAGACAAACAAAGAGATGGCTGGTAGTAATGGCAATCATGCTTTAAATGTTCAAACTACAATTCCCATAATTCGGGGGCTTTGGGGGACAACCACAATGTAATTTTGCCATAAAGTGCATTCATGTGGTTTCAGAATAATTGAGTTAAACAGTTTCTCACCAGAAAAATTCACAGGAATGCATCCCAAGATGCATTCTAGTACAGACACCTATCCTATTACTGTATTCATTTGATACTGAAGAAAACTTCAAGTTCTGGAGTTATGGGTGCCTATTATGAGAGAGATTGTATACATACATGTACGACTGGATCACAGTACCACGCTGGAATTCACCGAGCTCCTGAGAGCGACCCATTCTTTCCCAAATGTTTGTAGAAACAGTCTGCATGCCTAGCTGCTTGATTTTATACACCTGTGACCATGGACATGACTGGAACACCTGATTTCAATTATTTGAATGGGTGAGTGAATACTTCTAGCGATATAGTGTAATATAGTGTATCTCTCGCAGCATGCATTCCATGCCCCAGTTAGGATTTCTTGGGGCTCTGAAGGACATTTGGGAGACACATGTTAACGAGGGCAAAGAGCTGTTTATCAAATGAACTGGTCGCTAAATTAACAGAGGCATCTGTTCATTATGAAGGGCTGGCCCACACTTAAGCACCAAGACTAACCAACATGTGTAATTATTTTGCTTTTGGTCTTAAATGTCTGGACCCGAGAAACATGAAACAGGAATCACTTTATAAACCGAACTCGACGAGCTCATACCTGGAACAGAATGACGAAAGCCAGTCTTGCAGCCAGGACACACCAGTACTGTTTGGAGAAGGTGTAGGCGTCCGGAGCCCAGGGGGGTTCCCTGTAGTCTTTATACCTGGAACAGAACTCCCATGAATACAGTGCTGATGGAACACAGGTTTTTCACTTTCTTGGTTTCATGTCTGATGGGAAAAAAAGCTTCTTCTTTTTTTTTTTTTAAATCAAGTTAGTGCCATGGTCTGGGTATCTTTTCATCTATTGTTTAAGTTTGTGTTTCTGTAGGTGGAGCTCATGTAATGTTGTGGGTTTTGGGTTTGTCATTTCCTGTTTAGTTTTGTAGATTATTTCACTGTGTGTCAGGTTTTACTTTTCACCTCATGTCTTTGTCTGTTTTCCTGTCCTTTTTTCTGTGTACCCCTGTGTTCATTTGTTCCTCAGTCCTTATGTATTTTAGTCTGTGATTTTGTTTTTCACTTCGTTGGTTCGTCTTTTTTCCTGAGTCCTGTGCCGCTCCCTGATCCTTGTGTGTCCTCTGCGCTCCTGCGTTGTTCTCTGTGGACTCCGATTTGTCTTCAGCTTTGTTTTTTCTCTTTAGCTTTTATCTTGGACTTTCCTTTGCCTTCCTTTTTTTCTTTGCATTTTGGACCTTGGATAACAGCTCATCATCAAAGCTTGCTTTTTCTTGCCCAACCTGTTTGGCTCCCTGTTTGCCTTTTTTGATTAAGTGTGATAAAACAATGGTTTACACAGAAATGGGGAAGAAAAAAACAGTCAAAGACAGGAAGTGGAGAGTAAAACATTACACACAAGGATACAATCTACAACATTCAACATAAAATTAAAGCTAAAAACCAAAAATCAGTACAATGGATACTTCATGAGCAGGTTTAAATAGGTGCTCCACTGACAGAAACACAAACTTAAACAACGGGCACCTCCCAGACTGTTCGACAAGATGATCACTGGGAGATGCACTGCCAAGTCCGCCTCAGTCAAACCTTCCTCCGTCACTGTTCCTCTAATGATTATCCTGTACTGATTTATCCTAACCTCACCGAGACCCGGCCTCATTAAAACACACTTCTCCTCTACTCAGCTCGCGTCTCGACTCAACAAGCAATAAACTTTATTAGGATTCCTTTCGTTTGTTTTCTTTGTAGTAAACAGTCTTTATTGTGCTGGTGAAACAAACAGCAGAAAACTGGAACCACATGTTGAGCTCAGGGAAGACGGGATTAAAATGAGGACACGGAATCAGAGAGAGACGAGAGAAGAGAAATGAGAGGGCAGGAAAGAGGAGCAATGACAGAGGGAAGGACAGAAAGGGAGAAGGACAGAGATGAAGATTTGCTTTGTTTATAGCACGCTTTTCAGATGAAACACAACCACTATGGGATTTATTTGACCGGGAAGGTTGAGGATATGGTGTCACCGCTACATCGCACACACAGCAGCTGTACATCTGCTTTGGACCAGTTCAGCTGAAAGCTTGAGTGGGTGAAGGATCTAAAACATCCTTGAGCCTGTCTTTAATTGTTTATTCATAAATAACGGCATAGTATTGATTCTGTCAATTTTTAATGCTTTGTTGTCTCCTGTAAGACTATAAATAAAATATTAGTTGAATATCGCTAAAAGATTTCCATTAATGGTCGCTGACAGGCTGCTAGTGTGGACCAAGCCAGCCGGTCATGACTCTTTTATGAGTGTAGTATTTGTAAGAAAGTGTACAGATTGGTGCAAAATGTGCATTAGTTGACTACATAAGAGACAAGAAAAACGAAAACGCGGTGTTGTAATGTTCAACATTCACACAGTTCAGTGGCCCTGGCTGCTGCTGCTGAATTGTGTGAGGCAACTCGGATTGATCAGAAAACATAGTAAAAAGTTCTCTACAATCACCAAAGCCATCGAAGATTAATCTACCGCTTCAGTATCCGAGCCAGTGTTAAAAATGGTCACAATCTTTTCCCCACTGTTCCTCAGTTGTAACATAAAGAAGATCTCTCTCTCTTTTTCTGTTATTTAGGATTGATTGCGTCCGACAGGAAACTGCTTGGAAACATAAAGAGGGTCTCACACTCAGGGTTTATTTATAATGGAACTCTTTGGATGCAGTCAGTCATTTCCATGTGGAAACGTTAAGGAATACAGCAGGAATCGGTCAAAAAGATCTCCTCGCAAAAACAGCCAGCTGAGTTGACATTAATGCTGGGTGGGTGATGTGGAACTGGTCTGTTGCTGATTACAAACCTGCTGCACATAATCAAATCCATCAACAACTATGGAAAAAGCAATACAGTTTTATGTTTAGCTCTAAAATTATCTACTTCCAAACAAACACTTCCTTGTGACCACGAATCTCAGGAGTCGAAGAATACATAACTCGGGTAGTAATGGAAGTTGGGTGACTTTTCTCAAACGGTGATTGTAATATGGGTATTCAAAGTAATCATAATATTTGTTTGAGACAGGTGACAAAATGAAATAAAAAAAAAAACCCTGAATAAATGAGTATTAAATCATACAGAATGCAGAGTCTTCCTCACTGTTGTATTAATCATCTTGTGGCATGTATAAATACAATGGCACTCAGTAGAGTGCATATGTCCGCCAAGGCCCAGCTGTCCCCTAAATTCAATCGAGCCTGATCCAACATCAAACTCAGTAACTTTGTATCACTGAGTCTGAATTTAAAACCACCCAAAACTGCTTAACAATAATCTACGATCACCAGACCTGCATCAATTCAGACACATAGCAGCCGCCTAAATACGCCTGATTTTCTTAATCAAGATCCACAAATTACTCCCCAAATTGAATTTAACTGAATTTCATGAACATGTCAAAAAACAAACAACAAGAAAATCTCAGTGTTAAAGAAAATGAGAGACAATTCCTGTATCTGTCTCTTTATCTAGAGACACAAAATAAAGTCAATGGGCTCTTTTCCAGCGGGAGACTTATCCTCCATCCATTTGTGTAATCCTGCGGACCAACCAACCCACAAACGGATACACATGAAAAAATATCTTCCTTGGCAGAGGTAAAACTGTTTTGCAGATCCAGTTGATTCTGATTTTGTATGAAGATGGCCAGAGAAAAAGATCCATGTGACTTTGAAAGAGGGTTCACTGTTGGAGCACAGACGGCAGATGTTCGAGCCACAAAGACTGCTCGGCCGGCTAGTGTTTCAATAGCAGGGCTGATTTGTCCTTATCTGCATTTACATCTGTGGCAAAGACATCAATGAAAAGGGTCAGAAATTGTGGCTGACTGTGCACAATTGATGACGGTGATTCTTGTGCAATATGTAAGAAAAAACAGAAGACCGACTTATCCCCAGGTGACTCCAGAAAGAACAGCCCGTTGACATTTACTTACAGAGGGATATTATAGAGGGGTTGCAGTACATAAACTCCTTTTATTACAAAGAGAAATGGATGTCTGGGAGTTCAACGGGACAAAAACCTTAACCACATATGATACTGGAAAATTGTGCTATGGTCAGATTCTTGAATACACCAAGAAAACAGAGCAGGGCTGAATGAATGACCTCTACATTGAGGGGATCCTATGGCACTGTCACGCCTTTGGTGGCACATTGCTGGTATGATCTGGGTCCAATTGTCCCGTTACTAACCCCTTGACAATACTGGGAACGTCTCTGGTAGCTGTTACTGTTCCATTGTCCACATGGCTTCATATCCGACTGGGGCGCTTCAGGAATGGACTACATGCCTGGCTGATATTGTTCCACTTCTCCTGTGGTCACGAAGCCTTTGTGGTTAAATCATTTTGTTATTCGTCTGTTTTAAGCGTGTTTCTGTGCGCTTTCCTAACTCTGAATCTCCACAGGATGTTTTATTCTGAAAGTTGACTAGATTTACTGTGCCATTCAGCTGTCTGACTTCTTTTCTGTCTCGTTCTTGTCGGTGCAGCTTGACATGAGTTTGGTCCACTTCCCTCAAAACTAAACTAAAGATACTCAGAGTATCTCCTAGAAAGGCGCAATACGCTCTGACGATATTGAGGCAGTAAAGTGGCACAGATGGAGCAACTTTGGTTTCTTCTTCATTTTCCACACTTTGTCACTAATCAGAGCAGAGATCTCTGGATTGTAAACATGGGTCGTTTTTGTAACTAGAATTTTTTGTTTGTCTGAAATCAAGGCCTTCAACTGTGCACATTTGAATACAGTGAAGATCAGAAAGTGACATTTCAGTACCAACCATCTACAGATACATTTTTTTTTTTTTAGGAAAATACTTCTGTATTTGTGTCTTTTAGCAAAAGAAAGTAGTGTAGCGAAGGACAGCTTTATGTTACGGTACTTTCAGGCTTCATTTTCCCAATGCGATTTCGAAAGAGACAGCCTTTACCCCGAGGGAAACAAAGTACAACATATTGAATTCCTTTCAAGGCAAGAGCTGGAGACAATCTATCTCATTGTTATTCTAGAGAACATCTTATGGCAGAGGAATGCATCCTCCCAAACCACTGAATGTAAAGAAGAGATAAGAGATTGAGATTTACGGGCAAAGATTGAAAGCATTATGTGGAGCTATGGCGATGGACAGAGCAGACTCCCACCCAGCAATTTGTGCATTAAGGACATTTAAATAGACATGAGACAGTCACATGGTTCAACATAAAATCAGTCAACAGGATCACAATGGAAATACTTGGAAAGACTTGACATGTTGATGAGCCTCTAAATGCATGGCGCGCAGGGAAACTAGTGACAAACACAACATGCATAAATCTGTTTCCAATGTGGCTGCAGGCTGCCCTTTTTACTGCATGATCAACAGAAAGAAAAGCCACAAAGATTTACAACCCTTAATCTAGTTGAGGTCATCAAAGTACAACGGCCCCCAGCAAAGTAAGAGTCTGGTAGCTCGTAAGAAGGACACCAACAATCCATCTGAGCTGGTTTATATCTGTTTTTGTCCGTCTACTTTAAGGGCAAACTCCCGTTGCAGAACTCACCCATAAAAGTATAAGTGAAAGTCTTCTGACTCGTTTCACATCTTCCATTTTAAAGACCCCATACATTACATTTAGGGGCATTTCCATGTCTACCTTCTTATCATACAGCAGGTCGACATGAGATATTAAAACTGAAAGTATCAAAACATCCAATTAATCCATGACAAAATGTATACAGCTCGTATACAGAAACTGGGTTTTCAAACTAGCTGTCAGGACTTCTATGAAGTTGTAATGTCCCAAGCCTCAACCATGCCCCCAACATGGCTGGCACTGCCTGCTCAGACCTGTTAGAACTGACCAGTCAGGGCACACTGGGCTTTTTCAGGAGGGGGGGCTTAAAGAGACAGGAGCCTTTTGTCAGAGGGTAAATAGAGGCGCAGCAGCAGCGCATAGAATGATGTTTTTATATAATTATTTACCAACAATAGTTTTCTAGAAATTTAGACAGATACAGGTTCCATGGTGTAATGGTTAGCACTCTGGAGTTTAAATCCAGTGATCTGAAATCAAACCTAATCTAATGTAAGAGTGGTGAGGCTATTGTTCACACACTGTCAACAGCTGGCTGTTATTTAAGTTTGCAGGTTGTCGAATACATTTGTAGATGACAGTCCCAAAGTGATCAGATTTTTGGTCTTTTTTATTTTGTCCTTCAAGAATTTAAAGGTTTAGTGTCCAGGATTTAGTGGCATCTAGTGGTGAGGTTTTAGATTGCAACCAACTAAATGTGCTAAAAACATGAAAATGCAAAAGAACCCCTCTAGAGTCAGTGATTGGTCAGTCCATCGTAGAAACGTGCCAGTCGGCGTGGCCAGCTCGGTGGAAGAAAACCCACTTTTTAAGGTAACAAAAACACAGTGATTGTCCTTTTCATGAACAAATCATAACTGTGAATATTGTTTTCAATTTCTGCCCATCTATCCCACACACTCGACCTTTCATGTAATTTTCTAACATCAAAATGCATTCCGCCAGAATTTTCACTCCTTCCCACTCAATAAAAACATCCATAAATGTCTGAGTCTAACAATGGCCATTAAAAACTGTAATGGGGCTGTAAATCCATATTTTCTGCTTGTAAAGTGCATACCGTCCAGATGACATCTGACACACACACAGTAGCAAAAACATGGTTCTAAGTAATAAAATGAATGATGGCTGAATTCATTTTAGCTCGTTTGGTGTCAGGGTCCTAGTGTTGTTTATGCTGGCTCCGTCTTCCTGGGACACTTGAACAATTGTACAGATAATCCAATACCAAAAAATTTCGAAAAGGCTAGAGCTTGTGAAACAACAATTAAACTTTTTAAAGATTTCAGATGTTGGAATGCAGAAAACCTCCAGTCATGCTGCGAAGCATCTTTTATAAAACCTGACGTGTTCAACTTTTGTAAAAGGCTCAGATAAAAGCTCAGATAAAAGCTTCCAATTGAGACGACTGACATCAGCACACACTCTGTCATGAAAACATTCCTCTGAAGCCAGAAAAAGACGAATTGGCCTGATTAAGCGGTTTCAATAAGTGCTTGACTAGCAGTATAGAAATAGAGAGAGGGATCTGTGTATGTGTGCGTGCATTGTGTGTGTGTGTGTGTGTGTGTGTGTGTTAGCAGGGTCTTATGGTGTCAGAGTCCTTCTCCTTATACAGTCATGAGTGAGGAATGCTGCCTGTGAGAGTCAACTCTTCTCTCCCTCTCTTTTTTCTCTCTTTGATCTATTCATCTTGCTCTCACTCGCCCGCCAACAACTTACAGTATTTTGTTGTGGATCAACTTTTGGTGTGAACTAAACTGTAAAGAGAGACTTCCCGCGCTGCCACACTCAATGTAACTACACTTCGCCTGCGTGAGATGAAATATTATCATCAGGGAACATTTCTTTCTTTCTCTTTTCCTGTGTGTGTGTGTGTGCGTGTGTGTATTTCCTAGACACTCCATGTTTGGTTATAATAGTTCAGCTGGGCAGCAACTGGAGCATCTAACTCAATATTCTTTCATAAGACCCATCAGTGAGATTATGGATAGTGTGTGTTTGTGTGTGTGTGTGTGTGTGTGTGTGGTTGTGTGTGTGGTTGTGTGTGTGTGTTCCTGAGAGTTCCTGCTGCCAATACAGTGCCTCCTGGGATCCAGGAATAAATCTAAAGACAAACAAAGGTCAGACCATTCCCATCCTTAAAACACGGACTAACCCCTGAACACACTGTGTGGCTGCTGTCAGGTACCAGTGACCTAAAATAAGACCGTCTATCTATTCTGCGTGTGTCCTTCATACACTCTCCATCTGTTCTTCCCCACTGTTTTGTTTTTTCCCCTCTCGTCACCATCTTTCTGATCCCTCTTTTTCCTGGAAGTGTTAAGAGCGGGGAGCAGTGACAACAGGTCTGGCACCCTGCTTACTCTGATCCAACAACACTGCCATCCCTCTGCACTTTACGACTTCCTCCTGGTTGGATACAGAGACAGGAACAAGAGGAGGAAGACGCTCAGGTCCAAAATTCCTACACAATGTGTTCCAGATTAGTCTTTGACAGATATATGTTCAGCAATCGTGCTGCGCCATCTGTCATTCCACAGCTTCAGCTGGGGAGAAACACAATTAAAAGTCCCTTAAATTGGACTCCATGGTCAGCAGGTATCAACACAACAACCTTAGTGCTCCACGTTTAGACATATCTGGTGCTCGTGCGCAGCCAAACAAAACCACAGCTGTCTCACAGATGCTCATGCTTTTAAACATGTCAGCTCAATTACTGTGTTTGGGAATGACATGTTTCTGACGTCCCACAGCGAACCATGAAAAGACTCTCAGAGTGAGTGTGATACTATTTTCCACTCAGCCTAGCTTGAGGGACAGCAGTGCTATCACTTTGGTCTCAAGTATCGCAACAACTATTTTGTACAGAGATTCATGGTCAAGCTGAGGAAACTAGAGCCAAACTGATATGTCAGTGACTGATATACGTATCAGTATCGGTGTATATGTTGTCCATTAAGCGGCAATTTGAAAACTCTGACATATTTTTTGAGAACACTCATGTTACTTTAGGTACTGAAGTTTATTGTTAAACATTATTGTGAAAAACAAGAATGTGTGCCACCCCGAACAACACAAATGAAGCCGTCAGCACTTGTAAACAAGTAGGTATTATTTCTTAATTCTGCGCAGCAGTAGAAAGAAACTGACACATTGCATAACAAGGATTTCCCCAGTGTTCCGAGTGCTGACAACTTCATTGGCTGAACTGTAAATTATTCTGCCTCCAAAACATATCTATGTCACAAGTGTTTTATTGCCACATTTGAGGGATCATTGCATTAAAACGTGTGAATATCGACCAATAGTTAGATATCGGAAGATGTACTACTTCCAGTTATACCATGGTCTATGTTTACACTCCATTCTGATTGGCTGCAGGGTGTCGATTAACTCTTGATATACACTTGATCACTTAGACGTGTTAAAAACAACAGTGACGTGTGGTTTGAAATTTGGCGGCAGGTAAGTGTGAAGGAGATGTGTGCAATCAGCAAACGTGTTTATTTGGGTTAAATGCATTATCAGCTCGAAACATAACATTTAACATTCAAACAGGTAACATTTAAAGGTGCAGTATGCAGGTCTAGTTAAACACATTGGGTTCTATGAGCTGAGCAGACTAGTTTATCCCAAGGTGCCAAGTAATATCTATTTACTGGGGTTGTGAACAATGTTTCCATTGGATAAGAACCGTATGGGATTGTAATGATTGTTCCAGACACAAGTCAAACTGTCGGATATTGCCAGGGAAACTGAGTTATTACTCTTTTTTTTTTTGTAAAACACATGAAGTGGGGTAATATCCTCCAATGTCTACATCTATGTTCTCCACATCGTTGATTCATTCCTATTAACACCTTGATGGGCATTATCCTTTACATGTATCAACATCAGCCTCCCCAAAAAATTAAGTATCAGTCGGACTGTGCAGGGGACCTCTAGAACACCATGGAGGTGACATTTTAGGGTTTCAGTGAAATGTCTTGAAAACTATTGTAAAGCAGATATTGTATTCAGACAATGTGTCCAATAAAGCATGGCAGAACTCTTTAGCCCTTACTTGACCTCCTAGTGATAACACGTAACTTCCCATCAGCTGAGGGAAAAAGCTCCTTCTCAACATGAAGCAGGTCGGAGTCTAAGTCCAGCTATCGTGCTTTTTAAGGTTTCGCCAGGGTAGAGACAATCCTTTGCAACATACAAAGGGCACTGATCACACGAGCTTGTGGTTAACTCGACGTGTCTCGTTTTTAGAATTGGAAATGTATCTTCTTATGTCGTGTATGTGCTCTTTGCTGTAAATCACTGTAAAGCTTTCTGGCTAAATATAATTTGATGTAAGACTTACTGACTTCAGTACTTGCCAGAGGAAAAGAGAAAAGTGCATCGCCATGGGGAATCCCTGTCCTACTACCCCTTCACATAGACGTCTGAGGTCCGCCGAAAGACAGACGGGGCGCTTTGGGATTCAATATTCCTTCAATATTCAGTCAGCAGGGGCTTGGGCCCAAAGCTACTTGAAAGAAATTTTAGAATAACTTTCTGGCCAATTTGTCTTTTACATGTTACATAAAAACTTAATTAAAATCATCTTACATCTGTTGTGTGTGAGAAATCTTGATTAAAACCATGTATGACTGGTGTGAGAACATTACAGCAATAACAGCGCATTCTTTTTTCTTCAGTCATATGATGTAACAGACACTTTGAACTGCGGGATGATTTTGGATTTGGTTTTTGATGCTAAGGCCTCACTTAGATCAAATCTGATGTTGCGCCCAAGCTACGAGCTGGAAACCTGCCGCGATTCAGGCAGAGTTCATTGGTGAAGCAACAGTGTTCTTCCTGTTATGTAATATTACATCACTGTGCAATCCTGCCATAATCGCTGCATCCACTAAAAAACAGGCAGGTCATAGTCATCCTAAAGTAAAGTTGTTTTATGAAAGCACATTACAGTGCTTTTGAAAATCAATCCTTTGGTTGCTACATCTTTTTTGCTATTCGGTACTGCAATATCCTAATATTTCAAAAGAACTTCCATTTCCATGTTTTTCTTTCCAGAAGTTATTTTGCCACCATCCAGACTTCCTAGTTTATCCACATTTTCATTTAGCACTCATCTAGCACTGGGAATACAGTAGAGAAAACATGACTGCAGAGATGTACAGTGATGCTCTGCCCACTGATGCAGAAACTGTCCTCACATTGCTGTTTTTAAATGTAATTAATGATTTAATACCTCAGTGGTTGGCCTCTATCACACCATCCATTTATTTATCCATCCATCCGACTACACTGCCTCCCCTTTCCTCTGTCTATATTGTTCCATGCTTCCTTATCCCCAGCTTAATCTAATCTTTTGTTCAATTATATTATCTTTCATCTCTCTGTTTCCTGTTTGACATCATCCGTCCATTTATCCATTCATGACCTCCTTTTCTCCCTCCTGCATATATTCATTCAAACGACCAGAGTCCCCAAATTAACTGGGTCAAAAAGGAAGGAGGAAAAAGAAAGACATGGACTGTCTGGAGCACCCTCTCAATGACATACACATTTAAATCATTTGCCTTGAGCCCGGAGGCAGTGCCCGCAACATTAGTGGCTAATACACTGATCAGATACAGTCTGGACACACACTATTGAGCTCCAAACACATTGAGGAGTCACACACCCCTCATGGAACATCTTCCAGTCTTTGAGGCCGACAGCATCATGTCGTGTTTGCAACATGACGCACCATACCGCGTTGGCACAAAGACTGTATTCTTACAGTCATTCTTTGCTCTCTTATGTAACAGCAGGTTGGCCTCTGTGGGCGCAGGCCCATGACCTTTTCTACAGCGCTTTATATTGATATTATGAAAGAGACGCTCGCCACTGGCATGCGTGAAAATGCATAGAAGTTAGCGCACAATAGTGCACTGTCTTTTGGGGCTAATAACATGGAGTTTCACTGATGTTGTGTGATTATGTCAGATTTGTTCTTGTTGTGTCAGGACTCAAAAAGACTGATTAATGTTTGCCTGAAGGATTTTGTCTGCATCTCCGACCAAAAAAATGGTTCTTTGTCCCTTGTTGTGTAATTCTCTCATTCTCTCACTGGACGTTCGTCATGTTTGATGCTGAGAAAACTTGAGATTGCATCATCTGGTGGTTGCAGCGAGGAGACTCAGACACAAACTTATGTAATTTATTCGGTATATGTCGAATATGTTTTAACTGCTTTAATTTGAGTATAGGTTTAGGAGTACACACCACGAAGTATTAATACTTTATCATTTATCACATTTCTACTATATGTACAAACTAGCCATACAGCTTTGCCTAAAACACTGTTGTGTAGTTCAAACTGTAAAGGTTTGCCCACTATTCTGCAGTTTATCTATATTCTCGCAATTTAACATCACCCATGCAATGCATCAGTCCTACTTTGTATATTGCTTTATGCAGATGACATATTGTTATTTCTTATCAACTGCTAATATCCCAATTACAACTACATTAATTGAGAATTTTGGGCACAAAGCCAGCTAAGCCTTAATTTCTAGGATCCCGGATGTGCACCAAAAGTGGGATCTATTCTGGGCTGAGACTCATCCGCCATCCAAGTTTCGTGGAAATCCATTCTGTCGTTTTTGTTTAATCCTGCTGACAAACCAACCAACCAGCCAACAAACGGACAGTGGTAATAAAGGTTTGAAAGGAATGTTGGGGAAAATTGGAGGTGGACATGAGCTTCTCGCAACATCTGTAACTTTTAAGTGATCATGTGCGTGTTGTGTGTGCGTGTCCTTACCGGCAGACGGTGATGTCTCCGAGCTCAGAGCTCTGCGGGGCGGTGCCAGGTTTAAAATTAGACACGTTGAAGTAGGAGAGCGTGTGGTCGATGAAGCCGTGCATGGTGCCCGTCTGGCTGAACATGTACAGGTAGACGAGCCGAGGGATGAAGTCTGACGTGAAGGAGATCACAAAGGCCTCCGGAGAAAAAGAGACAGACAGAGTGAAGCAATCATCTGTCACGAGCACTGACAACTTAAAAAAATACACCATCAGATAAGAAAATGACTGTGTATTTTAGAGGCGTTTGAGTACTGCCATGACATGTATTGTTTCAGAAACAGTAAGTAAAGTGTATAGTATTTAAGGCTGCATGATACATGCACAAAAAGGGCAATGCTGCTCCCAATATTCCGTTGCCTTGAAGCTCCCGGGGAAGCTTAAATGTGAGTGTGTCCAATGCTCTATAGCTCTAGAATAAATAAAAAACTCCCACTGCTTGTTTTTTCGAATCCTCCACAAATCTGTTTAGTATTAAAAGTAAACGGAATAGGATTTGGTTGGATGGCAAAGGACAAATCCCAGGCAGAACCTTCCTGATTCCACAAGTACACGTACACCTTGACCTTTACAGACCGCCATGTTTAGGTGTTTCAGACATGATCCGGGGATCTCACAAAGTCACGACGGAAAACCTCTCAGAGCAAATGGAGAGTTTAAGTCTTTATTCAATATTAACTGTTACAACCGTCAGTACTTGATAAATTAGGGTATTAGCAGCGAGCACACACTCACAACAGAGCTGCTGAAAGGTGGATTAGGTGTGGAAATGTTCCAGCAGAGAAGTTCAAAGTCAGCAATTGTTAATCTTTGATATCTTCCATTGTCCGTGTCGTCTTTGAGGTTCATGAACTGACCTTGTTTTCATTAAAACTCAGCCCCTTCACAAAGTCACAATTACAACGATTAATGCAAATTCAACCAATGGTAAATACTACACTGCAATTTTGTCCAATCATCTCAGATCACCAATCATCACAGCTTCCTTATAGTATATAGTATAACCAATAAAGCGTTACAGTGAGTACAGTGAGTGAGTACAGGGAGTGCAGTGTTGTGGGGGAACAAAAAAACAAAAGCCATAAACACCTGAATGCATGAGCAACAGACAAGACAAACTATCATGACAGACGCTGTTGAGTCTGGATTGATTGCAAGTGCTAAAAGATTCACGTTGTCACATTTATCTGGTAAGAATCAAAAACCACATGGTTGCCTGTCTGCATGAGAAACTCATCAGGCAGGACGACTTCCACTGAACAATCTGTGGAATCAGTGGGAACACCTTGTGAAAAATGCGTTGAATGTTCCTTACATTGTTTTCTGTTTTGTACTGTGAAATAATCCTGATGATCCCTACAAATCCATTGTATTTTTCTATTTATTTTAAATGAAATCAGTGCTGAGCAGTTATGTGTATTGTGTAGGGGCCTTAAAACAGCCACATTATGCAGCGGACTGCCTGTAGAATACTTCCATGCATTTATGGCGTGCATATGTACCTTCATCACTAATTCAATGCAGACATTGTAAGAAGCGGGACATTGCATTAATACTTACATTTATAATGACTGAGAATTTCCCCATTCCGCTCAGTATGTTGTACCATATACCTATATAGAGAAGAACAGGGGGAGAGAGAAGTGATGAGGGTTGGGAGAGGGGGACAGATGCACAATGGGAAATCTGTATTAACGCAATGAAGAAATGTGTTCTGATAGCTGCTCACTACCAGATTTCATGGCAGACTAAAACCCACTGACATTGCTATTTTTGACCCAGAAAAGTTGGTCAGAATTGTTTTTTGCAAACCAAAAAGGAACAAATTATCTTTCACATGACTCACAGTACGACCTTTGGGCCCAGTAAAGCTCTTTAAAAAAGGCAAAAATTCATAGAGGTTAAGATAAAATAAAGGCTGATTTTCTGCTAAAGAAATGTGAGCTTTCAGCAGACAGCTGATGGGTGTCAGTTCGTAAAGTCAGCTGTGAAATCTACCCGACTGCCTGAAGGCACCGCTTACCCTGAAAGAATTAAATCAGTCTGGTTTCAGTGCAGAGTCTTGGTGTCCATTGGTTTTTGAAAATGATGCCCTTACAAGTCTTTCCACTCTGACATGAAGTAAATAATGGAGGAAATATTTAACACTCAGTTTTATGCTATTTTGGGGGGGGGCATATAATTGATGGTTTATATTGACTATAAGCAGCTCCTGTCCAAGCCTTAGCTGTATTAGCTGTTAAACCGTTGGTATCTAAATATCATGTAAGATTCCTGGTTCTATGGGAAGATGATCAATAACTCATGCATAATTTTGTTTTTACGCGTGCAGCATCAGCTTACCAATGTCTTTAGCTCGTACGGCGACTGGCCTGCGCAGCTCTGTCACAAACTTCTTGGCATCCAGTCTGATCTCGATGACATTGTTGAGCAGAGCGAAGAGAGGAGCGAGCGGGAACGAAGCCACGAACAGGGAGACGAACCCAAACTGGATGACTGGGAAAGAAAAGAGATAAACAATCATGAAACATGCTACAGCCATAAGCCCAACTGCTCCATGACCCCAACACACACTTACATTTGCACAAGAATATGCAGTAACATATGCACACATATGAAATCATTAACCTGCTCTTATTCCTGGAAATGTATATGAATTTATCCTGAACACCAATCCAAACCAAACTTGTATAATTTCCAAGTTTAGGCCTTTGAAAACTGAAATATTCAGTATATTTTGCTAAATATGACATCTCATTGCTACAGGACGCATCATCCAGAAGTTGGTGTCGAAGTGGCTCTGGAGTGAGGAGAGAGCAGAAAGAGTGGGCCACTTGTCAGTTTTTGTAGTTTAATGCACTATTTAAACACTCAGACACTTTTTTAGTGAGATGGCAAAACTTTGTACATGCTAGTTTGTTAGCTCATCTGTTTGTTTCTTTGTTTGTTGATTGTATTTTGCTGCTGTGGCTTTATTGGATTGGTATCACAAGTATCTTAGCTTTCTAATGATGTGTGGCATGACTGGCTTGTTTGTGTTTGAAAAGATTATCGGGCCAGTTGGACGGCACGCAGGCAGGCCGCTAAAAGTGAAGACATTTTCAAATTAGAATTCCTGTTATTGCATTTCTAACATTTTTTTCTTACCAAAACTATGCTGGTAACATAATGTACATTTCCGCAGTAACAGTTATGTTGGTCACATGGCCTCCAGCTATGACTGGACTCCTCACAAACACTAGGAAAGGTTAGCACATCACTCATATACATTCCACTGCTGGTGGTGTACGCAAAGGGGATGACACACACCAAAGGGCCACAGATCAGATTCAGACCTTGGGCCACTGGAGCAAGGACACATCCCTCTGCGTATGGGGCGCATGCTCAACCAACTAAGCACCCACGGCGCCCCGGAAATTCAGTGTCGGTTGGTAGGAGGCAAAAGGACATGAACCGAGTCACACTTTCCTATCACAGGGCAAATTTTAAACAAAGACGTCCTCAAAGAACCTACTGCATTTTGATGAAAACAAAATCATATGCTTGTGATGATCATGTTTTCCTCACATTAATAGCACGGTTGTCAAACTGTTTTACACGCTACCGTCCTTTTGCGAATATGACAAAATATTTTAATCACTGCCTTGCAGCAGAGTTTAAAGACAGTGGCATTGGTTTGTTACAACTTTCTTATTTGCCCTGCTTTCCCTCAAAGCACAGCCCACTTTGGGTATTTTCAATTCAGGTCAACTGAAAAGGATGTTCAGTCTTCAGTCCTGTACTTATGTTAAAGAGCAAGCCTCGGCAAGAAACACAAAAGCACCTTGAAACGACCTCAAATTGGTTTTCTGGAATTGGTTTTAAGCTAACTTCAGTGGGGTGAACGCTTAATACGAGAGGTAAACGTGAGAAACCTACATCGTGGGAAGCATACATTTCAAACGGGCCCCAAGACGCCGTCTGATTGACACTCCTGAATGGTCATTTGCCTGATCCGGAGTCACACTGTCTGTCCGTGCTCGCCCACTGGTTCGGATGATGCCTTTTAAGGTTAAACACTCCGCTGCATCAGCTAAACTGGGACTTTTTATGATTAAGCAGTGTGTGGAGCTGTGTGTGCGTATCTATGCTGTATGTTTGTCTGTGAGAGTGTCTGTGTACTGCGCAGCACATCTCCTTCACACACACACACACACACACACACACACACACACCAAGACTGGAAAGGGCCATTGGCAGCAACTCGTGATCTTACGTTATGGTGTATATAAATTGCGTGCTGATTATACGCAATTGTGCTGACATTTCACGTGGCATGTCACGTATTTGGTACATATCAGGTGCCCTTTAAAATCATCAGGAAAGGATTCAGTTGACATTCAGTTCTCGTCATCACGGCCAGGTAACCTTTGTTGTCATGGTAACAATAGACACTTGGTTAACATTGTTAATCGTTAACATTGTTAATTCAGTGCTGCCATTTGGTTTCAGACGGGACATAAACACAGTTTTGTCTTGTGGTTCTTTGACCCACCCATCCAACCCAACCACCTCCACATTTCGTCTTTCTCGCTCTCTTTTGGTCTCTTTCTTGAACCTTTAGGCCGCTGTTGTTTTCGTGGTCTTTGAATGAAAATGGTTGGCTTACAGAGCAAGCCTCTGGGTTTCACCACAACCTTCCAATTAAAAACTAATGTCAAGTCTCAATATAAGGGAGACTCTCTTCTCTTTTCTGGTACAGTAGGTCGGTCAAGTGAGTCTAACTGATGCATGGCTATAAATAACCCCAGACAGGATGGCATCAAGTCTGTTGGATTAAGAGGAAACAGGGCCGATCCCAGGTCAATACAAAGATTTATACGCTTTCTCACATTATTGCCGCTGCAAACGTTTCTCTCGGGCTGCTCACTAAATGATCAAAACAACATTCAGCTGCTTCCTGCTAACGTTGAAAGAAAAGCATTAGAAAGACACTGGTTTACATGACTCTGGCTGATGTATGGCTCTGATCGGAGCAGTGGAACTTTAGCAGTGTGGGAACGGGGATTTCCAGCGAGCCGGAGACTGACGGCTTCACCTCGGGACGCCACGCCGAGACAAAGAGCGGGGAGGAAGAAAATACGACAGTGGAGCAGCGAGCGCTAGAGGGCAAGCTTAGAATAACCTCGCCATCTACCTGAGCCGAGGTTGACGGGTTCGAGCCTGGCCCAGCCACACACACACACACACACACACAAAGAAGACATCTCACCAAGGTCGCACAAACCTAACACACAGATATATCGAATGAATGAGTAAACACAAGCCCAGAAAGGCCCATTCACACTTTCACAGCTATGTGTGACCGGGTATTTGCATGTAGAGCTCAGACATAGCTGACATTCCTTCTTGTGCCCTGCAGCGACATCAGCTCAGCCTTCTGTCTGTTTTTATCTCCCCTCCTCTCTCCTCCCTCTGTCCTTACTCTGCATCACACGAAATCCCCTCATTATCACATCGAAGCACAAGTAAAAGTCTTCTTTTAAGGACAGGAAATGTCATTTAAACGCCATTCAGTTATTTCTACATATAAAAATTTCAAAGAATCTGCTTTCCAGTTGGGAGAGTTGTAGTTCTTGTGCCCATTCCTATAGTGGAGATATTTCTAATACATTCGGTCTGGTCAAGAGGTTTCTACATTTATTTTGGACTCCACACAGGAATATTTCCCAAAAGGAAAATCATATTTTTCATAAAAATGTTTTATGCACTATTTTCAGTTCCAAAGTCTTCAAATTGTTTACGGTTCTAACCTTGGAGAACACCACAGAGCTGGTTTTACTGGTTCACAATCCTTCACTTACAGATGTTGCCCGTTCCTAAATAAAAGTCAAGCGTGCTACTGCATGTTTGCTGAACTGTTGCTGCACTTTGACTCCATCAACCAGGACAAAATGTTCCTATCATGACGGACACATTCGGTCATAGTCTCTGTGTACAGAATTACCTATCATCAATAAATGTATTCAGTGAATCCTTAAAGCACATCTTTTCACATTCAGTTAGTTCTCTTTGGTAAAATACTGTAGGTTCAACGGTATTCACCCCCAACCAATCGATCAATAAATCATTACGGGGGATTGTTGGAGCCCTAGTTGGTTTATGGACATTCTAGGCAAATCAAGATCAGAACATCAGAGTTTCAAGGTCAAGCATGAGCGCATGGAACGTTTACACCTCAGTCATTAGATGTGTCAGTGTCCTGACTACAGTGTTTCACCTTTGTCGGCAAATCAGAGATGTTCAAAGGTCTGAAGCAGATTATGGACGGAGAAGCATCCCTCATTAAGGCCGGGTAGATAAATGATTCCATCGTGTCCATCACTGATGGCTGACAGTCAGTGTTTCCTATACCAGTTGCCGTTAGACAGCAACTGAACATTACATCTCCATATCCCGTTTTTTTTTTCCCTTACTAAACCAGCCCAGTAAGGCAAATCCAAGACACCCAAAACATATTTTCTGCAGGTCGCTATTTGTATATTTGTGTAATTTGTGTTTTTTGTTATTTGTATTTTCTTTCTTCCTCAGTATAGCTAGCTGGCTAACTTTGTTTTGAACTTATGAGGCTAATAACTGCTAAATTACAGACATGTGGTTCAGAAATGGAGACACTTTTAATTTCGGCACGGTGATGTATGTTATTTGTGACAGTGGTGAGATAAGGTGTGAGTGAAATGACATCTTGTTTTGTGAAAAACCAATTCAGACACAAATTATTATTCTGAGCATAGTATGACCTGCTTGTGTCTCAGATCGGGCAAACAGGAGCAGGCCGCTCAAGTGCCATCAATCCACGTGAATGTACGTGGGCCAGATGATGACGGTTGTTGTGGGCCAGAACCCCAAGGCTTTATTTCATGACTGAGCAGGAGTTAGTTGGCTATGACTGCAGTGTGTTGCCATAGTAAAGCTGTGTGAGTGTGTCCTCAGGCATAACCACCCAACACCTGTAGCCTTTAATACCCCTGTATAGTAACATTCCCCTCACAGGCAGTGAATCAGTCAACTTTTACTGGCACATAACTGTCCCTCCTTTAAACGATTTAACCTGTCAGTGACCTTAATGATTACAGGTTGCACGCTGTGTATAATACGAGGACAAAGAAAACTCGTTATTTAACTTTAACTTTCCCATCTTGAATCTCCCCTCAGATCTCATGTTATCTCTATTTTTACTCTTAACTTAACAAGCATCTGGGTAATATTACATTTAACATTTTTTCCCCCCCCAACATGTTTAATTTGTGCCAACAGCAGTAATCACAGACTGCTAGTTCCAAGCCGTGACACTGCCAGCTTTCCACAGAGGAGCTTAATCGACCAGTGTAAAAAAAAAAAATGGTTTCTTCTCCTGTTGGACCACCCATCTAATGCAACAAATGTGTGAAAACAAGTTGGACACTGTCTAACACTTTAGTTAAATATGTAGTTATGTAATAAAACCTTAAACGATTGGAACCCTGCATTTACTGCACAACAACATTACATTAAATGTGGTGGCGGTAAAAGCACCTTTAGAAAAAGTTATAACACCACACTAGATATACTCCTACAAGTAGAGGTTTCACATTCAAAGTCAAGTAAAAGTATTCAACATTCAGAATAGTCTATTTCAGAATAATGTATGCGCTACTTCTCCACTTACTCCCAAAGGGTAAATCTCCACTGTTTACGTGCTTTGCTGTGTGATGGACATGAATGTAAATGTATACAGGATGAATGCAACCAAAAAACTTTGTCATGTTCTTCACAAATGACCACTACAAAAATTATTTTCATGAACCTCTGCTGATTGGCCACCTCTATGGTTAAGGTTTGATTAGATTTAGGCCGTCATGCTGCAGATTTAAGGTTGGGAAAAGGTTACCTAGGGTAGAAAAATGGTCAGGAAAAGACTGCAGTCTAGGCTGAAAGGAAAGAGCTATGAGAAAGATGGGAAATAATCTCCAGTGTCAAAGTCAAGTGATTTATAATTCACCTCTCCGGTCATGTCAGTTCAAAGTAAACCATGGTCTTTTAAGGTATTTTAATCATTAGCAAATGCTGTCCAGAAGGGACACTGCGCAAACACGCATACATCCTACATCCATGTGATCTTTGGTCCAGATGTTTACTTTTACCTGAGAAAGTCGTGTTGGGCCATGCAGATACATATTACATAACATCTTTTAGTGATGCACAAGAGCACTCATTTTAAACATATGTTGGTGCCTAAATGGCCTGGGGCTATTTTTCTGTGTGTGTGTGTGTGTGTGTGTGTGTGTGTGTGTGTGTGTGTGTGTGTGTGTGTGTGTGTGTGAGTCTTGCCATTTTTAGGAAGTAAGAACACGATGTCTGTTCCCCAATTTTATAAAGGGCTGACTGGGGTTAAGACTTTGTTTTAGGGTTACGATTAGATTTAGGTATGGGTTATGGTAAAGATACTGTTAAGGCACTTGTTTGTGAGAGGCTTCGGAATGCATTATATCGATGAGTGTCCTTACAGAGATAAGAGCATAAGAGTGAAGAGATAAGAGTGCTTGGGTGCAGACTCACTCATCTCCATGTACTCAGGTGTGAGGCCTTCAAAGGGAGCCAGGGCGTAGTCAAGGTTCCACTGCTGTGGAGGTCTCTCCTCCTCCCTCTCCTTCTCAGCTGATCCTTTATCCTTTATCGCACGTACCAACTTCTTTAACTTCCTGTCAGGATAAAGGGAGAGGTGGAGACAAAGAGAAGGAGAGGGGGTAAGAATTATTCAGAATAAAAGTTGATTATTTGTGCACATGCTTAGTTTGCGATTAAAAAAAAAATTGCAGTAATAAAGAATAAGGGATTGAAATCAACTTTGGATCGCCTAGCACAGTGGCTAATTTTAAATGGCCACTTTGATTCGTGCTGCCACTTGCTTCCTGTCTTTGACATCTTTCCAGGAGGCGTCAAAGGTGGGAAAACATTCATATTCAAGTGTCTTTAAAATAAGTAAATTGTGACCTCATAGCCAACAGAGATAGTCTTGTTTGTTCAAGGCAGGTTAAATTGTGTTTAATAATTAAGTTGGTCAGTTATTTATCACAGTCAAAATGCTACACCTGACACCTTTACTGCAGCTGGAAGCATACCTTTCACATCCGGATTTCAATGAAAAAGAAATGTTTCTCCTGAACAAGTAAACTATTTACTTTACAAGGCAGGGTGGTGCTGGCTTACGGGATGTATACTCAGTTAACCTTCCGTGGAACAATGAAAGGACATGGCTGCTGCTTGTTAAACGTAATACACAACAGCATATGTATTTACACACGTAAAGCACTGCATTCATCGCATTTCAAACCCCGGTGGTCGAATAACCAGAAGCTGTTGGTGGACTGTTTTCAAAGAAAAACAGAGGCTCCTGAAGAAAGTAACCAGCAGATTGGCATTCACGTGAAAAGTGAAGCCGTGTAATGCCAACAAACTGCTGCTGGGCATTACAGTGAGAGTTTTATGTGTGTGTGTGTTTCTGTAAGTACATGCCTGTAAATAATGTTCATGTGTGTTTGCATCTACAGCATGCTTCATGCTAAATGATGCATGCATGGCTGTGTGAACGCACAAAACATGCATTGGTATGATGCATGAACAATGCACGCACTGTGTGTGTAAGTATTGCTGTGTATGCATGTGCTCATGCATTTGACTGCTCGCGCTGCTTGTAAAGAACTCTAATAAAAGCAGCTAAATGCTTGACTGCATTATTTCTGTGGTTATCACACGCACACAAGGGAGTTACAGATGGTGTGGGCGCGTTCATGGAGGCAGCGAGCACATAAATGTTTACAGTCCTTTAAACACACAGATGCATACAGTAGATGCAGACACACACATACACAGTCATGTTACTGGTGTGGTCTGAAAGGAGATTAGAGGTTTCTGTTGTCTCTCTGTGAGTGTCAAATGGATGATTCTACCTCCTTTGCCACTGACGTTGGTTTACTGCCTGGTGATTACAAAACTGGTCATATATCTTGTAAAAAATGGAAGGCATCCTTTAAGAAATGTAAACAGACTTTTAATTGGACAATGTGTCAGTTAAAATAAAAACAAATCATTTATCTCAACCGACACTTAGCACGTGTTTAAAGTTTTCATATGACTGTGACAAGCTAGACCTACAGCTTTATTAAGAGTTGGTGTCATTAAATAAACAACGATCAGTATTAGGCTTACACTCATCAGGTGGCTACAAACATGACTCCAAATGGGATGATAATGTTGCAGCAGGTGTCAGGTTGATCTCTAAGAAGGCATTTTATATATATATATACACACCAGGTAAATCATAAAACAACTATAATACCTACAATTTACACATTTTGAGGATGTGTTTGTGAATCAGCACTGTCCTGCCCCCTAGTGGTCAAAATTACTTAATATATAATATCAATACTAAAAAAGTTTGTTTCAGCAGAATTTTAGCCTTGATTAGCATTTTTTCTGATAAGATTAATTTTGATAACAAGTGTGTAGGTGTGAAGTATAAAACACCCTGCAAGTGTTGAAACTGCATTGTGTTGAGGGCAACAACTTCAGTCCTGTTATTTCAGTCTTTATTTTGGTAAAATGGCATCATTAAAGTATGCTGAATTAGCTATTAGCAGCTCATGTTTGCAGTGTATCCGTAGTTGTAGAGACAACTATTACTAGATTATTTTTAAAACTGAAGGAAACTTGACAACATGACATTGTGTTGTTTTATTGTAAGCTGATTTATTGACACTGATTTGCAAAGGACATCAGAAATAATGATTTTCTCAGGAAATGTGAATCAGACTGAATCTAAAAATATGAGTAACGACCTTTATTGCAAATTGCAACAATTGTGCACGATGGGTTTGAAATTGTGTTAGATTTAGCGGCATCTAGAGGTCAGGCTGCAGATTGCAGCCACCTGCATATGCCTCGTCTCATCCTCTTCTATGGTGGCTGCCAAAAAGGCAAAAAATGTTAAGGGCCCTCTCTGGAGCGAGTGTTTTGTCTGTCTATTCTAGGCTACTGTAGAAGCAACTCCCTCTGCAGATAAAAGGACTCATTCTAAGGTAACACAGGACGTATAGACTTGAATGCTCCTTCGAAGGACGTATAAGACCTCAACTCTTTTGCCTGATTCCAAGTATACAGCCCCTGAAAACCTAGTGTGGCGTGTTTTTAGGAGTTAGCCAGTGACATTTAAAAGACATGAACATCTCTGCAGAATCTTATGCATCAGATCTCATTCATCTTTAGACAGGAGCTTTCAAAGTCAGGTACACGTTTTGCAACATGTGAAAACCTCTAATGTATAGCCTTCACTCAGCAGCTCCAGAGATTACCCCCAGTAAAAGACTGTGGTTTTACTGGTCGGCTCCCAGGTGTTAAAGCTTTTAAGTGGACGATTGTGAAGCACAGGAGTAGATGGTATGTGCTGCAGCTCGCTGATCCCTCAGGACGTCCTGGAGAAACCGCAGTGTTTGATGAGACTCACCCACCGGGTCAGGAGGTCAACCTGTGCTTACAGCAACAGTAACAGTGAAGCCTGAAGGCAAAAGGCACCTCTGTTGTACGACAGTTGTTATAAACAGAGCTGACCTCTGACCTTCTGGCTTTGCATGTAAAAGCTGATCCAATAGACAAGATGGAGTACCACGGTGCAGAAATGGTAGGAATGTTATTAGACAAGAGAGGGGAGAGGGATGCTTGTAAGTGCCTCTGTAAGTTAGCATGTGTGTATGCAGGTATGTCTGTTTTGTGACACGTGACAAAATATCCAACCTCTGATTTTATCATTTGACCATTTTCTTACTTTCTTTTCTGCACTCCATGTCTCCAGGGCTTGAAAGAACACATCCAAATGTCATGTTAAGTGAGCGAATACAGCCATAAAAAGAGTATTTTCTACTTACGGGATCCCGATCTCGAAGATGTTGTTCTGGATCAGCTGCTTCCCCAGCATGATGATGCTGAGCTGAATGCACAGCTCAATGAGGCAGCCTCCCGGTGCACACTGAGGGGAGACACACACTTCATTTACACACTTTGTCGACACTTTACGTTTTGCTTGCTCGTTTGTTTTATAAGAAACACTGGTGCACAGTTGAATGACGAACCTCTTCCATCCGAAAATCATTAAAGACATACACGTAGTTTCCAGGTCGACCAGCAAACCTGACAAAAAAAAGAGAAAAAAAAAAAACACACAAAAACACACAATAAGGACTGAAAGGTTTACCTTGTAGCTACAAGATTTTTTTTGTAAATGTAATCCATTGACTGTATATAGATATTGTCGATGCGTCTCCCATTCCTTCAAGTTAAAGCGAAAATATACAAGCGCTGCTATCTGCTACTCAGTCGTTAGAAGGGCTCAGCTGCCAGTCATGATATATAACCCACTTATTATAGCATCAAATGACTAATTAAACCATACTTATAGTAAAAATGGAGTGAATGTATGAATTAATGTGACCATCTTTGGGAAAAAAAATTATTTGACATTTGCTTTGAGGTTTAGTTGTCCCATTTTCAAAAATTTGGGGGGAATGACATGTATTGGAGCCAGCCACCAGGGGGCGAACACAATGTTTTGGATTCACTTTTGATGAGCTGTCATGACATCCAATTTTACATAAAGTCAATAATGTTGCTGTATAGCATCAAATGTAATCCAGGCATTCATGCAAATCATGTTAATTCATATGGTTTCTATCCAAAGAGATTTTTAATTATTCACATAAGACAAATCAAATCTACACCATGATTCAGCTCTATAATTTTTGGAAATATGTGTTTTTTAAAGTAGAGTGACACTTACACGCATTCACACATGATTAGAGAACTTACCGTCCCTTGAAGAACGCCACATAAAAGATGGGTGCGTATGCGTTCATAAACTTGAGCAGGAAGGCTTTCAGGATGAGACGCTCCTCAAAGTTGGTTTCCGTTTTAGGAATCTCTGAAAAAACAGGCCAAGTGAAACTGTAAGAAAGACTTCAGAGGACAGCAAGAGGAAACAGGAAAACAGGAGAATGTTAAACGACACATAAAGTGGAACGTGTGTACAGTATACAAGATTTGGCAAACATTGTCTATTATGAATCTTTTTCCTACTGGTTTTACAGGAGAAGTCTGTTCTGACAAGAGAGGAGATTCTGTCAGTCTGATCTTGAATTGGACTGGTAACATAATCACTGTGGTGGAAGTAGGTTAAAATACTGGCACTTTTTACATGGAATACCCTCTCTCTCTCTCTCTCTCTCTCTCTCTCTCACACACACACACACACACACACACACACACACACACACACACACACACACACACACACACACTCTCTCTCTCTCTCTCTCTCTCTCTCTCTTTCCCTCTTTCTCACACGTCTTCCTCCAATTCTTTTCGTCTATTTTAGAGGTTTTGAATATGAAAGTGAATGTGGTCGAAACCTCCTGGGATGACTGATGGGCCGACTGGAGCATGAAAACATCAAAGTTTCATCAAACAGTCCACCAAGAGGCAGAGAGACTCGTCCCGTCTCTCACTCACAGAGTGATTACATGAAGAAATGTTGATTTTCTTTTTTTCTTTTTTTTTCAGATTTGAGATGGTGATGCAGTTTTTTTCTTTAATATAGGCCAACATGGATACTGACTGAGTTAACCTCTGACTCCCATTAATAATGAGCACAGTGCTCAACATAGATGGACATTGGGTAGATTTGATTACTGTCCTTTTTATCATGATTTGCACCAAATATTGTTTTAAAAGTTAATGTCAAGATGACATGAATGACAATAAAACTATTCATCCATCAATCAATTAGAAATGATGCAACATTTTACCATATCTAGAAAACTAATTGTTAGCTTCATCTGGACAAGGATCAAACATTGATTCATAGCAGTTTTTGAGCTAATTGTGTTTCGTGTGTCAATTTAGTTTGACATTCTGAGAAATATGCTCATTGGCTTTTTTTGCTCAGAACTAAAAGAGAAGACCGATACCACTGTCATATCTGTCTGTAAATACAGCAATACAACCAGCAGGCAAGTTAGCTTAGTTTAGCTCAGCTTAACACAGTATCTGTTTGCTAACCCAATATGAAGAGTACAAAATAAAGAGGAGTGGTTCTACAAGATATTTTGTTGTTATTTACGTTTGGACAAAGTGTGGCTAACTGTTTCTTCCAGTCTTTGTGCTTATTTAAGCTAACAGTCTCCAGGCATTTGCTTCATATTTAACATACAGACATGAACATGGTACATTATCAATCAAATTATCAACAAACTCAGCAAGAAATTGCATAAGTGGTTTTCAAAAAATGCATAATTTTAGTAATTCAGACGGCATGATTCTTAAGTTGTTCAGTCTAGCTAGTTAAGCTAGCTAAAGGCTCATTTTAAGATAGGCTAGTATAGTTTGCAATATGCTCCAATTTGTTTTTTCAGTTGCACTGTCCTGTTCTTGACTATAAAGAGTAAGTGACGGTATGTTTCTCTGTACCTAGCTCAGTCAGCCACAATGCCACAGCGCCGTAGATTTCATCGAGGATCAGGATAACCACCAGGTTGATGATGACAGCGGTGGCCGTCACCGTTACCCGAACATTGGACTTGGTCTCCGGGTCGGGGCTCATCGCCATCAGGGCCGACACTGTGATGCGGTAGATGATGACGCCGAAAACTGCTGAAAACGTCAAGCCAAACTGAGAGCAGAATGAAAAAGAAAATTCATCAACCAGCACTCACCCATATTTGTCTGATACTCACAGCGCAGAGAATACATTGATGTAGGTCACTAATTTATGCACATTAGCTGCGTCATATACAGCAGATGTTTGTTTTTCTACTTTCATCCATACATTCTGAGAAAATGGTCCTACTCCAAGTAGAGCATTAACCTGATTTGTGCGTACTTACCATGAAGAGGATAGAGGAGACGTTGATGAAGTATCCAGGAAGACGATCCTTCCAGGTTAACTTCTCTATAGCAGCCTGACAGGAAGGACGGGGAGGGGGCAGGGGAAGAAAAGAGAGGAAAAGTTGGCAGTCAGTCTTACAGTGTCCACCGCCTCATCAACTTTTGCTGGGAAATCTGTGATGCAGGACACAGAGCCGCCTACTGAGACGTCTAGAAATAACAGAGAAGAAAGAAGAAAAAAAAGCACTTTCATATGGTCGCTCTGATTAGAAAACAAATCTCTCAAATGTCCCGATGTGAAAAAGGGATCGTCCCACCTCCTTCTCCGACTTTTGGATGTTTCGCATAAGCTGAATGGGGAGCATCTGTATCTCACCGCCTCCACAGGAAACTTTGCTACGTCTCAACAGAGAGACATAAAGGAGCACAATAGCCTGTTTTACAGTCTGCATCCGACGTTTAGAGACCGTTTCGGAACAAATGTTTTCATTCAATGGACCCTTAAATACGCTTAACCCTTAAATTTCGCTGATATGAAACATCTATATTGTTTTAGCTTTGAAATGAAAAAAAACGTTAGATCACAGACTCTAACCAGCATAACGCCAGCCGAAAGTTGCCATTAAACGATCTCAGTTCAATGTGAAAAGAACAACAGCTTTTGTTTGTGTGGTTCTGGAGGTTTCAGGTGAACTTGTGGGAGCTATGGCAGCAGATGTTGGGTTTGAGAGGGGAGACGCTCTCCTTCGCAGGCCCATGCATATTGAATCATGCTCTCCTTTCCCACTCCACTCAAATCCCTCCACCATACCAAAACTGTGACGGAGCATTGGAACACCGTCCTGACTGCATATAAATGAAAGTAATGCATTATTCACTTTACTTTTAGATTCACCCAATTTTTTTGCCCTGTCATGTTTGTACCATTTCTTTTCTGGACCTTGAGATGAACTTAGGGACCTGGACTGCTTAAAGAAAAGAAAAATAGTAAGTTCAACATTTTGGGAAATACACTTGAGGATCTGTAGCGCTTGTATACCTCGATGCCAAGTAAGCCGCCAGAGGAAACAGATAGCCAGGCTCTGTGTGAAGGTTAAAACGGCAAGTTGTAGTTTAGTCGAAGGCATAACTTCACTTTAATCTACAAACAGTGACTTTTACCCATCAGTCTTTTTTATCAAGTATTAATAGAACCAGATATAACTCTCTTTGCGTCTAGTCTTTATTTCAACCTGCTAAAAGCTAAGCTAACCATCTCCAGGCCGTAGCTCCTCAACTAACTGACAAACATTACCGTGGTATCAATCTTCTCATCTGACTCTTGGAAAGGAAGCAAGAAGGCATATTCTCAAAATGTCTCTTATCTATTGTAGCCATTGAATCGATGCCAGAACACAAATTGCTCCCAGACATAATCAAGTTCCAGTGCCAAACCTGCTGTGACACTGATCGTCACCACATAGGGACAGAATGCCTCACAGATCCTTTGGCTGTTGTTGACGGGCTGACCTCTGACCCCTGTGTGGAAAATCAGGCGCAGAGAATTTCTCAGTGTAACCACTGAAATAAACAAGTGTCTGTGGCAGATGTGGTAACTGGACGTAGGTTTCTTCAATCATGGTGACGGCTAAAGCAAAAATAAAATACTTTGTGAAATAAAGACATGTCCAACTGGCTCTGGCAGTGAAAAGCTGAGCCAAACATCTTATTAAGAGCGATGACCGTTTAAAGTAAAGGCCCACAGAAGACAAACCATCTAAAACAATGTTCTGAAAGCTGGACTCAGCAACGAAAGTTCTGGATGGTCTGGTGCTAAACAGCGGTTAAAGATTAGGATGGAGAAGGATGAACAAACATCTCAGACATTCCTAACGTTGTCTAACCTGCTGACTCTGCCCTCATAACCACTCAGACTGGTGTGTGTGGTGCGATTCCCTGAACTTGAAACCAGCGGGAGAGGCTGACCTACTTCCATCAAAAAGGAGAGCAGCATCACTGGGAGGTCAGCCTTTAGAGATGCTTTGAACCTTGCAAAGACAAATGCTGCATCTCCACCCTCAGGTATGTGACCTGTGTTACCCATATACACACACATATTCCTGCGTAGACTCAGGAATTTATCTCACACAGACCACCGAGTGATACAGAGTCTGTACGTCTGAGGACCTTTAATACCCTAATTAGCAAAACAACAGCACCATCTAGTGAACACACTGGCACAGTGCAACCTGCAGGACGCGCTTACTCCATTTACACTGACGAGACTCTAAATGCCACATGCTGCTCTTTACTTTAACACTGTTCTTTCATCATCGATGGTAGTAAATAAAACATAAAGTACTTAAGATCAGAGAAAAACTGTTTATACTGCAACTGCCATCATCAGAAACATAATAACACCAGTGAATGTGCTAATAAATGAGCTTTTCTGCAAAAAAAAACCAGCCCATTATTTACATTTGCCACTATAGCATGAGATGATGAGACTAAAACAAATCAGTCACTTAGTAGGAATCTAATAAATGTTAATAATATAAAACAATATAAAGGAAGGGTTATTTTTTCTATGATCAAGAACCATGTGTCCAGCTTCTTGTCTAAAAGTCTAAATAAAGTACTCACTTCAAGAACTGCCTTTTGGGTCCTAGCCTTAATTTCAAGTAAGTCATTTAAAAGCTTTCCTTGTTGTGCTTTAAACACACACACACACACACACACACACACACACACACACACACACACACACACACACACACACACTCATACAGGTTGATGCACCTGAGGGATATTGAAGGACAAGGAGACCTTCAGACTGTGAGTGTGTATGTGTGTGTGTGTGTGTGTGCGTGTGTGTCAGTTGGTGGGGACAGCCATCAGAGAGAAGGGCAGTATTAAATGGGTCAGGTGTTATATTTATCTTGTGACCTCTGCTGAGGAAAACCCAACAAAGCTTTCATCATCTCATTGTCCCCCACTGTTCATCCTTTTGTCTTTGTGTCCAAACCCCAGTCGTCCTTTCGTATACCCAGTTTGGAGACGGTGACATTTCTGTAGTGTCACTTTAGCATGGAGGTGTAAGTATGTTATCATAACGAAACATTAATTTCATGAAATATTGTTAAAGTCTATGTTAAATCAAGATTTAGTCATAAATAATATTGTGTTATATCATGGCAAGAAATCCTGTACAGCTCAATTTGTTTAAAACAATTTATTTTTGCCAAAAAAGCATCGCAAAATTTTGTCTAACCGGCATCTTCACTCGCTGGGAAGCCGACCAATTTCATTTCGTCAACAAGGGCGGCAGGGGTTCACACTCTCTTTGACACTGATGGTCCTGAGGGCCTGGGAGCATTTCAAAACATCCAGTAACAATTCAATTTACCTGCCACACCTGTCTTTCTCTATCTCCAGCTCTGCACACCGACGCGCACTTAACGGTGCATCCTGCAACATACCTGTCCCCATGTCCAGAAATACACCCCCGACCAGCCCCAGCGGACTGGTTCCAACAGACTGCAGGAGGCAGACCTCTCCTCAGATAGCACTAAGTCAAATCAGAAACTATCCGGCAGAAAGTACTGCTGTCTTCCAAGAACCCAAGTTATTCATAGTAATGGTCATATTGTTAAAATTTGAATGCAGACCAATATATATACTTTTTTTTTTAAAATAAAACATTTACTAAGCTTGTAGAAAGGTAAGAATTCTGATGGTTGGATCCAGCTTCTATCAAGGTGCAAGAGTCAACAGTATAACCCTGTTAGTATCAAGTGGTATACATTAACATCAAGAGTCTTGGTAGTTGCCAAAAAACATAAAACTGGCTGAGGTCAACAATTCAGACGAATTCCGACTTCAAGTGGAGTTCTATTGTACATTTTCTATTAGGAGGTCAGGATTTTTTTTTTTTTTAGCTCAGAGTTGTCTGGAACGCAGCAAAAATGACTGCTCAGACTTGGAACTCTGTGTTTAGCAGAAGCGTCTCCGGCGAGCTGGCCTTACAGCTGCCAAGCGACTATTAGCCTGTAGATGGGAAGCGCCACATTCTGTCAATAAACAAACGTAGCATCACGACTTTATAGACTAAACAAGCACAGAACGCTGGCATTTCACACTGGAAACAAGCCATTACTGAATAACATCCATATAATAATTTCACTTTTTCATCTACTTTATTTGTGGTCCATCAACTCGTAGCCCCACTCATATTTCATTGTGTTTCAATACAAGTTGATCACACACACACACACAAAAGAAAAAATCATCCTGTATTTAAAATCCTGTTTCAGCTCTGTTGGCATGTCTCACGCTATTAACAGTGACAGCTCCTGATTTAAGAAATGATTTGAGAAGTCCTGACAGTCACAGAGAGTCACAGAGGGCCAGACATGGCTTCAGCTGATAAATAAAACAGGAGGTGAGAAAAAAACAAAAGAAGACGTAACAAGGAACAGTGTGTCCGTCATATCATGTGGAGACTTTGTAAGTGGCAAATGAACATCATATGGTTCGTATACTGAGCAGCCATGAGTAAATAAAGGGACGTCTATTTAGTGACTGTACATTAAAGACGCACTGTGTAGTTTAGGTTGTGTTCATGACTGAACAAACAAACTCATCTTAAAGGACAATACTATTTCATACTGTTTTACTTTGTGTATATGTGGCAGAACCCGCCACTTCCAACACTGTTCTGGGGACCTTATGTTCCTTATGGGAAAGATAAATAATTCTGAGCTTGTGTTATTAACTCATTAATATTGTATTTGTTTGTATTTCATCGCCAAAACTACATACTGCCCCTTTAACGTTGTTTGGCACATTTGTAGAATGTCTTGTATTAAAAAAGTGCAACACACGCTAATAAATAACAAACACACAAATAACAACTGCGGTCATAATTTAGAGATACAGTGGACGATAGATCCTACCGCAACATTTCACAGTCTCAGGTACAGCATGAAACGTTCTAAGTGTGTGTGTGTGTGTGTGTGAGTGAGAGAGAGAGAGAGATTTCTGTGTCGCCATAGTGACGTTCACTGATCTTACCCCTGGCTTCCTGCCCAGCATGCCTCACTCCCACTCAGCCGCCCTCCCTCCGTCTCTCTCCATCTCGACTCCTCCAAGTCTCTCTCTGTTTATTTAAATGTCTTTTTTCCCCCCTTTGTGTCTTTTCATGTCTTGCCGCTCTTTGTCTTTTTTAATTCAGCCGCACAGACAATTGGTTTGAAGTTGCTGCCAAATGCTTTGTTTTTCTGCCAGAGAAGCAGGTGAAGAAATACAGAAGCACCGTTCAAAACAGCCCTTGGACGTTTTTTTTTTCACTTGCCAGTGCAGGAAAAGCACAGGTATAACTAATGATATTAATTTATGACAACTGTTTTGTTTAGATCTAATGGTGAGCCAGCACTTATAATAAGCTTGTATTAATGTTATTAGTTACACCAGTGTCTGACTGTCTTCAACCTGTCTCAAACACTCAGCTCTAAAGTCATTCACTTCTACTGAGGGTGTAAAATCTGTAACAGGAGGTAACGCAATAGATTAATTTAAAAAAAGACTTGGTAATGATCTGAAGCAGCTGGGGACTGTAGTTTTATGCAAACGTCACTCAAACAAGAGTAAGCAAAAAGAAAATGCTGGGGACTATTTTCAGCTGCGGATTAATACGTTTTCAGCTATCAGAGAGTATTAAAGGCTCAAAATAAACTACAGGGTGTTCATGAGCACTACTGCATGGCTCATTCATGTCTTTGTTTTTGAATCATTTGAGACGTCTTAATTTAAAACTGATGCGTCTATATACCTCACAATATGAAACAACAGCACCAGCGGGAAGGTTGTTTGGTTGTTTACCGTCATATAACAACAAATAGATACATTAAAACAGCGCCATGCATTGCGCAAACAGCTGTTTTGAACAGTATTTTTTATTGTAAAAAAAAAAAACAGTTGTAAAATATAATTGTGTCTTCTTTCATTCACTTAAAAAAAACAAAAGGCACATGTTAGCCTGATCCAGGTCTTTAGACACAACGCGCTGCTGCTCATACAGCTTTTGACCACAGGGGCCGCCAGAATCAACAATAAATATAAGTTCTTTGTAGCTTTAAAGGAGCGATGTGTAAGTGTCACCAGACATCTGGCTTGAGCTAACATTATTACAGCGAGAGGAAATGACAGTGATGAGTGCAGAGATGTGTACAGAAGTTAGCATGCTAACCGGCTAGTCCTGGTCCCTCCTTTCACCTAATACCACTTTGTACCAGAGAGAGGAGATCAGTCTGATAGCCCCCATAGTTTCAGCCAGCAGTTATATGACTTGATTACCACCTTACTAAACAGAAAAAATACAACCGGAAACTTCTTAATTCAAGATTCTCTCTTTTACTGAACCAAGATGAGCTTAATTGCCTAGTTACCTAAACCAACTTCATTCAAACTTGTCTTTTCAAGGGATTTGTTGACAACAACAAAATATAGACCCAGCTTTATCATTTAATATCAATAATGCACTCTATTCTCTGTCACACTTTAGCCGCGTGTTAGTCTATTTGTGTGTACGTACAGAGTGGAATCTCACACAAACACACACACACACACACACACCTGCACACTACCCAGAGAGTGATAAACCCTCATTAGCAGTCTGTTGGCTCTCCATCAGTTTCCCCTTTAACATGTCATTAACTACCAGCAGGGCCTAAAAAAAGCTCAGCAGCTGAATGGTTACTTGACCTTTGTCAAAGTGCAGGCCTCCTCAGACTCAATTCTTTGTGAGTCTGTGAGTGCGACACAGTTCCTCTGTTTTCATTGATACCAACTATATTTTTTTTCTAAAGGAACAGGTGTCTGCCTCCTCCTCTGCTGAAGTTAAGTGCATTCTGTTCCCTCGCTGCTGGCAAATGAACAGAACGTTTTTGCACAAACGAGGCAAACTAAGAAAAAACAAAAAAAAAACAAAAGCTCCATCTGTGATCATTCACGGGAAATATTGAATTTTGGAAGCAAAAATACTTAACAACATTGATAACCTGCACCTCCACGAGGTGAGAAATGTGGGTAGTGATATGCACGGCAATCTTTCCGGTCTTGCTTTTGGTCCAACTTGAAAAGAGTGCTCTGTTGGCTGCAGTGACCATCAGATACCAGATCAACGTGAAGAAAACGGCATAAGAAATACCTGAGGAGTTCAGACTGTGGAAGCCAGAGGATGGGACAGGAAGAGAAGAACAGATAGACTGCAGCCTGCAGGAGAGGAAAAAGGAGGAGAGGAACGTGAGGAGAAAGAGGAAGAGAGGAAGTGAAAGAGGAAAAAGGAAGATGAGGGGAGGAGGAGAGGAGGAAGGCGAGGAGAGGAAGGAAAGGAGAGGAGGGAGGGGAGGGGTTACCGGTATTCCTGCAGCCATGGCAGACAGCAGCTTTTGTCTCCATCTGTCCTTCCCTGTCACTGTCCCGTCCTCCTGCTTCTCTGGCTGCAAGACAGAGGGACGGGGTACACACACACAAACACAAACACAGACACACACACACACACACACACACACACACACACACACACACAGAAACCACATTCATGCACAAATATACTGACACATTATTGCAATTCTGCCGTTTTCTGCCCACAAACCCTCCCATGTCTATATTATGAATATGGTAAACATGTTTGTCCTCGCTGATGTATTTATCTCCATATCTATCAGTTCTCCGCAGCAGCCTGTTACAACTAATATCCAGTGCATCCGTCCGTGAATTCCAACCACAATGTCTCCGTTCAGACAGCAGGCGAATCAGATGCGTTGCTCAAATCAGATCCGAGAGGCAGACTATCCACACTGTCATTTGTACGTGATCAAGATCGGATTTCTGCGTGCACACATCACCAACATATCTGCATGTGTTGCTCTGGTAACAACGTAGGCGTCAGTCACTGTGTACGCTTGTGACGAGGCCTCCCAGCACTGAAGCTTGAGAAATGGAGCTCCGTCATCTCGTCTCAGAGCAGACATTTTATTTGTCCACAGACTGTTCCACGTGTTGTCCTCCTGCATGGATTCTGCTGAGCTGCTCCGAGGCACGTCCGTGACACTGGATTTGGCATTTGTCGTCACTGTGTGTCGTCTTGCAATTGACACAAAAGACGGAACAAAATAGACTTTGAAATCCGAAATGACAGGCCAGAGCGTCTGTCTGAGATGCATCTGGGTCATTCCCTGTCAACTCACCACGAATTCTAAACTTTAAAGTTCATGTCATGGATTTTCTCCAAAAAAAATAAAATAAATAAATCTAACACTTCTATTAAATTCATGGGACATTGTAAAATCCAACAGCGTTACTCCAAAGTTATGAATATATTTTTTGTGGCCTTTAAAGCACAAACTCTAACTAATGGTAGTTATTAGGATGCCTTTCTGTGGCCCAGAGACGTCCACCAAGGTAAACCTAGTGCACCAATGTTGATTTTAATAGCTATGTAGCTGTTGGCTAGTGCTGTTCTCTCCAAAAGCACCATTACTGGTATCAAATCCTTTGGTTTAGGCGAACATAAATCCCCCCTTTTACGCTGATGATCTCCTGGCTTTCCTATCTGACCCTTAAACTCACTTTTCTTCCTTCCACAATGTTTTCAGTAATACAGTTTATGATAGGTATGTATGTTCCTTGGCTGTAATAGGGACAAAGGACAATGTAAAGCCAATTTAGAATTGGAGATGGATCTCAGTGGCTGATGACATGGATATAATTGGATAATCAACCATTTCTATTCCTTCTGGTGGGACTATGTGGCACCTCTCCTGCTTCTTGACACACAACCACTAGATGGCGCAAGTTGTCACACCCTACAGCTCAGGAAAAGACAAATCCCATCCTTCAGGTTTCCAACTTTCTCCCCCGGGTCAGGATGGCATGCCCGGGATCCTGAACCATGTGAAGTAGTTCCTGCCTCACTCGGAGCATGGCAGGAAGCCATCTGTTGCCGCAGCAAAGTGTATGTGGGCCAACGGGACTCTATGTGATTGACCCCATTTACTGACAGAATCTAGATCGTTCCTAGTCATCAGATTATCACAGTTATTTCCTCCTGCACACTTTGGAAACCAAACCATCAGGATCCGTCTGGATAAACAGGAACAATCTGATTCCAAATGGGAAGAACGAGCCAAGAGTTTCATGATCAGATGACTGAACTGTCTGTTTCCCCACAGAAAGTGAAAACAGCACAGAGAAGGTGTATCTAAGTGGAGACTTAAAACAACTGAACAAGATGTACTGTATAATAACTTTCCAGTCATATTGCTGACTGTCAAGTCCAGCTAAAAGAATAGAATTCATATAATGTTCAGATTTCATTATGCAGACATTCATGATTGATAGAAAATGTGGTCCTAAGAACTTTCCGAACGAGGCAGAGGCTTCTTATCCACCCTACCTCATTCTTTTTCTTCTTTTTCTTATTCTTCTGCTTCCTCTGTCTCTTCTGAAGGAGGATCGTCTCGTATTTTGGCCTGGGATGTTCCTGAGAGAAAAACAGGATCAACATTTTCATTTCGATTCAGGCCAGTCTTGAATTCATGTTGAGTCATTCTGAAGCAGATGATTTGTTCAGTTCCAATGTTTGGTTTCAAGACAGTTAAATGTCATTTGGCCAGGGAAAAGGTGTCATGCTGGCTTAAGTGTTTTAAATGACTTAACATACACCAGCTGCCAGGCACTGGTGTTTATATGGATCCACTCACAACTATTTATGTGCATTTTTAAGAGTAATAAGTGTCTACATGTGTGGGTCGCCTTGTGTGCACGCATGAGTGTGTGTGTGCATTTCTACTGCAGCTACCTCGTCCTCCTCGATGTCGGTGAGATCCCAGCTGAAGCTCAAACTGATCTGTCGGCGCTTCCAGTGCTCCAGGAAAAGAACCGCTGCACAAACACAGAAAAAACATGATATTCAATTTGATGAAAGTCTTGTAGCTTCCCACATGTGAAACCTCCAGAAAACAATCTAGGGAGTGGACCTGTTTTGCTGATTGCGTAACTGTTTCCAGGGTCAAAAACATACTTCTAACTTGTGTTTTTAACATTTTTTGCTGAAAAATATACAATTTCGTAAAAGGAAGAATGGTTAAAATTGATATTCTGTTTTATTTCTTTTTGTCTGCAAAAAATCAGAAGCTTTTTTCCACCCTTTTTCTGCTGTAATAGCCAATTTTCAGCAAACAAGATGATCCTTTGCACAGACAGGTGCTTTAGGTATTTTTGGAAGAAGAGGAAAATGGGACATAATGCAAAAAAGCTGCTGAAAGATTAGCTGCCAGTTGTTGTCTTGTAAAACATAACTGGGTCCAACACACAGGTAACCTCACCCCACAGAGACATGAAGATGGCGAAGAAGACGGTTGCGGGGTTGTCGAAGAGGTGGGAGGCTCGGGCGGTGCCGCAGGCCGTGCTGAGCCGCCAGAAGTCGCAGGCTCCGTCACACAGGGGACACATGGTGAAATTGAGACTCTCGTCACACATCTCCTGGCTGAGGGAGGAGACATTAAGACATAAGTGACAGAACAACTACATGTGACACATTTGTACAACGACTTAAATTGGTATGAAAGCCAAACGATATTCTACAATGAAGTCTACTGATTGAGTCCAAGTGAAAAAGACCAGGGGATCCTTGTGCCTGTTATCAGGACCTACACATAGGCTGGGCAGCTAAAAAGGTCCAGTGATTGGACCATCACCTTATTAATGTCAGCACCCTTAAAGGTTTGGTACTCAAAACTACCTGGCATAGCAGGGAGTTGTACCCCAACATAAGCTGGTTGTTCAGTGAGATCAGTGAATTTTGTAGGTCATGATTGAATGATTGCACTGCATTTAGTATTTAACATGGTATTTCCTAAAGTAACTATAAATAAAATGCAATTTGGTTAAGAAAAATAAAGTGGTTTTAATTGCAACCATATTTTGGGATGAACACTTGCTGCTGGGCCCCAGAAAGCTCCCCCCTTATGGACGGCCCTGTCTGTTACATTTAAGCATTACAAATGAATGGAACTTTTAAGACATAACTACAATACAAGCTTATCTGCTTTGACCCTATTCATAGTCAGTGTAGGCTGAATTATCAGCCTTTTGCCTCATGACACACTCACATACACACGCACAAACACACACACACACACACACACACACACACACACACACACTGCCGGCTGTACCTTCTGTGTTCCTCCCACACAACTCTGACTAAAGCCAGATACAGTAGGTATCTGGGCAATCCCTGTCTAGTGTGTGTAAGGGCATGTGTGCATACATATTAAATGTGGTAGGAGGACATTTTCTACATCCTTCTGTCGTGTTTTATCCGACATTCTGTCATGTTCACCACTTAGCATCTTCAAAGATAAAATCAGGAAGAATGTAGCATTTGGTCGTCCATATTTTCCACCCTAATTCATCTTAAACAGACATTTCACCGGGATTTGTTTTCTTCCACAGTTGAGGCTGCAGTGCATTTTTTTCCAGTACCTGGGTATGTTAGTATCCACTGTCGCCACCCCGTAGCCAAACACAATAATCCCCACAATGGAGGCTGGAACCAGCAACTGAGTATAAACACCGAGCCATGCGAAGTACAAGCCGATCTTCTCCCCAAAGTACTTTCTGTAGAGTCAAAAGGGGAGGAATTAGGAGATGAGAGTGACAGTGGAGTACACGGCGCTGGCAGAGCATACTGTTCAGCATTAAGGAGCACGCAAGCGCAGGAGTGTGAGTCCTAATGCCGTGTTAAAAATAAGTCAAGGAGTTTAATTTGAGGCTGTCATTCATTACACTGAGCTGTTTCAATGCATGGATTTGTGTACGACTGATAAACCTAATCCCCAAACATGGACTTAACTCAGACCTTAAATTCCCTTCTTGTTTAATAGAGTGTTTCTCTGCACGTTAAATATCCATTACACAATGTGAAATAAAAAGACATATGGTACGGTATGAGTTATTTAACACTCAGCTAATCTGCTTCATCAGGACTGTGTGGGTGGGGTTTAATCAGAATTGATTGGCAGTGATCTGGCAACATTGCAAAACAAGCCCACATATCACAGCACATGTTGATTTAAATCTGCTAAGATCTTCACTGCTGTGCAAAAATATGTAACATTATGTTTGTGCGGACACAAACCAATACATTCAGAAAATCTCTCTTTTAAAAGAATATGAACTTCAGCAGAATGTTTTGTGGTCATGTAGGAGTCCTCGCTGAGAAATTACGGCCTTTAACCGCCACCCGCTGCTAACTGTAGCTGCCGTTGGCTACTGAACGCACAGTTGACTGTGCAGCTAGCAGCTGTTGCAGCTGACTCTGCTGGGACTAGTAGCACAGATCACCCTACAAAGCGTCAAGGGGCCAGTCTGTTAGCATGCCAACTTCAGAAGATACCTCTGTAACACAATACAGAGACGTCTTTGGCGTAACGTCAAAATTCTTTATTATGTTGATCATTTAATTCCATTTTTGAATGGTTTAAACACAAAACCTTACATATTGCAACTTAAATATTCTTTAATAAAAGGGGAAGTTACCATTTCGATTGCTGATTGAAAGGAAAGGTTAGATGTTTAGTCTTGATAATTAGCAAAAGTTGAAAAATATGTGTTTTAATTACCAAACATGCAAATATTTGTATCTACACTGAAATACATTGGTCAAAGAGGAAGATTATCTACAGCGAGAATTCCCTTCTAAAAAGACAATGCATTTGGGATTGGAATCAGTGTAGATTTCAAAGGTCAAACCCTGCCTGATAAGAGAGTGTCTTAGCGGACTACAATAACCACATTGCTGCAACTCCTTAACATTTGCTGATCAAATGTAACCTAGCTATAACAGTTGTCCTGTGTTGCAAATTAGATGAAACAGAAACATTTAGAGCTGAAGAAATCTGAGCTACTGACTGACTTATGATGGTCATGTTACCTGACAAGGTCAATGGGCTGGTACTTGTAAAAGGCTGAGTATCTGGCCCACTCCTCATGCAGAACCTGACAACAGACAGAGACAGGGAGACAGAGTCAGTGTGGGTGTATGCCGTCGTGTCCGTTCACCGGCTGTGGCAAGCTGAAAATCAACAAGGAATCCTCAGAGACACAGCCGAGCTGGAGACAAGAATAATCGGAATGCTCGAGTTCTGAGTGGCGGAACAATATCCCAAAGTAAAGAGAAACAAAGATCAAGTACGGGGAAGACAATATTATGAAGCTTCTTGATGCCGAAAGAATATCATTTAATCACAGCGTATTATCTGTTTCAACAGTTCTTAACATAATTCCCACGATGATGCTTGAATAAAGAAGAAACTTTGAGCTCCTGCTCTGACCAGAGTTCAACGTTTGCTGTTGTTTTTCCACTCCGCAGTTTTTGTTTTTTCTCCGTTGTTTGAAATTCAAGACATTCAGACAGTGCTTGTCGTCTGTCTGCCTCGAGTGCAGCTCTGTCTGAGAAATATTTACTGAACTTAAAGTCCAATCTGTGACAGTGTTAGACAGATGGGACGGAGGGAACAGTCTCAGAAAAGAAAATGGAGAAAAGATAGACACGGATGAAACCATTGTTTGGAAAAATGGAGGTCGTCTCTTGCTTTCAGCTATTGGAAGTTTGAAAGGTGCAGACTTTTAGGTAACAGACATCTTCGCCTCGCTACATACTAAAAAGGAGATCACACTAGCAAGGTCGTCCTCTGAAGTACTGGAGCAGTGGTGCTCTATGGAAAATGACTTTTTGTGGCTTTTCATCAGACAAAAAGAAAACGGAAAGAAGGGAGGGACGCAGAGGAAGATAAAGAGACAGACAAAGGAGAGAGGAGTGGGTCTACCTGTCTGTCGTTCCTCTCCTCCAGGTCGCCGATAACCTTGTAGTCACCCTGAGGAGCGAGAAGAGAGGGTGGAAACATGAGCGCACGCGGGCATGGAAACACAGAAACCTGTCCTTAACTCACTCGTGCAACAAGACATGCTCTAAAGGCACATTTCCATCCCAGGACCTTTTCCCAGGGAATCTTTAGAGGAGCTCGTGCAGCTCCACCTCAGGGAACGAGGGTCTAAATTAAATTTCTGGGACATTATTTGACCCCCAAAAAGTCCCTGCTCTGGGAAGGGGTGGAGTACTTTCCAAGCGTACACGAAATTTGGGATGGGGCTTGCAGCGCTGAACATTTCTGATTTCAAGTGGATGAGAGCATTTTAAGTGAGCCACCAAATTTCAAAATGTGCCGTGTTTTTTGTTCATTAGGCTTCGACACATTGACATGGAATCGCAGGTGAAAGCGTACAGCAGAGGGACCGATTGCACGCAGAGGTGCCCCGAGGATTTGTTTGGGGGTAGTTCCTTGACAAGCAGTTGCTCGGATTCAAAATTCTGGGGACTTTGGGTTGCTTATGACACACAAATTGTAAAATTGCTCACAATATAATCAAAAAAACTCTCAAGTAGGCAGCACATTTTGATGCACACAAAACTCTCTGTTACATTTCTAGTTTTTAATATTGGCTAAAGTTTATACTATGGTTAACTGAACCTGCAGAGACTTAAAACTTGTTTCAGGCAGGTAATATGTCATAATTGGCTGAAAATGAAAACGGTTGTTTGATTTTCAAACCATCAGACATTTTCAAACCATCAGAAAACCCCACAATGTGTTGCACTGGGAACACGCTGGTCAAGTCCTGTTTCTTCTGGGCGGCTGTGGCTCAGATGTAGAGTCAGTTTCTTGTAATCGGAAGGTCGTTTGTTCGAATTCCCTGCGCTGCATTTCTACGTGTCCTTGGGTAAGATACTGAACCCCAAACTGCTCCTGATGTGCTGGTCGGCACATCGTATGGCGACCACCGCCATCAGTGTATGAATAAGTTGTTGTGGACAAAAGCGTCTGCTAGATGCCCTAAATGTAAATGTAAAGGTGTATGTCACTCAATATTCTCTCCCTTATTCAATGATATCTTATCAATTGGTGTTAATGGAGTTGAGAGCAGGGATTGTTCTGAAAACACTCCCTCGCAGATCAGCTACTGAGAATATATGTCAGCTGTTCAATCCATTTTAAATTCCATTCTTATTTCTGGTCACACAGCTTCGGTACAAGAACAAATGCCACACTACCCACTAGCACATGCAGTGTAAAAATATAATAGAACGAGATCCAGCAAAGCGTCGGCTGTGATTCCCACTCTCTGCAAATTGAATATCGTAGTGAAACAAATTGAAACCAATGGGCGTCTAGTGGGAACACTTACATCGTGGAGAGGGAAGGCAGAGTCATACACGCCTTTAGCTATCAATGTGCTGATGCCTGGAAAAGAGAGAGGCAGGGAGGGAGGGAGACATTAGAAAACTCAAAGGTGTATTTGAGTGTCATCGCTCAATCCTTAATATACCTTTTATGTAAATCACATGAACCTTTATTTGTCTTGAGACTTTGAGGCTTGTGCTGCACATTGAGTTTTAAAGCAGGAATCCAAGAGGCCAGTGAAATAATAGTTCAGTCAGCTATACCATCTCAAGACATTTGGTTGATCAGCAAGGAGACGTCGGGCCTTGGTCCGAGGCACGACAATGTGCACACATTTATTTTTGGCTGGAAGTAAAACAAACTGGATATGATCAGAAAGTAATGCTAGCTGGGATATAGTTGAGCGCTACAGTTAGCTTGTGGGTTATCAAATCAATTTTTTTTTTTTTACCCTGAATAAGGACCCAATCTGTCATCTTTTCAGTTGCTTGTCAACAGCCAAGTGGTAAAATAACATCAGTTTGTCAGCTTCTCTACATTTAAACAACTTCAAAGCTAGAACACAGGGCATAACATTATCCCAGCATCCTACGCTAGCCACAAATAGTGACTATTTCAAAGACAAGTCTGATTGTATGTAAGCTTATGAGAAAATGACCCTACTTCTTACTTGATTTATTACCACAGTAAACAGTTTCCTGATGAGATTATTGTCTCAGTCTCTAGTTTCAAGTTTTCTTCAACACAGCACAATGTTCAGTTTGAAAAATATGTTCCCATTTAGAGTAAAATAGACTTAAGGCTTGGTTACTTTAGGATTGACAAGTGTCCTTGGACTCTCAGTTACATCCAATCAAGATATCCTCCACAGCACCACCCTCTCCTCCAAATATGGTCATTTCTAGCTTCAAAAAAACTAAGATGGCATTGGCCATGACGCCAAACTTGAGGGCTTGACGCTGAAGTTATTTTCTCCTGTATTCCCAGCGTATTCAAAATTAGCCTTTGCACATTAGCTGTGTGCAGTGAAGACATCAGGCCCGCACTTATTTAATGAAGTTTTTCAGTGCGAAGAAGACTTGGGTTACGTTGGTGCGCTTTCTAATCTTGGGAAAATTTCTTGTGGGAAGCGATGACCTGACCTGTGGATGTCAGGGCCGACACACCAGATGACCTGGCACACGCAACTGGCGCTATAATCAAAGCAATTAATCAATTAATTATTATTGCCTCAAAGGGGACCAGGAACTACAAAGTGATTAGCTGTGCTATTAATGAATCCCATGACCAACACTCGAACATACGCACACACGCACAAATGCTCACTGAACCGGCTAGAAACGACCACATCTCCCAGAGGCCCCTGCTTCAATCGCAGCCTGACCCAGGAAGTTATGACCCACTTGTAGAGGAGATATAGGAGGGCAGCAGAAACGCATGGAGTGGGTTCTGCGTGTGTGACAAAATTCAACCACCAATAATGAGGAGGAAAGAGAATATAGAGGTTAAAGGGATGCAATTCTATTTTCGCTCCCTTTCTTGCCCTGCAGCTCCATCAGTACCCGCTGGCTGAGACCTTCTGCTGTGATGGGGGAGCCAAGCAGACATATGGTGGAACACTGCAAGTGAAACCGGTGTCAGCCCGTTTCTATATGGGACTGATGGGTCTCATGAATGCATAGACAGCTGTTATCTGCATGGCATTAAAATCTACAGCTATGTTACCATTAAGGCAAGACCCATTTATCGGAATGAACGAGCATGTATAGTATCTATTTGTAGCTGTTGTTGTCCATCTCCGTAGACTGTATACAATTTTTCTTACAAAAGTCATTAACAACTGAAACTGCTGATGGGGTAAACTCAGGCTCTTGATCTCTAAGGCCTTGTTCAGACTACTAGCCCAAATCTGTTTTTTGGCATAGACAGATTGTATCCAGTGTTTTGGTTGTATCCAGATTGACTTAAGTTTGGGCATCAAAATAACACATGCAAATTGGATCCAAGGCAGATTTAAAGGTTACCTTGCAGGACAGCTGGAGGTCTCATGCTATGTTATTGTGGCCAAAAACACAGTGGTTGAACCAATCAACATCCAAACTTGTGGACTGTTAAACCAGAAACAGGATTTTCCGTGGTAACGGGACCTTAATCCTCTTTCTTAAAGTGATTGGTATGGCATATAATTCAATCAGGAAAATCTAGGATTAGCATTGTGCATCAGTTATTTTCATAATTTGTTACTTTCGCTACTTCCGTCAAGCACCAGAATTATCGACCACAATCATTTAACCTGAGACCTCCCCAGGAAACATTTGGATAGCATATTTCAACAAAGGAGGGTTTCTCTACTGACTTTGTTAAGAGTTGGATTCACCAACTGGCTCCACTGGTGGTAGTGCTCTCCTACTGTTGGTCTGCTGGTGTATCCAATCACCGGTCAAGTATCGTTTGAGGGGTTCTTGCCCTTTACCAAAGAGTTTCTGGTGGTGCCTGGCTACGACCCATCCAGTGCGTCAGGTTGTTTTGAAGGTGGTTTGAATGGGATTCCAAACTTATTTCTGCAGATGTCTCTCAGCCTGGATGCTGGCCACTACAATTAGATTTCAAAATGTCCGTGTTGTTTGCAAAATGACACATAATGATAACATCAAGTTCAAAGTTGTGGAGGTGGGCAGAATCCATGTTGCTACACAGCGACTTGACAGTGAGCTTGTGCGGAGGGCAAACTATGGATCTCCATTTGTTGTGCTTTCGCGTTGGACAGCCTCGTCAACAGCATACTTAGTCATTCATGTCTACCTCATTGCCACAGCAACCCATGCAAATCGGAACTCATGACTTGCAAATAACGGTGCAGAAAGTCTGTCTTGAGGTTGTGATCTGACAGACAAATCTGATTCACTTGCAGTCTGATCAAAGCCTTGTCGTTCCACTGGGTGTATGCAGCTGAGGCACCGTCTTGTGACATGCAGGGTGTTGCCAAAAAGCCCAAACAACTCCCAAACAAATTAGGGTTAAAAAGGTGTCCGGCTCATGCAATTATTCAATCATTGCACTCCTTCTTTGTGTCGACTGCACTCCACTTCACCTCCCCATTGAACTCCCAGCGGGCATATCAATATCACCTCCCACCTTACCTGCAGTCTATCAAACAGTCCGGTTGGATTTAAGGGTTTCAGCGCGACCTCGTAATGCAGCTGACAGCCAACTTTACCCTGCAGTGTCACAGCCAAAGTTGTTACGCAAGCATTCCGCTGTGCCAGCTTTTCTCTCTTAATCTGAACCTTGAAGGGACCATATGCATGCTTTTTACTGTCCCACAGGAGGAAATAACAACAATGTGTCTGCAGGTGGCTCACAGAGATGCTGTTTGTTCTTGGTGACTCAACTGTTACCCAACTCGTTTCTGGGGTTTTAGCTTTCCTGGGATTTTGAACACCTTTTAAACTGATGGAGGACAGCGCCTCAGTATGAATGACACAACTTGTCCACTACAAAGGCCCATAAAAACCTTTTTATTAAGCCACAACAAGCAGCTGCTAAACTTTTTTTTTCCTGTTTTGTGACTCACAACCACTTACAGTAAATTCCTCTCAGACCTCTGTGCTCTTTGGGAGTTATGACAAAATTTGACAGTGCATAAGCACTTACAGGCCATCATACTTCAAGGGAAATGGGAGAATAAGTAGATAAGGATTTCAGATTGTGTTCCTGCAATTCTTGCTGCTTGCCAACAGAGGAGGGTAAAGCCATCGATTTTTTTTTGTGCACCATTTTTGACTAGGACCAACATAATGGAAAAATCATTAACGTTTGTCAGATGCTTACGCCTGCAGCAAGCATATTAGATCTACAATGGGTCCGCCTGATATCATTAATTTAATCACTGACCAGGTGTCAAAGTGTACATTTCAGCGTGAAGAATGTTGGGGGCTAAAAAAGACCGCATGTGTTTGCACACATCCCATTTTCACCCGTGGACTGTTTTGTCACCTCACCTATGGTTTGACAGGTTCGTACACACACCGTCCGTCTCAGGATCTCATATACCTGAGAAAGATGAAGAAATATTAAACCAGAGATACACGCTAATCCTGGACAAACAAGCTCAATGATGGAGAAACAGATTAAAATGTGAATGACACTTACTATCCTGCCCCTGGTTGCGTTGTCAAAGAAAGTGTCTTTAGATGTGATGTTGTACCTGAAAGAAACAGAACCAGTGGATATAAAACTATGCATATCAAAATGTGCATTTTCTGTGTTTACATCTTTAAATTATTGTATTTAGATTTCATATCACATGCAAATATACAGAACTGTTTAATGTAAGTACTAGCTTAATTAGAATCCTATTGGTAAAGTCAACTTCTTAATTGATCAGATCACAAAAACTTTACAGTTTGTCCATCTTATTTTCTCAAATAATATTGGCTGGCTAATATCAATCAGAATCATTTCACCCACAAGGTTGGAATAGCCACTTATGTTATGGTCAGCAACTGCAGCACAGACTACATGAGTAATGTATCAGTCAAGCAGGGACATTTCATTGTTCTTATCACTCAGTACATGAAGGTTGACCAAAAGGGCAAATTCCCCAAATCCCAAATTTCTCTGAACTGAGCCTTTGTGACTAAATAGCAGGTGCATGACCTTACAACAACATAGATAAAGTTAAATGCTAACAAGTAGTGCATCATTAGCATGTAGTGTCATAATGAGTGATAAAGGGTTAGTGTCAGTTACAGAACAATACCTATCTCGTGCTTGCTAACGTTAGCTAACATTAGCCACCTAACCTACTGGTACCAGTGCAAGTAATCACTAAGGGCATTCAATTGAGTAGTGTGTTAAAAGGGGGAGCTGTAGAACTTATGTGTTTTTCCTGGAAGCCAGTTTATGTTAGAAGACTCCATTTCTGAACTAAAGCTAGCTACGGTTACGATTACAAACACAGGCACTGAGATGAGGCATTTGAGAACCTGCATAAAGTCACATTCTTTGCACGGTCGCGGAAAATCCGACCCTTCGCAAAGAAATCCTCAGTCCAGCAGCATTAAACAACTTAAACAAATCACCCACAGGCTTGTGTAGGCAACCAAGAGAGTAAGAGAAGATCTAATGTTTCAGGTCTTGTTGCAATCAGCTCACACAAGGTCAATAAAGAAGTGAGTAATACATGTAAATCAATACAAATTGTTAGAGGCCTTTAAAATTAATTTGGCTGGTCTGTTTATCTGTGAATAAACACAGCTCTTGAATTCATAACTCTGTGTGTGTGTGTGTGTGTGTGTGCGCACTTGTCTTACAAGTGGATTTTGTCCCTAGAGAAGCAGTGTGAGAGAAACTTGGTGCGTTCATGGTCCTGATGTGGGACTTTGGGCTGGAAAGGCTGGTTTAATTTCCTCCACATGGTGCTCATTCTGGACCCAAAACCACTTTCCTCTTTAAGTTCATAACTCTGATGGAACACAGAAAACAGAATTAGTCAAATTACTAAGCGTGTTGGACATATTTTGAGAACATTCCATAGTGGCCCTGAGGCAATATAACCGTAATGCATTGTTACTATAACCATCAGTATAAGCATGATTATCTGAGCCACATACAGGTGTCTCCTTGTCTCTTCTTCGTTTTCCACTCAAAGTCTACCGTAACTTTTCTGTCTATCTTAGACCACATAAATAACAAGAACACAGACACACTGGTGCTGTACATGGACAGAGAACCAAAACAAGTGATTTCTTACCGTCTTGGTGGGGACTTTAATCTTTAGAAACTCAGCCTCTCGACACAGAACTGGCCAGGGCGCATGGAGACGAGTGAAGCTGGGGCCGTGGGTCTTTAACTGAAAGACAAGCAAAACCTCATGTGAAGATAAGACACAATGTTTACGCAACTGAATGTGGTCAAGAACCTTCAGGAGCACAAGACAAACATGTCTACCCAGTGACGTGGTCTTCCCTGTGTCCTCCAATTGATCCCCAAGAAGACACACGTACTCAGTGACATTCATTTCTGTGTCAAGCAGAAATACCAGCTTTAACAACAACAGAACTGTGGTGTTTGATTCCCGGTGTGTCCCTATTCCCTGTCCACACGTGTCTGTGCCAAAGTTTTCTACTTAAAAGAATATTTTCAAAGCCTAAACTTTCACTTTTTCGGAAATACATCGCCAGATTGCTTGGCTGAAACTACCTGCTTGCCAGACCATCTGTCAGTCCTGCTTTGCAATCCAATATAGCCGACAGACTTTAGCAGGAGAGACCTCAGTGTGCGCTGCACTTCTCTGCAGTCAATTGCTTCTCTCTCAGCTGCCTTTACCTTCAGACCTCAAAATTGGCTGCGGCTCAACATTCCGCACAAAAATCCAAACTGTACTTTACATCTGAACCGCACGCGACCAGTCCCGACCACGAGCCTGACCCACTGAAACACTTTTGGCTAACCAGTCTGGCCGGCAGCATCGCTGGTGTTTATAAAAGATGGATGTAGCCTGTGTTCCCAAAGCAAAGCCCGGAGCTGTTTTTCTTCACCGCTTTGTTGTAGCAGCCTGTTCCTGACACATTTGATGCATTTTTTCCTCCTAAAAAAAATCATCTCCACCAAACAGAAATAAGGTATTTACTGCATGTAAAATAAAATAAAAAATCCTGACTCATCCAGCTTGTTCTGCTAATGAATCATGCCCACACGGTAATTATTATTTAGTATTAAGGTGCATTAGCAAAATGTGATAATTGGCAGCTCTTAATGGCATCAAAATGTACGTGACTGAATTCTGAATATCAGTGCATTGACCAACTAATTTCTGGTCTTCTGTAGTTGACTAAAAAGCAACAATTTAACAAAAAGAGAAAACAGCACAGTAAGAATAACTGCTCCTCTAAATTCCTCCATTAAGATCCAGGGCCTCATTACAGAGGTGTCGTTAGACTGAAGTTCTATCTCAGCTGAGTTAAGAGTGACAATTTAGGCTTTTGGTATCATAAGAAACATGTTTCTTAAACGCAATCTTATTTTAAGATTTGAATTTAGAACTGTCCTAAGTTAGAAATCCTAATCTAAAACATAGACCCTGTCTTAAATTCAAAATAACTGCTGGAAACGGCAGCATCACTGTTCTTGGGTCTGTATGGCATTAACAATGAAGATGGGGAACAACATGATCACTGATATGACTGAAAAGCCACTCAAGCCACAACTGTTGGAGAAGCTAACGCCAAACTTATCCTGTTGAATAAGCGAACAATGATGATGGTCTGTTGGAAAAGCTAACATCGATCTTGGCCACGTTATTATGGATTTCGCGGCTTTTCTTGCGACACTCGCCCTACACTGTTTGATCAGTCCAAAAATGACACAAGAATTAACAATCTGACGTGCTGTTTCCTCACTGTATGTTCAGTTGGAGTCTGGTGTCAATGGCTTGTGTTTTGTTTTTTTTTCTCTAAGGGTGGGTTTTTTAAAGCAGACAGCCAGCGGGGGAGCTGACGCAGCAGATTATAAGTTGCAGTTTCCCCAGTAAACACATTGGGTGTTTGTTGTCTCATCTGCTGTGTCTCTGGGCTAGACAGACGGTACTAGGGCAGCTCTGTGGACATCCACCTGTTGGGTCTGCCTGGCCAAGAGGCACTCTAGCATTGAAAGGAGTGGATCCAGAGGACGGGGTGACCCTGATAAGAACAGGCAGGTCAAAGAGGTCGGTGTGTTTACCGGGGGAAAACCACAGCTCATAAACCAAGAAAAGCTGCAGGATCCATAATAACGCATCTTATTGTGCAACAGAAGCTAACACTTATGTGAGCGAGTTAGCTCTAAATTCCCCTGAACCTGACGATGAATGCCTCTGACACACTGTAGCTAAAATTGAACGCCTGTCTTTTCATGTCCATTATAGCACGCCAGCTAGCCACGTGACAAGTGGGTGACACCGCCGTAGTCATGGATACAGGCAGTCTGGTGTACATTTTTAAACACAGACACGGGCGTGACTGGACCAAGTGGCTATTTAAGAACCGAGTTTGCAGTTTTAGTTTGTTTCTAAGAGGTCTAAGATAGGACAAGTGGTCAGAATTCTGTAATGAAGCTCCCGGTCTGCGGCGCGAAAGAGAGTATGACCAGAAATGAAAGCGAGCAGAGCCAGCAGGGGACTACAGCCAGGTAACCTTACCCTCCCCAGACCCCCACATCAGCTTCTGTGAGAAGAGGGTGGGGGGGGGGTGACAAGAGAAAGGTGGCATGGCCAAAATGGAAACCGGAGACGATCCCTTTCTCCTCTCTCGACTCCTACTCTCCTGAGATCTTTCACTCTCCCCCTCACCGCCACCACCCCTCCTCGCATATTACTGTACGTTCTGCTACCCTAGTGCTAGACACTGTCTCACTGACTGATTGACTGACTGGCTGACTCACTATCTGTCACTCTTGCTCCTCTAATGTTTCATTATCCTCTGCCTCAGTCACATCCACGCTGTTCTTTGCCACACAAAGGCATGCAGCGGAGTGGAAATCAAGTAAAACTTTAAACGCTCTGATTAAAATGCTTTTATTACAAACATATGTATGTTTATTTGTGAGCTAACTGTTGTAGGTTTAATTGAATGTTTTAACTTGCACTAAAAGGTGTAGGGTGGAAAACTACTTACAAATCAACTTAACAAAATCACTGGCGCATGCTTGTTTTTGCTCGCTTCCTTCACCCAGTGTGATGTTGTGTCTATGTAGCTGTTTATCTGTTTGGCAGGGGGTGTTATTTGTGCCTTAACCAATCAGTGTTAAGGCAGAATAAGCCAGAGTGACATGTAGTTCCCCAGGACGTGGTTTAAAGTCAGCATATAAAATGGCTGCTGGGAACAGTTAACTTATTGCTCGCCACGGCGATCAGAGAAATATTTGGAGTTTCTCTAGACCATAAATAGAGATAGAGTTGTTGTTTTTCTGGGAGGTCATACCATCCACACTTGATGCTATTTATGTGGTAATATTTCTCGCTTTACAGAGACAGATGCATCCTCAATCGCAAACCTGCCTACAAAGCTCTTGTTGGCTTGATTGTTCCTCCGAGAAACAGCAATCAAAAGACGCCAACCTCATGTTATTTTTGAAGATGGTTTTTTTTGGTTGTTTTTTTCTTTGAAAGAAAGTTTTTTTTCTGAAAGTTTCCTTCGTGTTCATTGAAACAACATTATGTAACTTTTCCTCTTAACATAACAGCTTTGAAATCATGTTGATGGTACAGTGTCTTGGTAAATGGTGTCTCCGTCTATCACTTGTTTCTGCACTATGTAACGTCAGTGAGAAGGTAGGACCACATGTTACATGCAAGTTTACTTCAACACATGATCTAATATGACAATATGCTTTTGGTTTGCACACAATTTTCTGATTCTACACTCCAAAGCTGTGGGTGGGGGGGGGGGGCAAATCGCACGAAGTGCCAAATTTGACATAAAGTCAAGTGAAAATTTGAAGTCAGATTCTTTCCAGGGGGTAAAAATAAATATCAATTTTTGTTTTCAATGAAAGAGTAACCGCACCCAGTCTGATGGTTAGAAGTAGAACATAGTGGTGTGTGGTTGTAGGTTTCGAGATTTTGTGATGCCTCCATTCATAATTGGTTCAAGTCCAATGGGGCTTATGGGAAATGTAGTCAGATTTGTGTGAGATGCAGTTTAACAGTTGTAACTACAATATGTCTTGTTATAATTCATTTCCTGACATGATCACAACAGCATTATATGAGTACTAGGACTAAATGCGCATTTACGCATATTAGATATCTTGGTTACGACTCGCGTATGATGATTCTCCCTGAAACATTCCCCAAGGTGATCTGCCAGAAATCTGAGTTACGCGTAATTGATTTGTCAATTAACAAACTTTGTAGAAGACATAGAAGTGTGTTGCAAATAATGACAGGGCTCCGACGGTGTGAACACCACCTTGCTTTCAAAAATGTAACATTTTTAAAATGCATTAATGTCAAATGAAGCATACATCTTAGTGTTATTGCTGCTCACACTAATGATAATGGTCCACACAGCTGTTAAAATGCATTGATGAAGGTTCTCAGGTCGTGGTAATTCTACGATACAGCACTTAGAACACCTGTTAAACTGCATCTGACACAAATCGGACTACATTTGTCCACGAGGGTTTAAAGAAGAAATTTAAAGGTGGACCCAAACGGAGTTACTCACAGGAGGCAAGATTGGGGAGAACAAAAAGTGAGCTTTTATCCAAACAAACAAAAAGGAGCTGGCTACTCAAGCTAGTGAAAAGGGAAAAAGGGTCAAAGTGGCAAAACAGCAAACAAAGTGCCAACAAAAAAGACAAAGTACAAATCAAACTGCCACAAAGAACCAATATCCAAAAACATACCAAACGGGAGACTGGAGGTACGAGAGGAGACGCGGGAGGAAGCTTCACAAGAGAAAACAGAAGCAATGAACGGACACGGACGAGAGGAAAAGCAGAGACTAAACACACAGACACTAACGACGAGACGAGGAACAGGTGAGGAGAGAGAGGAGGGAGGCAAACATGCACAGAGGGAAGAACACAGGAGACGCTGAAAGGACACAAGAGGGCGTGGAAATCAAACACAAGACACAGAACCATGACAACATTTCCCATGAGCCCGGTGGCCTGACTTTCCCTCTCTCTCTCTCCCTCTCTCCATGAGGAACATAAGCATGTCGGAAGTTTCTCCATTGACCCATTCACAAGTAAGCGATGGTTCGAAAACGCTGCAGCCACCTCATTCTTCTGCTCTGTCACCCACACCTCGCCCTCCTCCCTCGCTTACTTGCGCCCAACTTCCACCATCATCCATTATATTCCACCCACCCGCTCGCATTCATTTCTCAGCCTTTCTCGCCCCCTTTTCCCGCCACCCCCCCCACCCACCCACCTCCCTCTATCGCTCCATCAAAAAGCAGAGGATATAAATAACTTTCAGCCTGGAGAAGGTTAATTAGTAGCGAGATTTCCAATTAGCTCTTTATCTCTGTAGGGGGGGTAACTAGGACGCAGCCAGGGGCATCTTTAGATGGGAAAGGGGGGGGGGCATCGAGTATGAGAGGGTGATTGGTTGGGCGATAGGATTGCTGGGTTGAGAGCGAAGTGGTGAGTGGCGAGAGAAACTGAGTCAAGAGGGCGCACGGAGGGCGAGAACGGGCGAGAGATAAAGACAAGAGACGGGACGAGCGAGAGGGAGAGTGAACGGATCGCCGGGAGAAAGACAAATTAAAAGGCACAAAGAGAAAACACAGCGTGAAAGGTGATTATTAGCAGGAGTCTTTGAGCTGAGGTAAAAGGCAGCAGGGAGAGAGGGGAGGGGGTGACATTACAGGATCTCCTCCAGACCTGCGGGTGGGCGGATGCAGGGATCAACCTGGATACAACTGTGGCAACCTGTTGAATCGCACATCTGATCGCGTGTGCTGGCTCGCTGTGAATTCGCCGAAACCTGCCGCTGCTTGTCTCTGCACGCAATGGGAACTCGATCATAAACTGTCTAGGGCCAAGGACCCTGTTCTAATATTGGTCAGACACCTTACTTTAATTATGCATTAACTCATTATGCTCAGCATTCATTTTTAGTCCATTTGCAGCAGCTACATTCTGCTGCGGAGCTGTACCACCGGTGGAAGAACACGCCGAAAGAAAAAAAAGCCGATACAACTCCTTTTTTTTGAGCACAAAGAAACAAAATGTAGTTTTTTTTTAAACGTTTTTCGCAAACAAATAGAGGCTGGTGTTGCCACAGTAACAGTAATGGTTACATTTCATCTGTGACTTTTCATGCCCCCAATTGCTGTCCTCAGACAATCACCCTTTTTTAAAAGGCAGCCTGAAAACCATTTATGTCCGGTGCCTTTCAATAACCCGGTAGTTTGTGGCAAATGACTGGTTGTGTATGGGTGGATCGTAGAGTAGAAAGCATGTGGGTAAGGTGAATTGGAAAATGCGTTGGCCTTATTAGAGACTCACAACTTTTTCCTATTGAGTATCTGCCGCTCTCCCAGACTCAAGCCGCTTGCTCCCTTGCTCTAGTTTGACTGAGTGGTACTTGAGGTATTGCAACGATTTTATCCCCTGCAGCCAATAAAGCATTTCTTGCATAGATCCACCACTATAAAAAAAAAATAAATCTGTGAAGCTTTGGACACAACAGGCAAACTGTTGAATCTTTGTGTTGTGATTTTCCAAGTGCTTTTCTGTGACGTTATCACAAATGTAAAGTCTATGGGGCATGCAGGAACTCAGTAAATCAGTAAACTCCGTAAATGGACGTCTGAATGGGCTGTATTCAGAATTTCTAATAAAGTTTGCCTTCCCTGCGCCTGAAAGTCTCATGATACTAACATAACATTTTGTTCACCCTTACCCTTTACAGCAATGCTGCTGCACAGAGCCGTGTTTGCTGTTTATTGAAAATGTATTAATAATGAACTTGTCCAAATGGCAGCAAATTTGACGCTGCACTTCATTGGCTCCTCAGCAACACACTTGCCAAGTGTGAAGTAGATCTGATGAGCAGTTCTCAAGATATGCTGATTATATACAGACAGACGGACACATATATATTTCAGGCGTCATATGCCATCGGGGGGTGCAATAATAATATACGTCAAAATGTGGGACTGTCACAAATCAGCAATAACAATGTAACATTTGCTTGCTAGCTCATTAGCTACCAAGACATAAACAAAGTTTGTTTTGTGCTTGTTATAAAGAAAAGGACTATGATACATTGACACGACTGAGTTCTCATAACCCTCAGTTTGAAGTGTGGCTGTGGAAAACCTATGTTTTGAAGGCCGTGTAGTCGTAACACTTCTACCCCACACGTAGGCCATTGCCGCAACTGTTGCAGTAATTGCCTGACCTGCCTTTCTCCTCCAAGAGAAAGGAGTTTGCTGTCCTGCTGCCTTTGTTTGGGAAGAATCGGTCCGTACCATAGAGACATCTTACCAAACAGATAATCCTGATCTCTCTGTTCCCAAGCCCCCACAGAATGAACTCTCCACTGAAGTCCCAGCTCCGCTTCTTAAATTAACATCTTGCTCTGATTTAATTAAAAGTGTTCTGTAAGAGGATGTCCCTCGGAGATCGAAGGTCAGCTCAATAATCCTCAGACACAGTCAACATGTTTGACATTCAAGCCATTCTCCTTTTTTTTCTGCCATCCAATTAACGTGAAGTCAGACAGGTTCCTAGCAGGCAGGAGAGTGAAGTTTGGTACAATGCAAGAAATGTTCAGAAAAGAAAAAAAATACTTTGGGGTTTGTTTCTCATCTAAATGTCACAGGTTACTTGAAACTTTTGGTTCCACTGTATTTGAAGGGGTGGACATAACACTGACATGACACCTGTCATGAACATTAAAGGTGAAACATATTAAAATTGTACTCTAGAACATTAAAAAGAACTTATATCATTAACAGAACATTTGTCAAAGAAGTCTGCATTGTGTTGCAGAGGTATCTGCAAACCAGCTAACCCTGGCCCTGAAAACCTCTCTGTGCTTATAGTGAAAACACCAACACTTCCCCAGTAGTCTGACTAGCTGCACAGCTAACTGAAATAACAAGCTAACAGTAGCTGCAGGATATAGTTAGCAGCAGTTAGCAGGTACTCTGGCAATATGTTTCACCTTAATTGTTAGGAGTTGAATTCAACAGTTGGCCAAATGGGAGTGCTACTTTCACAGCTAAACAAGCTAACTAGTGTAGTTATTCGTTAGCCATGAAAACTCAAGACATGGTGTTTGGGCAATACAAAACAGTATTACAGCACCTTATTTCCATCTAGCTTTTAGCTTAACAGCTAACCAAGCTAACTGGCTTGGCCACCGGAGACTCCATCATGTACATTTCCATTTTTCAGTGCGCTTTGTGAAACATTGAGTGTTGCTTAGTTGAATAGCTGGCTCATACAGTGATTCATTCATTCATTCAGTGTCACATGTTCGACCTGCTGTAAGAAACTGTCACACCTAGGTGAAGGTTGTCTCGTTCTGGTTTTTTGTTCCTGTTTTATTTTGAAAAGTAACTCTCCTCTCGTTTCAGGTCGCTTGCCCTTCCTCATGTATCACCGGTCGGACAGTCTCCCCTGATTCCTGATCGTGTCCACCTGTTCCCCATTAACCTCATGTGTCTTATAGTCTGCGTCTCCCTTTGTCCTGTGCCAGAGTGTTTCGTTTCAGTCGTGTACGTCAGCCAGTCTCACAGTCCTCGTCTTGTTCCAAGCCACGATTGTATTTCTGAATCCTTTTTCCTCTTTGAAGAATGATTTTTTTTTTGTTGGTAATTTTCTCAGCTCAGTCTTGTAGATGTGTTAAGTTTATAGCCATTTTGTTGGCCTCCGTTGGAGTGTTCTTTTGTTTCATAAATTTTACAGCTCAGACATTTAGCGTAGATTAAGTTTGTAGCCGATTTGCCTTCCTCTGTTGGAGTGTTGTTTGTTGTAAATTTTCAGGGCCTGGTCTCACAGAGTAGTTAAGTTCATAACCTTTTTTCTTTGCCTCCTGTGGAGTGATTTTTTTTTGTTGATCTAGTTTTGCCTTGAGGTCTTTTGCCTCCATGTTTTGGTTTGTGTGTTTTGTTTCTTAGCAGTTTCTTAGTATGCCTAGACTAGGAATATATTTTCATAGCCTGTTTGTCACTCTAAGAGGGGAAAAAAAAAGTTTTTCAGAATAAAAGCCTCCCTTAACTGCTCATACTCTGCATCTGAGTCCTCTTTAAAGCCCAGGCCTGACAGAAACAAACCCATATATGCTTAATATTTGGATGTGCTAAATAGCAGATTTTAATTTTCATTACCAGCCCCAACAACAGTGTTATCTGACGCCCTCAGATTAACCATAAATCCCTCAATAACCACTATTATGTCTGTTAAAGACCCCTTGGCACACATTTCAAGACCTTATAAACCAACAGGTCAGCAGATAATACTCTGTTACTGTGATGTAAGATCACTTATTTCAAATTAGATTATCTGGTTGCATCATTCCAGTGCAGACATGTTCATTACTGCTGTGACAGCATGTGCTTCGCGAATTCTAATGCGTCAAAGTAAAAAAAAAAAAAAACAACTAAATCTGATTTGCTGGATTATCTTAATATGTGCACACAGATTAAAGAGTCTAAATGCACAAAGGATTTCCACTTCTCTGATTGTACCTATACGAGTGATTAGGTGAGCGGCGAACCTTCAGTTAGTCTCCCACAATGTTCCTTCTCTTTGTCAGCAACTCCTACAACCACATCCAGCTACACCCTAATGGATGGAGCGTAATTATGTTTGTCAGTCTTTTTTTTTTTTTTGTACGAGCACCCGTCACTACATTGAAATGAGGGATATTGGAGCACGAGTCCTCCTCTTCATAGCGGCTGCTCTCGGCAGCAGATTCGATCTCCCCCTCTCTATCAATGAGATGCGATAAGGAGCTATCAGTCAGTCAGCTAATCTCATCCTGGCTTAGGCTCCATGGCCACACTGTCAACAATCTGATTAATACTAGCCTGCAGACCTCACACACTCCCAACTGGCTGCCGTCCAGCGCACACACATGTCCACACAGTCACATGTATTTAGCTAAATACATATCACATACACACACACAAAGATCCTTTTATCCTGCATTTAAAGCCCAGATAAGTCTTCCCTGAACAACACAGAGCGAGAGCCAACTGGTGACCACATTGTGCTGTAGTGATGCAACAATTCACAAAACTGCGAGACAGTTCCTTGAAGCTTCCCATGTGACATTTTACAGTCCCAAACGATTTGGCTCAGTGTCGCAGCCAAGGAGCAGCAGCATGCAATTTGCAAACAGCGGAACTTCAACAATAACTACATTTGTACAACTGTGTGGCAGCGAGCCCGCAGCCGCACTACGAGTGCACAGAGCGCACAGACCGTGTGTTCTGCCAAGTGACTATTATGCACGAAGCGCATACACACACACACACACACACAAGCACAAACAACAAAAGCCAAACCAAACTACACACTCTGGTGCGCGAGCATTGGTTGCTACGTGACAAACAATCACGGCGAGGCGATTTGTACACGTCAAAACAAAATTACCCGTTTTCGGGCTGAATTAGTAAATCGATACAAAGGGGTCAGCCCAGCAGCTGTGTTGGCTGCAGGGAGTAGAATTAAAGTCTGCCAGCACACATGGAACTGGGAGGCCCTCGTGCAGATTCAGGCTCCAAAATAAAGTCCCAGTCATACAAGCAGTAGGCTCAAAATAACAGAAGCAGCACGGACAAGATGGGGCGTAAAAACTGAATCATGGCTACAAAAAAAACAGGTAAATGTGAGTTACATTTGATCGACTGTCATTTAGGGGTTTAGGTCATCTATAAAAGAGGCCACCAACAACATGAGTGTGAATTTGGTCCAATCTGGTTCTGGTCGTGTTTGATATATATTGACCACGTAGAACAGTTGTCTGTCTTTACAGCTGCCATAGGCTCAACACACATCCACACTATTGGCAGTATATACCGTCGGTTTATGTCCTCCAGCAAGTGTTTCTGGGAGAAAGAACGAGGCTGAGTGACTCACCAGACTTGATTTTTTTTTTTTTTCCCATTGCTCAGGTTTGCAGGTTTGGTGCAGCTTGCACCGAGTTATGCATTTGTGTGTTGCCCTGGATACGAGCTGTTCTGACAGAGAACTTCAGAAGGATTTTCTGTCAAGGATTTTATTACAGTGGGGGTTTTTTTTGATGATTTTTTTTGTGGCTTGGCTGGCTTTTTGGGGGAAGAGGTTTGGTGTTTTATTTATTTTTTGTATCCTGTCATGTGCTTTTCTGTCTTTTCGGTACCTTAAAGGAAAAAGTTAGCCCAAAAATAAAAACTTCTGTCATTTTTTTCGAGTCACCCCCATGCCGTTAGACAGCTGGGTGAGCTTCATAGTTCACACAACATTTCTGGAGCTTCAGAGCAAAACTGCATTGCAGAATTATCTTAAAACAGCGGAAGTAGTTGGGGACTTGCTTTTAAACACATCTATACTAAAAGCGTTAGCAAATCTTTTCACATCAATCTGTGATTTTGGGGCTTCTGGAGACTTGGATTACACCAGGCGAGCTGTGAGGAGCTATTTTATGCTTCCTTTCACTTGTTTTTTTACATTTTAAAACAAGTCCACATCTCAGTTATTTAGGAGAATGTTGCGACACCGTTTTGCTGCATCAGACATCAGACTTTCCAGCAGCATGGGAGTGTGTAGACAATGACTTAACTTCTCCTTTAAACTTTGCTAGACGGGGTAAATCCCCTTAAGCTTGCTCTATGGCGCTCACCATGTATAATGGGATAACTCTGCTCAAAGGAGTTGGAAATCTTTTTTGGGCCATTTGAATAAACTGTTGTCATGTAGCATGGTGCAGATTACTGCCCATTGTTTGCGCTGTTTATACAATGACAACTTGATGACTGATTTGACGACTGGGCGTAAATGGAGCTCTCCATTATGTCCACTGTTTAACAAATTACCCAGAAATGGATGGTGGACGTCTTACTGAGCCTTTGGCTGTTGTTGTGCCTGCACTTTGTTTCCTCTAAACTGTCACATATAGAGATCAAGTGTTTCTGTTATTTTGGCCAATGGCAGCAGGGTGATTATAGTAGAAGATGATGGTATATAAAATTTAAAATGTGAAATAAAATATACATTTCAAAGTTTTATGAAAAAAAAAAAAAAACCTCCTTAAGACATTAGGCTTTTGCTGGTGTAATAGCCACCTGATATCTTTAACTACATCTCGAGTCTCACCCACTTCTTTTTCCTGCCATCTGAGCCTGGTTCTTATGTAGGCGCTCACCTCAAATAGCTCAAGACAGAGTTACATCAGATCCTCTGTCAAGGTTTAGACAAAAAAAAAATCCTGTAAACACAGTAAAACTATAGCATTTAGTTTGTGAATCAACCACAGGCTGCTGGTAAGTGACTGGAATTATAATCCTGATCAACCATAACTGTTATTCTAAGAAAGGATAATGCTTTTTTTTCTTTTTTTTTTTTTAACTATCAAACCGGTCTACCAACAGGCCAGCAAAGGGACATGCTAGCGGTTTTATGTGTTCTTGACCATTAGCTAATAATGCTCTACTTACAGCCACAAAAATCACTTCTAAAAGCGTTGTAACTCATGGAGAATTATCATGTAAACTACCCTCAGTCCTATGGTGCATTTTAGCATCTTTGAACTCTTGTTTTGGTTATCAAGGCCCGTGATTTTTGCATCATCTACAAAATGAACACAATGCTGTATTAAAGAAGATCAGTTGAGAGCATTAACTCCTTATGGAAATGTTTACTGAGGTAATAAATCAAACCAGAAGTAGTGGGTTTTTTCTCATAGGCTTACATTCCATTAGACGTGATTCTGAAACCAGTAGAGTCTCCCCCTGCTAGCCATTAGAAAGAATGCAGCTTCTTCTTTGTCTGAATTGGCCTCAATTCTCAGACCCAGAGGCTCCGACCACTATTGTATACAGTATGTGTTATCGTCACGCGCACTCACCTCATTGTTTCTCTCTATCTCCAGGCCGGCCTCCAGCAGGTTGGCTTCAAATTCCTGTCTGATTAGCCGCATCTCATGGTCAGCGGGCTCCGTCGGCTCGTTCCCTCCTGAACATCCAAGCTCCATGAACACCTCGCCGGCATTCGCAGCTTCTCCTTGTACGCCGCCTCCCCTTCCAGCCTCCACATCTGGGCCTACCGAAGGGGGAAAGTTGCCATTGGAAACAATGGATAACCTGTCATGTGAAACCGAGGTGCTGGCCGGAGATCGTATGGAGCCGTGCCGCCGCTGATGGAAGACCAGGACGTAGTCAACTTTCCGTCGGCCATCAGAAAAACAGAGGCCTTCAGCGCTGCTCTGAGGGCTCACAGTTGGTCCCACAACCTGTAGGGAGCCAAGAGAAGACAAAAGGGAATGTAAAATATCAATGCATAGTGCAGTAGGACCAACCAGTGACCTCATTCACATGATGGCCATTTTCCTCATCTCAGGGTGGGAAACTTGAATTATGGGATAGTGTAACGCTGCTGTGTTCCAGGGTGAAAGTGGTATAAACGTTGGGATTCTGACAAAATGATGAGCAATAGGAAAGATGACGCATTGTAAAAATTTGGAGGCACATTCAGCCATATTTCAAGGTAAAACAACACACTTGATAGCCCATTAGCTACTGTTAGCATTTAACCACATCCTGACTGACATTACCTTTCGGTTACATCCCATGTGTTTCACTTCCAGGTTTAGGCGAATGTCCACCAGATGTGTGTTGATATCTCTGAAGTGACTCATGCTTATCCTAATCAAACTGTGTAACACTATCAAACAATAATATTAGCTAGAATAGGGCTGAATGCTAACGTTAGCTGTTGTCTAATGGAAGCTGAGTTATCAAACCTGTTGTTTTACCTAGAAACATGGTCTGATATTCCCCTGAAACTCCCATCTATTGTCTTTGCAGTCGGTAATCAATCAGGAAGCAACTGAAATTAGTCAGATTTGTCATAATTTGTCAGATTTACTACATTTCTACGTCTGGCACCCCAGAATTCATCGGTGCGACATTTGAGCCGCAAAATGGCCACCGTGTGAGTATGGGAAGTGTTGAAAAAAAAGAGGAAACCAGCCATCTGCATCGTACTCCAATCTGTTTGAAACAATCGTCCAGAGGTATCACAATCAATTTAACAAGCACAAGTTGTTTAAAGCCAGCATACCTTCAAGCAGCAGTGGAGTTATGTAATAACTGTTTGAATGAACTTAAACATCTACTGCACTGTCAGCACACGCAAACAGAAGTGGCTTTTGGCAGGTTCTCAAAAACACTGAAGTGAGAACCTTCAGCAGCAGAGTGGGCAGTCAGCTCACCTTTGGCAGTTTGATTCTTTATTTAGACAGGGAAAAGCAGAGAGGGAGACTAAACATGGAGGGCACAAGAGGGAACACTCTATAGGCTCTACAGGGCAGGATGGGATATTTATTTCACTTCCAGAGAGCTGGTTTCTTACTTACCAGCAGGACAGACTTCTACAATGTGGTGCTGTGCATCTGTGCTACTGTTGATTAAATCCTCTGCTGTGCTTATACTAAATGTAACTGTTGGAATTAAACCAATACATTAACTATCAATGACACCAGCCCAGTGTGTGTGCGTGTGTGTGTTTCACTAGAGTGTATGTCCTTCTGCTTACAACCACACAAACAGTTTTGTCTTCTGCCTGATAACTCATAAAGGTCCAATATTAACTAAAAAACCAAGCTAATAATGGAATGACACCATTGCTAGCTAGGACCCTCTGCTAGTTAGCTTAGCTATATCACTTCAAAGTCATGATTTATAACAATAAATACATTGGAATGTGGCATAAATGTACAATTAAGTTTCCCTCAGAACTGAAAAAGCTAAATAGGCTAATTTTTCGCAGATGTGTGTCTAAACTGCTGCCACTGCAGCTCTGCCACTGGTTTTGTCTAACTAAAATGGAATAAACACTAGCAGAGATGGCTTAATTTTCACCTCAGAATAGTATTTTGGGGGAAAATATATTCTACATCCACCAAGAAATGCGTTAAACCTGCAATAACTGACACAATTTGAGAACACAGCATGAAAAATATCATTAGCATTTCATTTTGACATGGTCAGCTCACCATTAAAGCAACGCTAGCATCTAGCAAGAGTCATGTTTTGGTAAACCTAGCAAGCGTGAGGCTAATATTCACTCTCTTTTAGCTCTGTTTTTGGTCTCTACCATGATCTCTCCCAACCACTAATGGAAATTTCTGGCTCTTTAGCTGCTTAAGTACAATGTTTGAGCTATGTGACCGAACTGAAACACTTATTCATCGCTTGTTCAAGTCAGATATCGGTGATGAGATATTTTCTTTTTTATTTGAAAGTCTCCATGCTCTGTATAGGCTAGCGCTGTCAAGATTGAAGGTTGATCGAAAAATAAAATTATAAGCCGAGACTTTGAATGTCTCAGGGGAGATTTCTTATTATTTCATAGAACAAATAATCAGCTGAACTACATTTACTCTGGCAGAAGTCTACTGACAAGTAAAATAACAATATCCATGATTTTGGAAGTTGTCGCCCCGTATATGCACGCTAAAAAAACATACAGTTGCTTGCTTCAGAGTCATGGAACTTTCCCTCAGGGTTTCTGTTTGCTGACACCATAAAGAATAATATACTAGGAAGATGCATTTGGTTCACACTAGCTGGAGTTCCAAGAAGGCTCCCAAATGCTTTACCAAACCTCTGGGGGATGTTCCCTGAAGGTTGCCAGAAGGTTGTAAATCCTTGAACGAACCTGTATAGCATATTTCTAGTTAAACAAATACAAAAAATAAAAATGAAAGACTCTATTTGATGTTGTCTGGGTTCGAATTATCCCCTTTATTTCCAGAATTAAGCTCCTGCACAGTTGGTTTACAGCCTGCTATCAAAACTCTCAGCGGGTCGCGGAGGAGATGCGAACACAGACTGGTCACAGGTGTCGCCAAGTAAACTCGAAGCAAAAGACGAGAAGGGTAAAAGAGCGCTGGTGTACTTACCGGGATCTTGTCTTCACCCGGGGAGATCTGCATGCTTTTGCGCTTTAGAGACACACAAAGAAGTAGAGGAAGAAGAGGAAGAGAAGAGAGAGTGAAACTTGGCGGCTTTCGAAGAAATGAGGATCCCGATACACCATCACCACTTTCATCCCCATCATCCCCGGAAAAAAAAAAAAAGAAAGAAAGAAAGAAAGAAAAACAGACACCCCGAGGTCACTCCAGATAGTCCACACACGGCGCCCCTTCACATTGCTCTGTTAGAGACGGATCTGTCGGATAGAAGAGGCAGCGAGCACAGCCTCGGCAGTCCGATCACATGCTGTTGATACCCATCTATCCAACTGTGTGATCTGGAGGCTGCCTGCGCACCGCCGGCGCTTTTGGCACACGGCGTGCCACACTGTAAAAAATGTCCGGATGCAATATGTTAAGTAGTCTTGACGCTGACGCTGACGCTGTCGTTTTTCAAATAAAGACAAAAAAAAAACAACAACGATATTTTGTTGCAAAACTGGTGAGAATTCAAGGTATTTTCTGTTCCAAATACTTTTAGAAGTGGAATATATTATGCCTTAAATTTCACGTGACTGTGAAAAAAAAAAAAAAAAATCTCCTTTCACGAGCTGATTTTGCAACAAAAGAAACATGGAACTACTTTTCCTCTCCGGTGCGATTTTAGTCTGTTCCTTGACACATTCAAGTTGATTGATTTGTTTCTCACAAAAATTTCTCAAATGAGGTGGATATTTTTTGCAGCGTGGAGAGACTGAGCTTTGACAGCTCCCTGATGTAACTTGGACAGAGACCTGTGCTGCACCATGATCACAGAAACATATATAACATGCATTGAAAGCATTTTGTCGCAGGATTATATTTCTGTGCATTTTTTTTTTTTTTTTTTTTAAGAAGAAATCCTTCAGACGGCCTACACAGCAGACCTCAAACGCGTCTCACTCAGTGACACACACTCAGAGAGAGAGAGAGGATGCATTTTGTTGGCACCACTCTCCCCAGGCTTTACCATTAACCTATTTCTAATATCAGCCTTAATCTTCAGCTGGAGTCTTCTCCCTAAACTAACATTAACCTTGAACCATTGTGCCCACACTTTTTTTTATTTTTTTTTTTACTCAAATTCAGGCCAGAGCCAATGAATCCCCCAAAGACCTCTTTCACAACTCTTATTTTGAAAAACCACAAGCTTGAACATCTTGAAGGCCAGATTCCAGAGAACAGCTGCCTTCATCATCATCACTGATTGTAATATCTGAGGACAAGATTAATGAGGGTTTTTTTTTTTTTTTTAATACTAACTCTAAAACTAAAATGATGCAATGCTGTGAAATACATTACCCACAGAGGAAATATTAGATGATTAGCTTAGCTGTACGAGTTCTTTTCTTCGGTCCTTTAATCACCTGTAACAAACTCTGTGATTCCTCAGCCCATGGCTCCTCTTTGTAACGCTCGGCCTCCATGATGGTGTAGGGCATGGGCTCCAGTGCCACCCCGGACACGTCCTTGTTCAGATGGAACAAGGCGTCGCTGTGGATGGAGGAGGACTCGCTGAGCGCTGTGGACACTCGGATGAAGCCCGCACCGTTGGTCCATGTTTCTACAAGACATTTGTTTTTCAAATGAAGAGAAATGAACATGTTTCCATGTCGCAGTCAAGCATCTTGATTGGACTTTTGGTCATTTAAGTCTGTACAGGGCTGACATTAAAATAAATAAATACACTTTTGAAGGTTTCAGGAATTTGTTCACCGGGAATTATTTATTGCGCTGTCAGTCACTAAAACTCTGGAGGTGGTGAAGAGGTACTTCTTCAGGCAGCGGGTCCAGTTTACTCGAGGTAAGCAATTCCCATCAGGGACTCAACAAAGGACTGAAACAGGGTGAATGTGGAGCTTCTTGGATGATTCAGCCGTATTGATTCAGGTGTACATTTCACATCTTGTCCTGTGCAGCTTTTGTATTTATTTATCCCAGCAGATTCAAGCACCCATACCAAATTTTAAAGCTTGCTTCACTTTTACGCTTTTCAAAACCGCCGTAAAATCACTGAGATAACAGCGTGACAGTAAAAGTCATTTTCAAACGTTCGGTTGAAAAGACTCGCTGTCTGTGGATGTCAGTTCAAAAACACTTTCCGCAACAAGAGGTAAGGTCATTTTAAGAAAATACTTCAGGGAGAATTTGATATTTTGGAGAATACAAAAAGACAGGAAACAGGTACAAAAACAGCCTAATAGCACCCATAAAGCTTGCTACCTAAGAAATATCTCCTGTATGATCTGCAAAAACAAATAAATAAATACAATAAAAAAGAAGAAGAAGAGGCAGAAGAAGAAGAGTCTTGGTGTGGAAGTCACTGCCCAGGCCCACAAAATCCCCTGTAAAAACACAACTTGTCATTTTTATGTTGTAGTTTTTGCACTCATGAAACTAATGAAAAGATATACGGTGTGATCCCTCCACCATAAAACAACAAAGACAACAACATAACAATGAAACAATTTTTCCCGGTTAAAAAACAGTCACTGCAACAAGAGGTACAGTCACCTTTAAGATAAGCCTCCAGAGTGAAACGTGACATTTTGGAAATACATTTTTTTATTTTTTGTTTTCTTGCTGGAGGTTAGATGAGAGGATCAGTACCAGACACATATCTGCCTAGAAGACTAAAATCAACAGGTGGTTAGCTTAGCTTAGCCTAGAACAAAGACCAGAAACAGGGACAAGCAGCTAAGGTTACCATGTCTGCCAACACCAGCATCCCTTAGGCACACTACCTAATTAATACCTCATATCGTACTTGTTTAAACTGTGAAAAAAAAACAAAGAAGAAGAGTGGCAGCGTGGCAGTCACTGCCCCGGGCCAAAAAGTAGTCTCCATTAAGATCCTGCGTAAAGACACAATACGTCATTTTTATGTTTTAGTTTTTGTTCTAATGAAACAACTGAGCTATACTGTTTATTACAGAGCTTTGTTGTTTCCCCTGTTTCCCGTCTTTGAGCTAAATTAACTAAGCTAAGCTAAGCTAATAGGTTGCTGTTATACTATAATAGCGAAAGAACTGAACAACTCTGATTAGGCAGCTGTAGAAACAGAACTACACCCCCTAACAGAGAGAATGTCAACGTCACAGAAATATTCGGAGGGAATCCAGTTCCAAAGAGTGACAAAAAAGCCATGGAATAAATCACCACTCATCCCGGGGGAAAAAAGAAAGAATGTGCACTGTTGGTTGGAAAGTACGTTCCTGTGAACATATAAATGTACATATATATACAGAGTGAAACAAGATATATGTGACCTACATATCATACATGTGTTCTTCTATTTTATCTATTCATGATCTAGTTTATTCTGTTGGCTAATATTGTACACAACTATAAAAAAAAACAGCCTAACAGAGTGTTGAGGGATAAAGTGCCTTGCTCAGAGGTATCTTGAGATCTGTCATTTGAGAGTTGAAAGCATTACTCGTCCACTTCCTCGTGTGCGTTTCCTCAGCACTGTGGAAATCTGACGTGGCAGTTCCCTAATGGACCTGTTGATTGCGGTGCGGAGCACAATGAAGTGCAAGGGGACAAAAAAGCGCAAGACGAGAAATATCTAGAAGTAGAAGTCTTGGTTTTATTTTGCACGGTGCTCTGGAGAGACACACAGAAAAAACAAAACAGCAGCAGGTGACTTGTTGCTCAGCCTCTGTATCGTGCCGATCTTTCCCCAAGCACTTCCCCCGTCAGCGGTGACAAAACGGACGTTACCCCACCTTCGTCAATTTGACTGCAACAGATTGCCACTTCTTTTCTCCTTTCTGCAATAAGGTTACTATGTGTGTGTATGGTTATTTTAGGGATACAGACAGCTGTAGCCATAGTAACACACCAGGCCACGTGCTGTGCTCTCATTTCAGCACCGCGGACAGCTCTCTCCCCGTTCCCTTCCCACCTCACTCTCCCTCATATTCCACAAACGCCTGAACACGCTGCACGATCGCGCGATCCGTTAGCCGGGTCAAGAGGAGGGGGAAAAAAATAAAAAAATAAAAAATGTTTGAAGAATTTTCGATTGAGGCGGTTTTTTTCGAGCTCGTCCATGGCAACAGTTGTCGTTGCTGTTCCTCAGAGCTCTCTTGACAGCAGCTCGGTAGCCCGGAGGGTCAGAGAGGGAAGGGCCCTGGAACTGGAAGGTCGCCAGTTCGAATGTGGTAGGAGGGGAACTGAATGAGAAAATCCCTCTCATATAAATAAAGAAGCAGGGCACAACAGGACACCAGAGCGAGGCTCCGTTGAACGTTTACGATTTTAAAACGAAGATAAATTGCATGTTTGGGGCGGTCAATCACAACAAAGTGATATCAGCCTGCACAAGTGATCGATTGAGTGTAATCAGTGCAGAAATATGCAAAGACTTGAGTTTATTTTAGCTCAGAAATTATATTTTTTACCACATTTGTATTGCTGTGTTATCATATCCAATAACATAAGATCTTCTTGCACACAAAATACACTAAATTGAGGTTTGACTCCTGGCTTAGAGTGCCGACAGTGAAAAAAACCTTCCTCGGCTTCTTACATACCTATATTAGAAACCTTTAGGAATTTCACACAGCCTCTGTTTCTGATTGTCTAAGATAAACACTCTCTACTCTCCCTGTGATTTCTAATGGCAGAGCCAAAGGGCATCTTTGAGGGAACAGCTAATGGGCAGCAGCACTGCCACAAAGACTTAATGCTGATGCTTTTATCACATGCTGTCTCAGCTCGGGCTGCCTGATTGTATGGAAGCCTCTGCCAGGACGCAGCTGAATACGTTTTTCACCCCGTCTCATTTCCTTTCGCGTTAACAACATCCTAATTAAAACGAAAATACTCGCGTGTTACCGCTGGAATGGATTTTCAGCATTTTGAAGTGATTTACGAGATCTAGAGACGCCAGCGTCGGGAGCGCTACAAGAGCATTTTGTCCTCATTTTTAAAGTCTCCCTCCGCTGAAAAATGTGCTGTGCTTTTTGCTGCGTGGTCTTTGGAGTATTGCTGTGAAAAATGCAGTCTGTGCAGAGTTTGACTGAAGAGGCAGAAGTTTCACTCTGCCCATCCTAAAGGCTCCCTGTGGAGTTTTTGACCTCCAGTGGACGGAGCTATTCGTTTTTCTGTCTACTGCAAATGCACAAGAAAGCACGGGCATATGTGCATGCGGATGATACAATAAACAAATTATGCTAATGGGGGGACTCCCTAAACATTCAGTGTCTCGCCGGAGGGCAGTGCCTGTAGTCCTAGGTCACACAGAGTGTTGTGCGCCTGACGAGCGTTCTAATCAGGCCGCACTGGTTCTCCCAACATGTGTTACTTTTAGGAGAGATTATGTTTTAATATTTGTGATCATCACTGTTCTTGTTCAGTGTAAAAACCAAAACTGAACGTTGACTTAGTATTTTCATCCAAACCATGACCTTTACCTAAACCTAACCAAGAAGTTCTGTTACCTAAACCTAACCAAGTAGTTTTGATACCTAAACCTAACCAAGTAACACTGCATTGCTTCCTCATTTATCTGCAACTATAAAGACAATAGATAGTAAAAATCCAGAGACAATCGATCAGGAAGTGGTACAATGAAAACAGTCCGTCAGAATCCCTTCAATTACACAACTTGCAGCATGGAAACCAGCAGTGTAACAGCCCAGCATTCGAGCTTCATCGGAGGAATATGACCAATGTGTGAATATGATCAAAGATTTCAACTTATTCCACTGATCTGGAGGTGATGCGCCCAGAAAGATAACAAAAATGGAGAAGGAGAGGAGTGCTAGCAACCACGGATGTACACAATGCAAAACACCGCCTTGCTAATGTGTTACGAGGATGAGACATAGTCATCACATGTCACGAGGATGCACACCGTGTGTTCTAGTGAGTGACACTTTTTGTCAACGCAACTTATATTTACGAAAAAAAGACATTTTCTGACGTAATCTCTGCTGTAAAAAAAAACAACTGCATTCTTACACACTTTATTTTCAGGATACAGTAGGAATGAGGAGGAAAAACCATATCAGACACCGATTGTGATTCCACGCAGAGTTCATTTTAATGTCTTCAAAAATGTGTCTGGAGGGAGTCTTTAACTTTCCTCACAACAGCACCGGTGGAACTTTCCACACGTGCTATTCTTGGAAACAAACTCCGTGGAGGCGCGGCTGCCAAAAGGAGGGCTCCGAGTGCAACAGCTGGAGCGTCATTACTGGCTTTCAATCGGCCGTCTCCAATATCCGTATCACGGATACGGTATCATAAAGACTCTGGAACATAAAACCTGCAGGAGGCTCGGTAGTAAATCCTGACGTTGTCGAACTGCCAAAATTGTTCCCCTGCCGCAGTCAATATCGCCTGCCTGCATCATCTCAGAATGTTTCCCCCGGAGCAGCCCGACAAAGTGCACTACAGCGCACAAGTTGCTTCCTCTGAAGTCAGCTACTCTGCTCCAGGCGGGGTTTTTTTTCGAAAAACAGCAGGGGGGATGCTTTGTTTAGTCTTTTCCCCATTCAGGGCTGATGAGGTTGTCACTGTCCCCGCTGTTTTCGATGAAACCAACAGAATGATTTTGAATTCAGAAGCTGCTGGCTTCCTCAACTCAGAGCACAGTAAAGCCATGTAAACTAACTGGGATTACCGCCCTGCTTACAGAGAGGGAGCACGTGTCTGAGACATGTCGCCCCCCTGTCTTCTCTTCGAATGAGGCAAAGCGGTTCATCGAAAAAAAAAAAGAGGAACTGAGAGCGACAGGAGCGCCGCGTCAGCGCAGAGGGGTCGGAATGAATAATCAAATTAAACTACAGCAGCCGCACATGCAACTGTATACCCTGCCTGCCGTACAGAGCTGCCTGTTGACGGCCGCCCCACACGGCCCTGCTGACACACACACACACACACACACACTGGGGGAAATGGGATGGGACAATAGGCGGGTTACTCTACGGTGGTCCTGTCTAGTGTGTCCCTTTTTTTTTGTGTGTGTTGGCCGAGGATACAGGAGGGACAGGCAGGACAGGCCACACAATGGGAGGGGGTCCTGCTGGGTTTCTCCTATACGTTACCCGGCGGCACTCACCTGCACAGGTGGAGGAGGGCGATCTGCGGAGAGCCATCTCGCCTCAACTCTGAGTGACTCCGGGCCTCGTTTTGCTCCCACAGTCAGTCAAGTCAAAGTCAGTCAGCCATGCCGGTTCGCTGTCAGGCGGCAGGTGAGGGGAACGGCGGCGACGCTCCGACTGAGCAGCGCGATCCTCAGCTCAGCGCAGGCTTAGCGCCGCTCGGGATAATACTTCGCCTCCAAATGGCCGGCTGCCTGGGAAGCAGAAACTCCGCAACTCAGCTTATTGTGTACACTCTCTTAATGCGCCGGGCTTGTGGCTAACAGACCCACAGGCTGATTGGGTGTTTCTCAAAAAGGAATTAGAGCCACACACAGACAGGCAGAGATTATTGGGCCCTCTAATGTGCATTAATTACTGTGCCTTCTGTTAGGGTTTAGCTGCAAACCTGCGGGGTCTTCAGGGTCCTCTACGTAGCGCTTAAGACCCGGGGCGAGGCATCCGTCTGCAAATTAAAGTTATACAATGAGCAGTTTCACTCACGAAAGGGAGATAATGACAATTCACAGGAGGCGGGTGATGTATGGACTGTGGACTGAAGTGCCTCATCGAGACAAACACAAAGCCAGGATGTTACCTGAAACAGAGAATTTATCTCCAGAAAAGATTAGGGAAGACTAATCCTCACATTTTATCTCAAACAGGTTGGACGCCTGTGAGAGGGATTTTCGCGGATGTTTGGTAAAAAGAGCTGCAAATCGCTCCAAACACAGCTGCCGGACTAAAGTTTGAATAAAGTCTACGTAAGGCCACTGTGGGACAGAAGCTCGACTGTGAAAGCGGCTTATTACTACATGTATTTACGTTTCTTATTGGGCAGCGACCTCTAGTGGCTGTGGTAATTATTGCAACAGCAAAGGAGGAAGTCAGGTGAATTGGTATAAAGAGCAAAATGTCTACGAAGAGAGCTGAAGACAACGCCCCCTCTGGTGGACCCCATGGGACCTTATGCCTGCACATATGACGTTTGTCAGTTGAAAAAGATATTTTCCCAAGTCAAGGAAGTCGCAGTTTGTAGTAAAATATCATCTCGTTTTGTGTGAAAACCGCTCAGCGAACTACGTCCTCTCGCTGAATAACTGGACATGCACCAACATGGATGCCAACTTGTTTATGAGTTTAAAAGTGCAGTCCCCACCTAGCTTGAGACATAGTTTGAACATCATGCCGGGTTCTGTGGATGTTGCAGCTGACAGTTGAGGTGAAAATGATGAACGGCCGCTCCGAAGCAAAAAAAACCGACATGTCAGCTGCGATGAACCCCGAAGATTCTGTGTTGACGATTCCTTCGTACATGATTGCCTACCGAACAGTACAGTGACAGGATCCCAGAGTTAAAGGCACCAGGTGGAGTTTCTGACAGCAGTATGGAGCTATGATTCGATGAATGGGTCCATGTATGTTTTATTTTTTATCTTGCGCTCTGTTGCTAAAAGCACAAAGATGCATATTCACACTTGAAACCACCGATCAAAAGATGGCAAACATCAGGGAAGAAGAATACTGCTAAGCCTTAGCTGTAGTTGTGATGCTGGTTACTCTAGGGTTGTTTTTTCTTACCCCCATTTTTCTGTTTCAAGACAACAATCCTACTTGAATGATTTCAGCATTGTTTCTGAGAAATCGTGCTCATTTTGAAGCACAGCTCTAAATATCCTACACTGCAGCACTTCTGACTCCTGGTTGCTGCTTCTATGGAGAGGATGCCAGTCTGAGGGGAGAGTGGTGGAGCAATTTGAAATGCTTCATCATTCGTCTTAGCTGGAGACAAAAAGTGCTATCATAGTTGGTGAATTTACCAGAAATAAAAGTTAAGCTGGCCTGATCTGGTCCAAACCAACACCAGAAAGACTGTGCACTTGCTAAAACACTTTTTTTTCTTTTATTGTGTGGTGTGTCATGGAGGAACACCCTTGGGACGCTTGTGCTAAACAACGTATACCGTACACAGGGAGCGCTCCAGTGCAGCAATTAGCATTTAGATTAAGGCGAGATTGCCTTTGCGTCTAAACAAATATCTGCTTCTCTCTGTGCGGCTGCTGCTCTCTAGGCTGCACTCTCCACCCTTTGAGGAAGTTAATGAATAAAATAAGTGATCATTGCTCTGAGGTTCTGTGTTGCACGTTCTACTTCCTCCCGGTCTAATTGCTTGGCCAACCTCCCTCAGTGACTAATTGCCCTACCTGGTGGTAACTGATGCTAAATACAGATAGAGTGTGAGAGGCAGTGTCAGGTTGCGTGAGCGCGAGCACGTGCACGCCGGCGCGCGCTCTCACACGCCCTCGTGCTCTGTCAGTAAGGCTATCTGATGGGGCACACTGACCGGCAGCGCCCACACACACACACACACACACACACGCATGCACGCCCGAACACACCTCCGCATCAAGTCTCCAGTTACAGCGGGTGCAGATATGTTCAGGGTGTTAAATATTAAAGGCTGTAATATTAACGGCTAGGTGTTGTAATTGAGGAAACTGCTAAGAGGTCAAGTACGAAATTCAGGCTGCCCCGTTCGACCATCGTGTTACGTAGCGTTCCCAGCTAGCACTTCTCAAATGTTGACCGGCCGGAGTCACCCAAGTTCAGAGTCCGTCGGCTGCACGTTTACATGCCCGGGCATATAATGGCCGTACGTTTCGCGTTTTGATTGTTGTTTAGATTCGGGTTCCGTTGAGTACTGTGTAACTTTATGTGTTTCAATCTGACCGTTGTGTCACCTCAACCGAGGAGTGACACATCCAGGCTCCTTCCCTGATAACTGAGCGTAGGTATTACATGTTTCCATGTTGCATTTATCAGAAGTAATGTTCCGTTTTGCATTTGCTTTCTTGAAGCACTAGTTCGAAATTACGTCAAGAGGACTGATTCCACTATCTTAATGTAAATAAAAGGCTATAGCCAGTAGGTGGTTAGCTTAGCCTGAAGAGCTAGTAGAAAAATCTGCATACCAACACTTGTAAAGTTTACCAATTACCATGTTATATCTCATTAACTTTATATGTACAAAAAACAAAGTTCAATAACAAGAATTTGAGTCTTGAGTTAAAGGAGTAGTTTGCAGCATTCATTTTTGACATTTATAGATCTTCACTGACTATTTTTATTTTCACGACTGAATAAACTGAACAGACAAACTGACCTTAAAGGACAACACACTTTCATACTGTTTCACTTTGTTTATATGTGGCGGACCCTGCCACCTTTCTAGCCTCAAACTGTGTTCTGGGTACCTGAGAACAGCTGGTTTATTTAGCATGTTTAGCATATAGTATATTTAGCACACTGTAACTTTTACAGTATGTAAAAGTTTGTGTTATTACCCCACTGATATTAAACCAATTAAATATTAAAATTCTGAGTTTGAATTTCTTCTCCAAAACTACGCAATACCCCTTTAACTCACACCATCCGTTTTAGTCTGCTATTTGATTCTGTGACTTTTATGCCAACACTATACAGATCATTTGACAGACTACAACCTGGTGCTGACCCGGACCATGAGTAAAATCCCGACTGCTGACCAATCGAACAGTAAATCAGGGGTTTCCTCCTCAAACTGTATGTGGAACTGAAACAACAAGCGATCTGGCAGAAACTTGGCCCAAATTTAAAATCGATCGGGGCGATCACTGCTGTTTCTGTCAAAATCGGGCTTACCATATAAAATTGCAAAAAATGACCCATTTACAATATGTTCACATTGAATGTCAAGATTAGAGTCGAGGCAAAGACAAGGCTCAGTGCTAGCAGATGTAAATTCACTTGGAACAAGTTGAGCCACAGTCACACTGATTTACTATCAACTTGATTAAAAGATTTGAAAAATGGGACTTCTTGAACATACGGTTATCTAAATGGGGGAAAAAAAAAAAAAAACAGTCACTGTTTTAAGCTGCTAGCTAGCAAGAAACAGCTGTGCTAATTAGCTAAAAAACCAAAGCTAATTAGAAGAAAACGAGACTTAAAGCAGTGTGTAAAATGTACCTTACAGTCTACTGAACTGGGGTCACCCTGTAGGTGACAGCATGGAGGAGAAGAACCTCGTTTCTCGCTTCTCACTGAATGTTGCTGGTGAGTGTTGTTCTTTAATCACCCTACGCGCTGTAGGCGTGTTGTTAGCCGGGCAGTCAACCCTGTTATCATGGTGTTAGCTTATGTCAATCATAGCCAACATGCAGCTTTTTTTTTTTTTCCCCTCTCTCACCGCAACAGCGATGAAAAAGCACACTGCCAGAGAGATCCATCATGTGGATGCACAGTTTAGGGAAGTTAGCCATCATCACCCTTGAGTCAGGCACGCCTGGCTGTCCCTGGCCACCCCTGAGTTACTCCCCTGGTGCAGGGCTGCGCTGGCAACAACAAACAAGATGCAGGAAGTGTTTGGTAGCCATGGATCATACTTTACAATCATCCATTAACTCGGATCATAATTCGCTTCTAAGTGAATGCATGAATGGAGATTTCTTCAGCAGCTGCGCAGGTCACAGAGACGCCCTGTGAATTCAAAGGGAACGCATCAAATCTGTTATTTATTCCTCAAGCCACTTACAGGCAGCTGCCATAAATAGACTGAAGTGCATCGCTCCCACACATCATAATCCTGTGTACATTCAGTATTACATTGAGCACTGCATAGAAGAGCGTACACAAAAAATGCACATATATGTAAACACAGATTGAGTACTTGCGAGGACCCTCTTTGCTCTGAACCTTGAGCTCCACACATCACCTGGACCGACGACCTAGTACGTGCTAATTAGCGCTACTTAACCTCAGCCTGAGCCCAACCCCATAATAACCCATGGGAGACGTGGGGACAAGCGACAAGTCGTCACCCTGAAGATCTGAAACTCCCAATTGTTCCACAATAGGACGGAGGCACGGGAACACATTAGAGTACATATGAGCACACAGAGAGAGTGATTTCCCCCGTCGGCTGATCTGGTTCACGTCTTCCTGGAGAGGAACCAGAGATAATAGAGAAAGAGAGCGAATCGATTCTCGATGCTCCAGTTTCTTCCAGTTTCCTCCCACACCAGCCTCGCGCACACCTGTCAGAGCCGAGGACGTGATTCCACATAAGCTGCAGAGCACGAGAGAGAAACAGCCACTGCTTTTTAAAAGGCAATGACACCTCTGTATCAAGGATCTTTAAGTGATTTCACACCTCGGCATCACTTGTACTGTGGATCTTAAAATCGCAGCCACAAAATTGGTAATCAGTTGCAAAGCCGTCATTTTTATTTCACCAAAATATTTTGATCCCAGTTTGTTTGTGTGCAGTATTATTAAAAACATACAAATGAAACTAGTGAAGAAGAATGAATGGTCTCAAAACAGAAGGGTCATAAAGAAGTTTTCCATGCTGACAAAAAAAAATTTTCAGATGGGCCACACTGTCATATTTCTCACGCATTGGCAGCAGTACAGTTAAAGGGTAAAGGTGTATACCCAAGATCAACTTTGGGCTGAAGTCGTGTTTTACAAGGGGCTAAAAGAATTAAATTGAATAATAAGCAAATCCTCAAAGAACGCTACTGTCCAGTACGTGGACGACAGCACCATCGCTGACCGCGTTATGAACAAAGATCGGGAGGACGACAACAGTCACAGAGAACCATCTACCGCTCAGTGCCAGCAAAAACCAAGGAGCTGATAGCAAAGACGCACAACCCTGTCGACATCAGTGGGGCGACAGAAAACATCCTGACTGGAGACGTCAACCAACTGGCTCTAGAGCAGCTGATTTAAACCTGCAAGAGCATCACTGGTATCCATCTATACGACTTTAATGAGTATGTAACTGTTGCTAATGTTTCATTTAGTTATTGCCGTACAGGCCATACAGCTTCCATAAACCACACTCTACTGGATGCAATTTCAATTCCAGCGATGTAATTCAAATCAGTGTACTTGAGTTCCAAGTCCTCAAAGATACGTGATGGTTTCAGCGTTCATTTGGCACGCAGAGAAATGATGAATAATGAGGATAAACAAATGTTGTGTGAGTGAAGAAACGCCTGAAATCCATTCACGCTTCACTCGATTCACCCCCATCCGCTTCCTGGAGAAGCAGCCATGCAGGCCACGAGCATGCTAAAAAGCTTACACCGAGCAGAGTAGCAGCGTGTACAAAGAGGCACAAAGCTGTGGGGAATGAGGGGGCTCATCTTTGTAACCCAATCATAATCCAATCAACACATATACAGCAGTTTACAGCCACAGAACAGAGTGACATGAAAGGGACGTATTCTTCTCGCAACACACTCCCGCCCACTCGCACTTTTCTATTAAAACAGTGCTGAAGAGAAGGGGCGCGGGAGGACGAAGGAGGATGAAGAGATGAGTGGGAAACTGACAGGAAGGAGGAGGAACATTTAGGAAGGAATCGGGCGGAGGAGGGGAGCGTGAGAGCGCTGTGTCAGTCTCGAGTGTTGTGGTGCTGCGCCATCTAGTGGTCAGAGTCGATCATCACAGTTGATATTTTGAATGAGTTCGAAATTGGATTTGGTTGCCTGTCAGATTAATCCTTCTTACCGGAGGATTTAGGACGTGGAGGTGGAAGAGTGGAAGACATGAGAGAGGAGGATGCAAATTATTGGAGCTATGGAATGTTTGTCAGCAGTCAAGTCTGATTGGTGAGAGAGAAAACGCCCAAAAGAAATACACATATAGAACATAACTTTAATTTTTTTGATATCATTATAAAGAAAAGCTGACATGTTACAGTTTTTTCATTTTCAGATTCAATGATTGAAAGCACGTACAGTCACAAAAGGCTTCGTTATGAAACGTCATGGCAGTAAAAACGGAAGGTTTGGATCTTCACACCACTTTTAAAAATAAAAATAAAATGTTTTTTAAAAAAAAGTAGACCACTGACTTTCCAACGACTGATTCTTTGGTCGCTTTTCAACTCCAAGTGGAAAGTGCCTCAAAAAATGAAACGTAACCAAAATCTACAATCTGTGATGATCAACGCCAGAATTTCATTCAGGGTTGTTTCTCTGGTTTCATCTTGCCTGCTAACTTGCTTCAGTCGCAAACATTCATCAGGATTCATCTCAACAAACACCTGAGAGCCAGCTGGTTGCCTTCAGACAAAGGTAGCTCGAGTGCTTCGAGTGCTTGTTTGAAAACAGGATGAAACATAAAAACACAGTTTAAGACATAAAATGATCACACAGCATATTTAAAATCCACTTAAAGTGTAAAGAATGACTTTACTTCTCACTGTCCTGATGGTGTAATCGAAATATTCCAAATCACGAGGCAGCAAAAGTCACACACAAAAAAAAAATCGGCTAAATGTTCTACCATCCTAGAAAGAGGTGACTACAGCACTGACCAGCATGTGCATAATGTCACCTTCAGGCCACCGTAGCCTTGCAAGGCCTCCGGCGTGCATGTGGTCATAAATTAGCATCATTAAATTTAACTTGCAAAACATTTTTTGGAATTTAAGTTTCATGAGCACCAAGGTTACTCCTCAACAATCAGTGCAAATAAAATGGTTGTAGCTCATATAAATAATAAAAATCTCAATTCGAACATTGCTTTAATATAAAAGTATTTTCAGTCCAACTAATTCAGTAATTCATCTCATAATAATCAGTAAATGTTCTGAAATATTAAATATTTTTGCCAACTATGTCGCAGACTGGCCATTTAAATGGTAACAGTAGTTCTCCCCAAGATCTGTAAACACACTTCAATGTGTAAAACTGGTGGAGCTACCCTTTAATCTTCAGTCTAATGGCTCCTCTTGGAGCAGAGGGACAGTGCAGCACTACTTCAGTGAGAATTCAATAACCAGTGTGACGTGTACCATCTTTTCAAATGTTTTAAAACAATGTGAAGGAAGTGTGAGAGACGAGGATTTCCTCAGCAGGAAATGAATACAAACAGAAACAGGAAGTAGTTAGCGTTGTTAAAAAAAAAAAGAAAAAGAAAACCGAGGATGCGGAGATCCGTTTCCTTACTCTTGGTTTCTTATTTAACAGAAAATCTTCTATTAACTGCTTAGGTGGAAAGATAGTTAAATGGATGAGGAAATTAGAGTTTGAGCAAAGACTTATGATTGTCATAGTGCAAAATGGAAAAAAAACTATTTTGACTTAAGCATGGATGTTTGACTTGGTCTGAATGGAACAGCATCAACTCTATTTGAATTAGCACCTACACATCTTTGTGCCAACTCTGCGTACATGCAGTATCTCAGGTTAATCTCCTCGTGGCTTTTACTCACTAACACATCTTCTCTTTTTCAGTCGCTCTTGCCGACCCTGTGTAGTTTCGCTTGTCCAGCTCCAGTCTTTTCCCATAGTTGAGATGATTGATACTGATGGTTCACAAGATTTACACTCAGTGACGTCCCATACGTCAGTCATTCTGCTCTTGTTATTCTTGATATTTGAGATGACACATGGTCTAAAGGAGTTTGACAGTAAACTCAGATTTGAAAATAACACTAATAATAATAATAATAATAATAATAATGTTAGCTTTTCAGACTTTTCATCGGCTGGAACGCTCGCGCAAGGCTGTATTTACATAAAAGCTGAGAAAAAAAATCTTAATCTTTCCTAAGTGGACCGTTTCTCCACACCCTGCTTGATCCCCAGCACCAGGTGAACAAACCAGTTGATCTGAACCATCCATCCTTTCTCCCTGCAGATCTCTATCTGGTCCAGTAGGTGGCGCTGTGCCTCGTCCTCGCTGCGGCCGACGGTCAGCGCCTCGCGGATGTACTCGATATCCTCCTTGCTCGTCAGCTGAGGCATGCCTGTTGACAGCCAAAAGAAAGGGCCACTCTACAAACATCGTCTCACAAACACATCTGACTAAAGTTTTCTATTCTTTGAAATAAGTAAAGACAAAATCCAACTTTAAACTAAACTTTAGATTACAGCTCAGGTCGTGGTTTCAATCCAAATCTCATGAAAAGAACAAACAGTTTGTTGTTAGGAAGGAAGTCGTACCGGTCATCAGCATCATGGAGAAGAGGATGATGAGCAGGTTGGTGTGGTGCCGTAGGGCGAGGTAAGCCTTCACACACACATCCTGAGACAGAGAACACATATATTACATACTGAACATACAGACAAATACATGTGGAAGATATGAAGCTATTGGACTCTTGATTAGCTGATACATAATACTGCCCCTGTGACGATCTTTCTGATCTATTTATTGTTCTAAAACAATGTGGTGGATGGATGCGTGGTGTGGATGTGTCTGTGTTCACAGATGACGTTCACTGTGTTCAGTGTGTTCACATGAAGTCGTCACATTTTCTGCACCTGGAACTTCTGGAAGTGGGGGCTACTTTTCTTCCCCGATGTTCCCATGACATACAGGAAGTCCGGCGTGAGCACGAAGGGAACCCACTCCTTACTGATTCCCATGAAGCTCTTATAATTCCCCAGGATGTGGCCGAAATCGATGTGGAAGAGGTTCCCTGCAGGAACACGAAGGAGATTACTCTCAGTTTTTTAGGTTTCCCTCCTAAACTCCATGGTTAAAAATTGAGATCCAAATTTCAGTCCAGTCTAATAATATGTTTTTAAATGTTAACCAAATTATAGACATAGGTTGACAAAATGATTACATGTATTAAGACTTGATATATTTCACAGATAGTCAGAGGTCAGGAATGATTAAAAAAAGAACTAATCTGTAAAAGAAGGAGAAAATGAATATGAAACTGTCTAGAGTAATAAATAAAGCGACAAATAAATGTGAAAATATTGAAACTAACAACAATATTTAATTTACTTTTTAAACTTTTATTTGTTCGTCTTGAATCTCATTTGTTAGCAGCAGTGTCTCCTCAGCTGATCCCTAACCTTGACCCCAAAAACAGTAATAAAAAGACTCATTACCAGATTCTGTGATCATGATGTTGTCATTGTGGCGATCCCCAATACCCAGGACGTAGGTGGCCACACAGTAGCCTCCACAGGAGTACAGGAACTTCTCCACCGCCTGCTGAAACTACAGAGACAGAGAGAGAGAGACAGTTTGTCGTGTAGTTAAGAATAGGAAGCTGTAGTTTGGTGCTGAAGGACTCTCAGCTGTGGAAATGTGTGGAGTGGCAAACAACTGTATGTATATTCAATGTAAAAAAAAAAAAAAGAAAAGAAAATACTTTTGTGCTATGACGTAAAACACAACAGGCACACTGAAGCGCAGTAACCTTTCATTTTGAAATTACAGATGAAGTGTCGCAAAACAAGTCATCAGGAACTGAGCAAAAACACTAAATATAGACGCTGGGGGTGCAGGTGTCACAGTTAAAGCTGTGTGAGTGTATGACGACAGGAAAAACTGAGCGTAACTTCCTTCCTGTCTGTCTCACTGCAACTTCCTGTAACATCTGATAAACGGAGCAGCTGCTGGAGACAAATAGCTGATTTCAAGAAACTATTTTGATAGTCGACTGATGGTTTCAGTCGTTCTTCAAGCGGAAATGTCAAACACTTGCTGGTTCCAGCCTTTTAAATATGAGGATATGCTGCTTTTCTTTCTTTCATTGCTTTTTTCAGGAAGAAATATCTTCGGATCAACCCTGATACCAGTGACAATACAGACTAAAAATCAGCAAGTAAAGAGTAGGTCAAAGTAAACACAATAATTGTATGTATTTAGACTATGTTTCAAACAACACGTGGACTAAGCTGTAGTGAGGATATGCTGCTTTTCTTTCGTTTTTGATAGTTACTAAAGAGTTTTTGAGGTCAGGACAAAAAAAACTATTCAAAGACGCCTTTTTGGCCTCTAACTGCTGATATAGAGTCCTGATATAGTCCATATGATAATCATTTGCATGCTGGCTGAGCCGGCTGACATGTACCTTGTCCTCGCTGACACACTTGTCCCGGAGCCACTGATAAAGGATTTCATCTTTAAAAGCTCCGGTGCTTCCAACGACGCTCTGCTGGATGTTAGCGATGGTGGTGGCGTCCTTCACTATCTCAATCATACCTTGAGTAGAGAAGTAAAGACAGAGGGAGGAGTTAAATATATCACACAGTGTCTGTAATAATCGTCTGCTCTGTCTTCAGGATCTGACATGCTGACCTATTCTGTTCCCAGTGGAGATGCAGCCGTACGGTAGCAGACAGAGATCCAGTGATTCCGTCTCCCAGATCGACTCCATGATCAGCAGAATCTGAGGGGACACGACAGGAAACTGAGTGCTAACGTCCTTTCTTTAATCATCTGTGTGTGTGTCAGAGACTGTGCGGGCGCCCACCTGCAGGATGAGCATGTCCTGTCTGAGGTCGTCGCCGTCTTTGAAGATGATGCCGATGGGGTCTTTGGACAGAGTGGTGGGGTCGGCCCGTTTGAACTGCAGCCACAGAGGCTTCTTCTTGGATGCCATCACTTTGCACTGCTCGATCTGAGTGCACATAGACGGTGTTCACATGTTTATTCCACTTTAAGAAAAAGTGACTAAAAGTTTGTGACTGTGTATGTGCGTGTTCGTCCCTCACCAGCAGGGCTCCGGCTCTGAGCCCAGGATCATAAGGGACTCTGAAGCTCTCCGGCAGACCAGACGACTGCAGATTCTCCAGCTTCTGACGCAACTGAAACACCACTGACAAGAACACACATCACACACAAACAAGCAGAGCTTTAGTGTCATGACTTGGAGCTATGTTTTATCTTTTAACCACAATATATTGAATAGTTACATGCTCTGCTCCCACTGAATGTTGGTCTTTGTTGTTGCTGTGTGTCTGTTGCACGACACGGAGACGATGGAGCGCGCGCCAAAACAAAGAGCGCACTGTCTGAGATCGAGCGGAGTGATCGGGGAAACGTGGCAGCCGCAGCCGCAGCAGCGAAACATGTTACAGATGCTGGTGCTGTGGTTGGTGTTGGACTGATGATCTGTTTGTTAGAGTTTCAGATATCCTCAAATGTTCAGTCTGTATAAATAATCTAAACTAAAATGTAAACACACAAAGCTAAGAATCACACAGACCTTCAAGTGAATGCTTTTTAATTTGTGCCTCAAAATGAGGCTTTATGATGTTTATTTTACATACTCCTAAGAGGACTCAGAAAACATAGAACTGTACCATGAGAACTGAATATTACAGCCGAGGCCGGGTTCACACACACACACACACACACACACACACACACACACACACACACACAGGTTCTTTGTTTCTTTGCAGACTTTCATACACAACTTAACAATGTTTTGGGTAGCTGAAAACAGATCTCTTGGAAAAGTCCCTCCAAAGCGGAAATATTCAGAAACTCAGGTCTCAGTGTAGAAACAGAGCTTTTTGTAAACGATGACGCAAACACACTTTTGCTTCCTCACTGTGTCTAAGCAGTATGAGTAGCGTTGCGGGCAAATGTGTTTGGGTTTGTACAATGATGGAAAGGATGTGATACTGTCAATATTTTGAAAGACACAAACAGACATGGATGATGCCATAACTGAATGAGAGACAAAATGGCTGCTGACAAAGTTTTAATTATTTATGATTAGCCACTGAGATTCTGTGAAGAGCTTTGACGTGTCATTGCTTTTTTCAGGAAGAAATATCTTCGGATCAACCCTGATACCAGTGACAATACAGACTAAAAATCAGCAAGTAAAGAGTAGGTCAAAGTAAACACAATAATTGTATATATTTAGACTATGTTTCAAACAACACGTGGACTAAGCTGTAGTGTCAGCGCTTTGAATCCACGTAGTTTTTAGTTCAAACCCCACCCCCCTCGTCTCACCTTGAGCCGTAATGTCGTACTTGTCAGCGGACATGGCCTTGACCTCTCGGGTGACTTTCTGCAGAGCCTCAGTCATCTCCACCTGAAGAGAATCGGTTCATCAAGTCAGTTACAGACAGACTGCAAATTAATTCCTCTAGAGTCGAAGGATAAAGCTGTTCAGACAGGGGGAACCTTCAGGTGTTTGAGAAAAATGACTTGAATTGCCGTTTTCATTAGGAATACAAGGCACACTCTTTACACGACAAGCTGACTTGTTGCTCACCTGCTTCCTGAAGTCCTGCAGCATGTCCTCACCACAGCCTCTCAGGTAGGCCTCCAGCAGGACAGCGTACCTCTGCTGGTAGTGCATGGACTGGGCGATCTCACTGCGCAGGAACCAGAACAGGAAATGACCGATGCGCTTACTCTGCGGAGAGGAAACAAAACATGCTTGAAACCACAGCAATAACAGTATGATTATTTGGCATTAACAACATGCCAAAACATGTTCCTTGTTTTGACTGACACACACACACACACACACACACACACACACACACACACACACACACACACTCTCCCACTCACTATACTCTACAAATGTTACAAGGCAGTGTGAGAAACAGACACAGATGTTGGTCCTGTTTACCCTCAGAGCTCTCTTCAGCAGGAACCTGACCAGGGCGCTGTCATGGTAAGGCTCAAACTTCACCGCCTGCAGGACACACATACACCAAGCAAAGTTTAGTACGTTTATTTCTGGTGGAACCATTTGAAATCACAGGTTTCAGTGAACACACATGCATGCATAGGCATTTTTTTTATATTACTACTGTCATGAAAGACCCATCTTGATACGCATTACAAGCCGAATGGTAGAAACGTGGAAGTAGGCTGGTTTTCTTTTCTTTTTTTGTACTCAAATGGGAACTTTGAGGAACTTTTAACCAACTTGTGGTGCTATAGAGCAATGGCGCGTGTCAACAGAAGAGAAGAAGAGGACATTAAGGTGCTGTCAGCAGAGCCTCATTCAGGACAAGCTTTGTAAATGTTTTATGAGGCAGACAGTGCCATCACCATGTGTTAAGGCCGTGGAAATGCACTAAAAAAAAGTTTAGAATAAAAACTTCACAGGGTACTTTGAACATACTGAGCTCCGAGGTTACAGTGTGATGGCACAGAGGATGGACTGAGGCGGTGAAGGAAGTGCAGTGAAAACACAGAGCTTAGTGTGTTCACTGAAGGAAGCAGAGAGCGGGTCAACAGGTCAGACACACACACACACACACACACACTAAGAATGCAACAGCAGTGCAGTTTGGGCTCAAATGACAATCCAACCTTTCATTACTAGTATCATGTGATCTGCGCAACAAAAACATTTGACTGCAATCCTGGCACCTTCAGTAACACAACATAACACAACCTAGCATTCGGTATAAACATATCTTGTGCTACATTTTGGATTGAAACCCTCCACATGTCACTGACGTCCCGGGATACAGACACAACAGTATCTGTAAAGATAAAGAGTCGTGTTCCTATCAGACCAAAGGGCCCTTTGTCGCCCGCGGCTGATAATCCATAAACCTCATGCAAAGTTGACCACAGACTCGCTATGGAAACACATCAGCCGCACAAGCAGTCAGTGTGTTTCTGCTGCGCGTCCTCTTCCTATAAAACTTGCCAGATAGTGTGACGGTGAATCAGGTGTTAACGGGGAGAAGTGCTTCATCAGTCTCCTTCGTCTGAACGACACGTTGTGTTTTGCATTTCAAATCGTGTTCAAATATGTGTTGTGAAAAATAACTCCGATACTGTGGTTTGATTGCAATAATGACTGTTAACAGTGACAATCAGAGGTTAACCTGTATTTAGTGACGACTTCATGCACGCGTTTCAACATGAAAGGAGCTGGATGATGACTCAGCAGAAATAGTACGAGCTAATACTGTATGTTTTTATTTGACAGACAGTTAGTTAGGTAGGAACACCTCAATGCTTTACTTAAGTAGAAGCACTAAGCTGCAAAATGCAGTTATAGGAATGATTGGACATTTTGGGAAATGAATTTATTGGCATTCTTTCCGAGAGTTAGCCGAGAAGATTGACACTACACACTAAATATGAAGCTACCACAAGCAGATGGTTAGCTTAGCTTAGCACTAAGGCTGAAAACAGGTGGAACCAGCTAGCCTGGTTCAACCAGAAACATTAAAAATAAATCCACCTACCCTACCACTTTCTCTATGTTTAACTAATTAACATGTCACATTTTATTTGTTTATCTGCTGTTTAATCTGTCCAATAACATGAATTCACCGTTTTAAATGCCTTGCAACTGGTAAAATTTGGGCAGAGCCATGCTAGCTGTTTACCACTGTATCCAGCATTTGTGCTAAGCTAAGCTAATCAGTTGTTCACGTGAAATTCAAATTTAGTGCACAGCCATGGGAGTTGCATCAGTCTTCTGATCTTACTCTTTAAAATAACGCAAATTAGCATATTTTTCCCAAGTGTCTGACTTTCCCTTTATACTACCAAAGTGCTTATCATGCAGAATGGCTTCTTACACAGTGGCATATTAATGACTTATTTTACTGATGCATCAACATGTAAACACTATTTTAATGCTTTAATCAAGTCAAACTAATTCCTTCTCATATAGGATGGAGAGTCTTATCTGATCAAATTTCAAAAGCGGATCATATCTCATGCATCTGGAATGTGAATTCACTATGTAACCACGGCCGACAGATAAATGCAGAGGAAATAAAAGTACATTTCCTTCTTAAATGTGGTGAAGTATAAGCACAAAAAAGTAAGATACTACATTCTACCTCTGCAGTTTCTCTCTTGCAGCCGTGAATGCATAAAAGCAGAAACAGAATGAATAGAGGAGTCACACCTGCACAAGCTGCAGCAGGTATCTGAGCACATCGTCATCTTCCAGAGTCTCCAGTTTCCTGACAGCCATCGAGCGAACCTGAGCGTCTGAGTAATGACAGTCCAGCAGCTGCATGGCCAGACCCACGTCCAGACCACTGAACAGGAACAACATGGTGACAGGTGATGGGGATACTGAACGTACTGAGGACAGACACATGTATTGGCAGTGTGAGAGCCATTCTACCTGCTGTCCCACGCACTGCTGCGCTCTAACAGACGGTGTGTTGCCAAAACGTCCTCCTGTTTCCCCCAGCGGACTGAACCCAGAAGCTTCGGGTAGGCTCTGAAGACAGAAAGAGATTAAGGAGAAAATTAATTATCCTGGAATACGAGCTAGAAAACGCCAGTGATGTAAACGCCTAAAAATAAATACCTGGGGTCGCGCATACACTCATGCCTGAAGTGCCACAGCAGCTCTTTGTCCTCAGGACTGAGCGGGTGCAGGGGGTCGGTAGCCACGATGGCCGCAAACTGTTTCTTCAGGTGGTTCGGCATCTCTCTCTGACCTCGCTCCCCAACCTCCGCCTCCTCCCCCCCAGCCATGACGTCTCGACCCACATCCCGACTCTTGGGCAGCACTACAGGGTAGCAGTACTTATCCAGTAAAATGGCGATGGCCATCGCTGAGGCCTTGTCTGGGTTGGTGGCAGAGGTGAGCTTGTCCGCGTTGATGCTGCTGCTGCTCTCCTCGCTCTTCTCGGGCATTTTCCACATGTGGAGGATGAACTCGCCCTGGCGGAGCAGAGAGCGGTGGTCGATCAGCAGCAGGTTGACGTAGTACAGAAGACGACTCTTGGTCTTTCCTGAAAAGCCGACAGACAGAAATAAGCCTCGCTCCCACGATCATGAGCATGATGATGATAAATCACGCAAATGTTAGTAGACGTCACCATCATGGCTGCCTGTTCCTGCTGTATTATCCTGGTAGGCCGACCCTGTCTTGGAGTTTGGTGTCTGGGGCTGCTTCCCACAAACCACCTGGGTGAGAAAGATAGAGCTGATTGTCATTACAGCATACAGAAACACTTCTTCCTGCCTTTGACATCTGTTTTCTATCCAAAATACATATTTGGAGATACAGTACAATGACCAAAACTACTCATCATTGTAAAATAGTCCCATCTGTCCTGACCGAAGAGTTTACCTGGAGGTTGAGGCGCGCCCCTTTCGGCAGGTCCTTGATCTTAATGTTAAACTCCAGCCAGCTGTTCCACAACACTTCTTCATTGAAGGTTTTAGAGGACGTCCTCTCCTGGGAGAGTGAAGGCATGGTGGTTAAACTCTGCTACATCTGCTGTTTTAAACCTAGTGTCTATGTGTTCTAGAAAGTAAGCGCTTCCTGAAATTGTTGGTTACTGAAACACACAACTGAGATAGTTGAGGCTCTCAGTTCTGATTTGCTGCATCTAGTTTGAAGCGGCTGTCATGAAGATTAAAACATTGTTGGAAATTTGGGGGAAATGTAAGTCTCATGACAACTAAGCTGTAGTTTGTAGACTTTTAATTAAAAACCTTTAGTTACATCTCACTGATATCAGCCTCACTGTGTATTCTCTTGCAGCTGTTCAAATAGATCAAATTAAAAGCACTGAATAAGTTAAATACTGGGAGGCTTTTATTGTGAAGTATTCAATAGAAATGCTAAATATTTGTCACTGAGGCTTGCACCGACCGTGACCATTTATTAAAAAATCTGCCTATAAAATAAGACATGGTCATTTTCAGTAGTTTTTGACAGCAATTATGTTCAACTATTGCAGGAACTAACAAAGCCGTTTGGCATGATTTTTTTGTGTTTTTGTGCGTTGTACAACTTTACCTGCGCTAAAAGCTGCTGGCCGTGGAAGATGCTGGCCTCTATGAAGACAATGAACTCTGGGATTTTGGGGAGGGATGGGATGTCAATCCCCAGCACCTTCACTCTGAACTTCCTGTTACAGTCCCACATGGAGATGGTGAACACTCGTTCGTGGTCCTTCTCGTCGATGGTCAACTGCTCGTGGGTACCTGACGAAGAGAAGTCAGGAGGGGAGAATTACAGCCACTGAATGAAGGTGTGTGTGTGTTTGTTTGGACCATACTGTATCTGAAAAAAAAAACTGGAATAAATACATCATCAAGAACACACACAAAACAACAAACACTTCTCTTCATTTACCTGCGACTCCGGTGCAGTCGTCCACTTGTGCCCAGTCCTCCTTCTGGACCTGATCCAGCTCGGGATCAGGTGGCGACTCCAGAACCAGGTGGATTTCCTCCCCGTTCTTCAGACACTGACGGATCCAGTTGAAGTTCTGCAGTGGTTTTTCCCCGTACAGGTACTCCTCCCTGCGTGAGCAAATACTTAGAGGGTCAGTTTCACATTGTGAAGCTTTCATACTAATGAAAGCATTTCTATGATATAATCTACTGAATTACACTTTTACTTTCACTTTTCACAAACTTGTTGATATCGGCTCCATGTGTCAGAAGCTGTGGCGTGTAGATTTGTTATACTTTACCTTCCACACACTCGAAGAACAAAGTCCTCCTCACACATGTTGTCAGGAATGCCCAGCAAAACTCTCTTGTTTGCTGTCTTGGCAAAAAAGCTCGCCAGCACCTGAACAAGACGGAACATTGTCAGAAAATATTACAAAAACAGAACAGGAAGCTAGAAAAACAAGTGTTCATCACTACACTTGTCTACCTGAGCTGGCGGGTCATCGATGGAGACCTTGATGGTCTGGCTGACCGTGCCGATGTGGATCACCACCAGGATGTGATTGTTACTGACCTGAGAGGAGGAACAAAGAATGGCACAGTCAAGTAATGAATGGACCTTACTGCTATTAATATGGTTACAGTGTGGAACCTACCCCACTGTCCAACAATCCTATCTTATCAGCACATATACAATCAGTGGTGCAAAGTATTTATGTACATTAATTCTGAGTGCTGTACATCAATACAGTGTGGTTGTGCCTGAGTATATTCAACTAATAAAACATGATGTATTGTTCAAGATCAATCTACCCAGCAGTCTATAACGTAGCTGAAATTAGCTTTACCTTTACCAGCAGCAACATTAGATTGATGCATTCATGCATCCCTAATAATAATAATGTAGTGATATAATATATATGGTTCTGAAATGGGCCCTTGCATAACAATTGCCTTTTGTACTTTCAGTACATAATACACTAATACAATTGTACCTATACTTCAGTAAGAATTTGAATGCAGGACTTTTACTTGCAACAGAGTGTTTTTAATTAGTTGTCCACCATTACCAAATACACAAAGACATAGAGGAGCGCTACTAGTATTTATGTATGATAAAGCTTTAAAGGCTAAGTTGAAAGAGGCCGATCTGAAATGCGAGGACTGTAAAAGACATACAGTGACAAACTCTAACTGCCAGAGTAAACAATGTCATATTAAGGCCAGCAGAAGCCTGGATTTCAGTGATCGTTATTCTGACAAATGAGATTGGAATCTTAGTCAAGGAGGAAGGAAATGAATTATAAACACCAGATTATTGACAGCTTCCTCGTGAGACTGGTTATTGCTGTTAGACTACACTGGGAACACTCTTAAATAGCAGTTCATATGAGTTTGTGTCTCAGCCACTAATCATTATATCCACATTAATGAGATTTATCAAAAATCTCATAGTGTTAATATTTTGTTAATGTAGCAAAAGTCATCCCTACAACATAGTCACAACAAAACCGATTAAGCCTTTAAAAAAAACATCCTGATATTATTTTGATTTTGTTCTAGCAGCGAAGAATGTGTTTTGTAAGCACTGAAGTGCACATACGAGGTGATACATTAATCGATCATTCATATAATAAAATCAATCAACCACACACACCTTGCTGAGCAGGTGTTCAGGCAGCAGCTTGCGGGTCACCCAGGGGTCCATGGAGTAGAGCTTCGGGTCGCGGTCTGACAGCTCGATGCGCCGCGGCGTCAGCAGCTTCCTGCGCGTGAACTCCAGCTCGTCGTCGTGCACGTTGCTGACATCAGTCACGTCGTAACCAATCAGGTAGTTGAGGTAGCGCTGGTACTGCAGGGACTCGTCTGAGGGCTGAGGGCGGGGAACCAGCTGGATCCGACCCACGTCTTTCTTCAGGGCTTTTAAAACACAGCAGAGGTCACGTCATAGGAGCAGGAGAACAGCACCTGGCTTCATATTTTTTCACCCCCCTCCCTTCATCCTGTTTCCTGTCATCTCTGAAGCTGTCCTATCAATAAAGCCATACAAAAGCCAACAAACTAATACAAATTAATAAATAAATTGTAAAAAAAAGCTGTCCTAGTTGGTACCTCTCCAGTAACGGATGCAGTCCAGCGTCTGGAAGACCTGGTGCTTGTCATAAATCTCACACACGTTGCCTTTCTTCTGGTAGAGCAGGATGCAGTGGTCGGGAGAAAAGCGCTGGTAGAAGTCGTGACAGAGGTTTAAAGTCACCGCCTTTAGCCACACCTGAGCTTTCACCTGGGAGGCGAGAAATACGCACCGAATCAATATACGTCACGTTTCAAGTGCCATTTTAACATCCACAATGAATAACCCCCAAGCGTTAGTGATAAATCAGTCAGTCGGGTTACCTGTTCCACCGTCCAGTTTCCAGCCACCTCCAGCAGCACGGTGTCGGGGCTGTTTCCGCCCCGCGCCGTCGTGGGCAGGATGAACTCCACAGTGATCTGATCCATGGAGGAGCAAGAGGACGACGTGATGGCCTTCTTTCTTCTCCTCCTCCGGGTCTCTTCTCGCACGACTTTGGGCTCTTCGTCGCTCACCTGGATCTGCTTCCCGTCCATCGCCTAGCTTGAGAAGGGGGGGCAAGAGACGACCAGAAAAACAGGTGGAAGAAGAGGCAAATTCATCAAAGAAGTGCAAATAAGTCATTGACAGATCTAATCTAAAATTCTCTGACATTCTCTTCAAGAGCTCAATTAGATGGGGTAATTGAAAAGAAAGCAACAGAAATCAGACACAAAATGGCTCCATATGGTGGGTTCAGCATGTTCAAAGTCCAAGATCCCAAATTGATCTGAAAAGACATCATGTACACCCTTTCTTTTTAGCTGAAATCTTCTCTGTAGTTGTTAAGTTAAAAAGCATGTCAAGGGTACAAATAACATCTTTTTCAATCAATTGGGGATCTCCAAACAAGCTGCATGGAGCCATTTATTAGTTGGGTTTTTTTTTTTTTTTTTTTTTACATTTTATGACGAGTCCACATCTACTTCAGTTTTTTGGGGAATGCTGCAACACTGTTTTGCTATGAAACTCCAGAAAACGTCCGGTGGACTACAAAACTTCCCCTGACTTTCCGTCGTAATAGTCATGAGAATTTCGTGTTTGGTGATCTTATCCTACGACACTATTAATTAATATTTTACAACATAATGACAATGACAGCAAACCTGCATATTCTGAGATACGGGACCCAGAGAATTCATGTTTTTACTAAAAAAGATTAGACGTACATTTTAATGTAGCTGCCAATTAATTTTCCTGCAAAACAACTATCAGCTCAGCTCTAAACTAAGTTCTTTTTTTTTTTTCAACTTGAGTTCAGTTCAACAGTGAATTTAGTGTTTATTGGTGACAAGTATTGGAAAGAGAGAATTATAAGTTATACTGTTTTCAAGAAAGGTAACAATAAGTCCCAATGGGATTTTTATATGTATTATATTATTATAATACTGTAAGAGGTTGTTGTTTGTTTTTTTTGTTTTTTTGATTATGATTATTAAGAATGTACAGGCTTCCTCGACTACATGTCTATTACAATATGAAGAGTAAGCTGAAACACTGTCAGAGCAAAGCACTGGTCTCATTGGCCTATTAGAACATCTTATTTTAGAGGACTGAGGTAACATAAACTGTCTTATTTCCTCTCTAGTATTAAGAAATGACACACAAAGCAGGATTCAATGGCTGCAGTTTCCCTTCTGCTTCTTCACATCAGCAGAGGAAGTTTTGAAAAGCAGGAAGCAAAAAAAACAAACTGCGAGCCAGCATGGGTGAAGCTCTCTCCAGCTCGGAGACAGTCTGCTGCTCTGACCACCGTGTCATAAACGTTACTATTCTGCGTGTGTCAGAGGTTAAAACGGACAGTGCCAACCTGCGGAGCGGTCAAACTGTTTGAAAAGCAGCCGTAGCGGGGCCGGCTAGGTGCCTGCTGGATGTAACGGTCCAGCTGCCATAATAATCGGAAGAGAGGCGTCAGTTCTGTCAAACAACAACTTGAACAAGATTGTTAAGGACTCACCAATGAACGCAGACGGGGACGGCAACGAAACCCGGAGCTCTGGGCGAAAGCTTCGGCATTTATGCTACATGAAGAGACCACAAACTACAGTAAAAAAAAAAAAAGAGAGAGAGAGAGAGAGAGAGAAAGTACGTCTGAAGTTAGTTTGTGTCAGCGTGAAGGGAAACGCTGCGCTTCTACTCGGGAAGAATGACAAGTTCGCCGGCTGACTTTTTTTCTAGTCAGAACGAGAAAGAAACTTCCGGCACGACTCTTCAAAATAAAGCTCGAATAAGGCTCGCGATGGACGCGCGAACACAGTGCGTTATTCTGATTACTCTGTCAGTTAGTCGTCACAGATGTTGAATAAGAAGGGCTGGACTTCGAAGATATGCGCAAAAGAGTATATGTAAAGAGTATATGTTCTTAATATGTTTCCCCTATTTCACGATCTACATTAAACTTTATAATGGTAATAGCTATAATAATCCCATCTAGGAATGTGTTGTTGCGTGTGGTTCAGGTTTTATTTAGAAAAGAAAATTGACCGGAAGTGTTGCTATGTAATCGTGTGTCATTGACGTATCCTGTCTTGCTGCAAGTTCCTCGCTGTCACCACAAGAGGGCAGTGAAAACTCAGTGAAAACCACATATGCCAACCTGCAGCTTCACCACAACGTCAAAAACACAGGTCAGACTGATATGCAGGCAATCGAAATAACGATTTTTACATATTGATACAAAAATGTCTTAATGTCCATCTGTATTTGGATCTGTCAGATGTGCTCTATTGTTGCATGACGTGTTAGTACCCTTTTTATATAAACTTTTTGAAATTATAGTTAAATAGTGCCCATGTTTGATTTACTGACTTGCTTGATAGCTGATTGCAAAAGATAGCAATCAGCTATCTTTGTGTGCTATCTCAAAATGCTACCTTGCTAGTGCTGGATTATACTTAAGTAAGTGGAGCTAAGAATATTGCCCCATAGTGTTTTCATCAATTTATTTTCTTATAAAATATCTTACAACTCAAGTAACTACTTTAAAAAAAAATACAGAACATGTATTTACATATGTACTTGTTATTTTGCAGTAACAGTACTTTTTACCTGAGTATTTGACAACTCCAGCTCTGAGTGACTGAGTGGCTGGTCCTTCTCTCTGATTATGGCTTCACCCTCTCCTATAATCACACTAAAGAGTGTACTTGGGGGGAGTAAAGGGATTTTTACAAGGCTTACAAATATGTGTCTGACACAGGAGATGGACACTCTTTTAGCCAGGTTACCTTGCTGAAACTACCTGTTGTACTAGTTGCACTGGATGTCTGACAGTTGAGCTGGAGGCTGTTTGCCTGCAGCTGAAATCCTTCACAATCTATTTGTTTCGTTGTTTGTTTGTTTTTTGTTTTTTCCATGTTTGAGTTTACTAGTCAAGTTTTCTTAAACTTGTAGGCACATATGTGGATATTGTGTAATAAACATTTCAGTCTTTTTAAATGGCTGTAACATGCTCTTGGCACATAGTAAGAGCCAGAGATTACACTTTATACCTCTCTCGTCGTCTCACACTCGGCTTTTGGTGTCAAAAAAAATGCAGTCATTCAGCTGAAAAGCAGAAAGGCGTTTTGTAACTGCCACTTGTGGGACTTTTAGTTCAGCCATCTTTCATCACTCTCCCACCCAGTGTTTTATTGTCGTCGGGATGATAATAAAGAAAGCGAGCCTGCACCGAACTGACCAATGAGGACGGGCGAAGCTGCGGATTGACGTATGGTCGAGCCAATAGGAACGCACGGGGAAATATGTTTATACCAGCCCCCTTTCCCGTACAAGGCGACTGTTTTGGTGAGTTAATGAAAGTTCATTGAAATCATTTAAGTGTTTATAAGCGTTGTTTTTGAGATTTGATTACAGCATTTGAATGATTTCCCTCTCAACTTGACACGCGAGTAAAAACGTGGAACTGACAACGGTTATTTTTCGCCGTAAATGCAGTTTCGCCGCTCTCGCCAAAGCTTCATTGTTGACGTGAGTTGTTTTGTTGTAACTTGCCTCTGCGTAATAAGATGGCTCTTAACGTTTGGGGGGAATGTTTGTGATGTTTTCACGCTTTGAACGTCGTCGTTGTCGTTCGTGTGTCCGTGTCAACACGGGCGCTGAGGCTTTTTTTTTGTCGTTTTCGTCGACGCAACTTCAGCGTTTCAACGGCACTTTTTTGTTTCGTGACAACAAATAACGCTGCATCGTCTGAAGCTTTCCGAAGCTTCGACAACACCGACACTCGTCGCCTTTGGCAACGGTCGGCGAAGTCACAGTTGTTAGTTCGTGTTGTACGAAGATAATGTCGTGCTTTTGACTCGTTTTGGACTACTTAGTTGAAACGTAGCGACGCTGCCCGTCTCTATTGAATGAATGGGCCGTTTATGCGCATGCGTGCAGGATCTTCAAAGTTTATAAACAAGAGGGGGGTCACATGACGGGGATATTGCGAAACAGATAAGACTGGAACACGCTCTTATCATGTTTACACGTCGAAACACTTAATGTTTCGACAGAATGTGGTCAATTACACTCACATTTTTCCGTGATTGTATAGTGAGCTAGTCTCTGTGAAGGTGTCTAAACATAGATGTGTCATTAGGTAATGACAGGCGGCCCAGGGTTACCCTATGTCACCCTTGTGCCTCCTTATGTCACCCTAACCAATTATAGCCTATACATTACAGCAGTGAAGGATCGGGTGCCTGTGTGTTGGTGGGAACTTGACCCATGGGATCCTAGTTTATGGCTGATAACTGACACTGATGCCAGTAATTCTTAGTGTAGCCTCACCTGATGTAATCCCAATATCCTTTAATTTGACCATTTACACAAACAAACAAGTAAAATGCGTGAAGAAGTGTGTGACATCTGTGTGCCTGTTTCAGTGACAGTGGACATCATGGTTTGGGAGGTGGTGACCCCGGCCGTGCGGTTCAGCGATCCCAAACATCAGAACGTGCCAGATTCAGAGCCTGAACACACAGGTGAGCACGGACTGCAGAGCACACCTGTGTCTGCGCTGTACGATTGCGGATGTAACACACTTAAAGAGGCACTCCAGTGATTTAGTGTCGCAGTTTCAAAAAGTTTGGGGGGGCCTCAGATCCCTAGCATGGGGCTAAACTTTAAAAAGTCCCTACACTACTATTTAGTCATATGTCTTCTGTTGGACCCTCCGCCCGTATCTGGGATATGTCATCAAACTTGGGGAAACTCCAGAGTGATAGAAGGCATATACAGCTGTGCAAACAGACCTTAATGTGTCGAATCAGTGGAGTTTCCCAGATATGTGACTCAAGCAAGTCCAAGTCATTTGTAGTGAATGTTTGTTTGTTTAAAACGGCACATTTATTTCTTTATTTCTCCTCAACTGAAAATATCGAAATACTGACAGCAGGACCAAAACAGCTCTAAAATACTGAACTTAGAACATAAAATGAACACAAAGATGTTCTTCAGTTAAGAAACAAGTTATTAACTTTGTTTTTCTGTCAAGCTGCGAGTCATCAAAACAGTCAATGGAGCTGACTCGAGTCCAAGTCACAGTGACTCAAGTCCACATCTCCTCTACCATCCAGCTGGCAGACTATCCTGGGAACCTGAGAAAGCTGCTGTTTGCGATCCCTTTAAGGGCTGCATTTAGCATTTATTTTCATCTTTAAAGACGTTCAGTTTAATGTGATTTGACATATTTGAGAGGTTGAAACGGTCATATTGAATTTGAGTAAGGTAGTGCTGTCTTTATATCTATACATTTATATATATATTTCAAGTTTATATCAAATTTGATTTCTGTAGGGACGCCATATTTGGTGATATTTCATGCCTGTAAGAGTAATTGTAGTTGATAATAATAATGTATACCATATAACATGTTAAACTCTGATATAAATAGTCCTGTAAAACTTAAAGAGTAAACACATCCTGAAAAACCTGTGAATAGTCACATGTCCTGTTGTCATCTGGTCTTACCCTCAGAGGTGATGATGGATGCAGATGGAGACCAACCACATGAGCTGCTCTGCTGTGAGGAACGCCTCCCCTCCTCACCTGGCTTCCCCACCAGTGACAGCTACATGGAATACGGTACACAAACTAAATATGTTCGGCGGGTTTCAACCCAGCGGACGGATGAGCGGAATGATGTGCGCAGGTTTTCCAGTTAATGAGATCGAACTCTTCTGCTGCCGTTTGTCCTCTCCCTGTAGACGACCTCCCAGACCTGCAGGAGGTCCAGGAGGAGGTGGAGCTCACGGCGCCGCCGGTGTTCCAGGTGGCCGTGGGTGTGTCGCACCAGGAGCGGCACGCGCACGCGCAGCCACCCGACACGCATTGGCTGACGCAGCTGGCTCACATCGCCACTGGGCCCCAGAGTCCGCTGCTGCAGGAGTCTGCTCACAGCAGGTAGAGCTGCTTCTTACTCCTCCACATGCTAAAACATGGATATAACATGATACATGTGGTTGTAACATGTCTCCACATTAACATATGCACCATAGTACCACTCATTCATGTTGCATCAGCCTTACGAATGACTGCGCTGCTGTCAGTGGGTGCCACTTACGAGCTTGTGTCACTTTCAGCCCCCCTGCGGTCTGCCTCTCCAGCACCAGCACTAATCTACATTCCTACGCTCGGCCTCCTCCACCTCTCCCCAGCGGCACCGTGTCGCCCCCCAGAGGTCACGTCAGGGAGCGTCGGCGCAGCAGGGTAGAGACTGCTTCCTCAAAAAGAAAAAAAAAAAATCTTAAATCCAAGCTCTTGGCTCTGTGGCAGACGTTTATTCTGCCTCTTGTGTCCACAGAAGAGCAGTGAGTGTGGCTCCGCGGTGTCAACCAGGTCCTCTCTGTCTGATGAGGAGGACATGGGCTGGAACTTCTCCTGGCCACCCACCGCCTGGCACTGCTTCCTCAAAGGTAGACACACAAATGCATCATGTACACTCCACACTGAGCTTGAAAGATTGGTTCACGCAAAAAAAAAAAAAAGGAACATTCAGGCATCATCTCCTCACCCACACGCTGATGGAGATCTGCTGATCTCTCTCCCTTGAAAAAGACCAGTCTGTGTGTGGTCAAGGCCTGAGTCATCACTTGTTTCTCTCTCCCGGGGTGACATAAATGTGAGGCTGTTATCTGAGAGCAGCTATTCTCTGTCACCAGGCACTCATCTGCGCTTCCACGGCAGCTCTAATGTGGAGTGGCAGGACATCGAGGACCTGGAGTCTGCTGAGGACGACTCCGGTGATGAGGAGCGGTCCACGTCTCTGAAGGTTCAGAATACTTAATAGTTTGTCTGGCCCTCCCCCTCACAGTGTACCTTTGAGTTGCCCTCCATTATAAGTGTTAAGAGGTCTCTGTCAGTGTAGCTCAGTGTTAATGTATTTTTAACAATAGCAGGAGAAGGAGAAGAAAAACTTGGAAGGTAGTTTTTTTTTTCTGCCAGTGGATGTAATCAGAGAATGAAATTCATTATATATGTTCACAAAATGCAAAGATCCATCCAACGCTGCTCTGCTCCGTTGCAGAGTTATGGCTCCGAGGGTCTGCAGCTGGTGCAGCATTCAGAGATTGTGTTGGCAGGTCAGGCTGTCCTACAGCTGACCTTTGACCCCGGGGCATTCGGACGTGCCCCCGTCAGCGCCCGGTGCCAACTCGATCACCCGTTCTACGTCAAAAACAAAGGTGGGACTAATGATGAGGAAACTGTGTTGAAAAAACATCCTCACATCGACCTCTTCACACTCTGTCTGTCTTCCTGGCAGGCTGGTCGTCATTTTACCCGAGCTTGACTGTGGTGCATCATGGGATACCGTGCTACGAGATGGAGGTGGGAGGTGTGTGTCTTCCTCCAGGACACAGAGATGCCAAACACACCGACGACTCGCTGGTCTTTGACACATTCAGGAGGTAAAATGGACACTTCTGATCGGCTGATTAGTTGTCGCATGTGTGTGTGTGAAACAGCTGTTTTTTATGTGTGTGTCTTCCTCAGTTACGACTTCACCCCTCTGGATTCCTCTGCCGTTTACGTGTTGAGCAGTATGGCCAGACGGCGGCGGGCCTCCCAGTCCAGCGGGGGAGCTGTTTCTCCGGACAGAGACACATCACATGGTACTGTCCTTCACAGCTCCTACAGCTTAAGTAGGATCTACTGCGTGAACCAAAAATGCAATTTACTGGATGTATTCCATTAAAGAAAGCCTGTCAATCGTGTGGGTGTGTTCACAACCTGCAGACAGTCCCGGTCCCTCCCACGCCACTCGTCAAGCGCCAACCAATAGCCAGCATGCCAGCACGGCGGGAGGTAACAATGCCACGCCCACAAAGTGCAAGCGGCCAATGAACGCCTTCATGCTGTTCGCCAAGAAGTTCCGGGTGGAGTACACACAGATGTACCCAGGGAAGGACAACAGGTGGGTGGGCTCTGTGCCTACAGGTGTACTGTGAAGTTGTCAGTGTCGGTGTAATTTCAAGTGTGTGCGTGTGTGTTTCAGAGCGATCAGCGTCCTCCTCGGTGAGCGATGGAAGAAAATGCGAAGCGAGGAGCGGCGGGTGTTCACCGTGCAGGCCAAAGCTCTCGCAGACGAACAGAAGAGGCTCAACCCAGACTGCTGGAAACGCAAACGAACCAACTCGGTAAGGAACTACACACAATCTCTCACACACACACACACACACACACACACACACAGAGCTTAACCCCATGTGTTGGACTGCTGTGTAAATTTCTCCTCTGTGTCCAACAGGGTTGTCAGGGAAATTAAAGATGCAGAAAAGAAGAAAGAACGATCAGCACAGCTTACAGGCTTACACACACACACACACACACACACACAAACACACGCGCGCTGAGAAGTAACAAGGAAAAGGAGCTAAACATATTTTAATACTATGCTTCAAGATTATATTTTGTTAACAACAGACTTGTTTGATCTCCCAAAACGAGGAGAGGATTCATATTCTTCTTGCTAATCTTGTCATAGTGAAAAGAGCCGCCGCGCCTGCTTCTTTTAGACATTTCGAGCGGCTCTCAAGAACCATCGCTTCCCTTTCTCTTGCTTTTAAAGGGAGCTAAATGTTTAAAGTGGTCTAAAGCATTATCTGTTGACAGCAGTTATAAGAGGCTATGAAACATGACATTTTTAATGCTGCAGCGCACCGTAGCAGAGAGGACACTTTTTCTCTTCCAAACCAAATTATGCGACAGATTTACTGGTTTTATGTGTGACTGGAGTTCATCTCCACAAGTGATTTTACAACAATGTGACAATAAATAAAAAGTCCGAGACTCTGATTCATTTTCAGTTTCTCACCATATGCTTGAAACAGGTGGAGGTTGTGGTGCTGTAGCATTTTAGTTGAAGTAGAGAATGTAGCTATTTTTTTTTTCCCAAAAATGATATATTCATAAAATGATATATACAAAGTATTTTTCTTGCCTGTATTACTTGCATTTGCACAGTGTATTGCACAAGACTACATATTTTAACTATGCTTTCACGTCTTTTATCATGTAATATTTAATTATTAAACAATTGTTCGTCATAAATTCTCAAATAAAGGCCCTGGGTGTTTAATTACTTCAATTTGACAAAGAAGATTAATTTTTACATTTTTTTCACTTGTTGTTTCTTTTAACCAATCCCTGTTTTCCAAACATTCAAATCATTCCCAGCAGCTCAGGGGCAGAATCCCTTTTATTTTGAAAAAGAAAAAAAAAAAGTACAAGGAAAAACGCGCTGGCTTTTCCATGACAGCCCTCACCCGTCTTTATTTCATGGCTTTTATTTGAGAATTTATGGTAATTAATATGTGTCAAAGATAACATGGGTGATGTTACAGACTATTGCTGTTCTAACACAGGCTGCATAATGACAGAAAGACTTGATTTGAATTGTATGGACATCATCTACACTTGCTGAGGCGTCCTTGAGCAAGACGCCAAACAACAGCAGCTGTAGAGGGCAAAGACACTCTCGCTGCAGGCATTTCTTTATGATTCTAACATCTGTATGTGCCATAACAGGATTTCTCAGCTGTCTTTTAAGTGCAGCATCGTCGTGTCTAAGCCAAGACGCATTATAAGAGGGGAGAGCTGATGTGGGTTCACGGGTCATCAATGGCTTCCGCCAGCTTTCACATAGAGTGAAATTGATTTCATATTTTCCAGTGTTGCTCCTGAGAAAACTGAAATCATGACTGGCAAAACAAAAGAAAATATTTTTTTGTCCCCACCTTGAGTTTTATCTGCCCTATTTTTGATGACTTGACTTCATGTCAAAAGATTATAAAACCATTTCAGCACTTTTCATCGCGCTAATTTATTGCTAAAAGGAGAACTCGTGCCATAAACGACTCGTTCGATGTTGTCTGAAATCAGAAAAAAAAAATAAGGTATTGTGTTTTTAATCAGGATGTTGGGGACTTTAGAAGTGAGCTTTTTTCTTTTTCTCTCTTTTTTTTTAGGCAGTGGAGGACTAGAGAAAGTTTTGCTCATCGAGCCTCATGTAGCTGAGGCTCCCTCTGAGTTTGAAAGCCTATCAAATAGCCCTTTTTAAAATTCTCTGACTTCTTATGGTCCCACGCTGACTCAACAGAAAGTCAAAGTCTGTGAGGGTGAAAATCGGTATCGGACCGCTGTTTGAAAAATGTTACAACTTGAGTGCAAACGTACAGCATCATAGCGTTCCTGCAGCTAATGTTTAACAAATGTAGTTTTCCAGACCCAGTTAATACTTGAACTAGAGGTCTGGCTGAGCACAGCGCCTGTCAGCTAACAGGTCTGCTAGTTTCTAAAATCTAAAAACAAGGACCCAGAGCAGATAGGACACAAGATACTGAGTAAACACCTTCATGTGAAACACAAGCCCAGCCTCTGTAATGTGATATTATCTTAAGTACTGTGCGCGTGTAAACACATCAATAGGAAACTGACAGGCATGTGGTAGGCCTCAGACGTGTCGTTTAATCGGATGACAGTGCTTCATATATCGTTGTATCCGTGCAGAGCGTGAAAACAGGATGTGGATCTGCTCGAGGACTAAAACTAGTAAAAAAAACAAACAAAACAAACCAGAAATGCTCCCAGGGCGGACACTCATATTCTCACTGCATAACGAGGTTTATTCTTGATGCACTATATACACTTTATCTTATGTGACTGCTACAGTATAATGTGTAATGGCAAATATTAATATGATTCTATAGAAAAATATATTTTTGGTTTTGACCTAATCTTTGTTAACCTCTCATGGTTGTGCATTGATTGTTTAACTTTCGTTTGTCTTTACTATCATGTCATGTACAGGTCGATCAGGGGAGACAATGCAATACAATGTGTAATGGTCTAAATAAAAAAAAAAAGCATGATAAATCTAAATCTGGCTCATCCCGTGTCTTCGTGTGTTGAAAGAAAATTGAGAGATACTTTGGGGTCTAAACAAGAACGTTTTATTTTTTTTTTCCCCTCCCAGGAAAAGAAATGAGTTTAAATCATAAACCACTTGTTGCTATATACACACACCGCACCAGTTCATGGTGGAGATAAAAGGTAGAGACATTAAGCTGCTACGGTAATCATCGAGATAAAAAGAGAGGACATTCCATTAAAACTATAAACATGATCAATATTTCCAGGCTAAGATTATCAAATAGAATCCACACAGTTATATATGTGTCAATGACTAGAAAATCACTTTTGATAGTAAAATAGAAAATATATAGAGGTACAGTATAAACATACAGTAATTTGGCCTTTTGATGTGTTCAGGGATATTTACACAGAAAAGAGTTTCAGACATGTTACACTTAGATCTGGTTTTGAATCACTGGTTCTATGAGATGTGCCATTTTGGATCCCCAGACGAACTGACAAAAAAAAAAAGAAAAAAATGGCACAGAGTGGGCACAAAACAGGCACAGATAGATGCTGAAACGCTGCTTGAAAGTGATTCAGGGGTTGATTGATCATGTCTGACACAACAGAAACAACTGGACTCCGTCAGAATGCAAACAGTCATAGCGAGTGGCACGGGGATCCAAAATCTTGTCACAAAATGCTTGCAACAATATGAAAACTGTCTCAGTCGATCAAAGCTGATTATATTCATTGATTATTCTGTTGCAGGAGCGGCTAAAGTAGGTTTTTTTTAATATTTTCTGTCTATAAAAGCTGATTATCACTTGAATCCACTGTTACTGACATAAATTCTAGCCTGTCAGGCTTACAGGGACTGTCGTGTCTGATCACTTTAAATCCCAGTTTTCACCCGAGTCGACGACATGTTCTCCTCTCTGACCTTTACGTACGAAAGTAACAAACGCAACAAGACTTTAAGAAAATAGAAAAAAGTCACGGGTCATTATTTTGGCATATTAGTCACACAGTTGTCGTATCAAAACGGTTTTAAGTACAAGAACATGAGTTTACAAAAGGCACGGGGGAACCAGAGAGCATGAGACATGAAGAGAGAAATCCAACAGCAGACACTGTGCTGTCGCTGGCGAGGCCTGAAGAGATTTTGGTTATTTTGAAATGTTAGTGGAAATAAACGAGCTGTGATAGTTTGAGCCCCGAAATCTGCAGAGCATCAGTGAATTTTAATGATGTAAAACAAGGGATCAGGAGACAGTCATTTCCTGAATCATTTCCCTTTTTAAAAATTAAAGTCATCTGTTGTCTACTTTGGCAGATTATTCTGTTTTCAGCTATCTTTCATTTGTTTGATTTCACTGTGTGCCAATTGCAGTTTTATTACAAAGTATTTCTTTCAGGAGAATGATGGAAAACATTAATCATGACAAAAGTCCAAAAACTAAGAAAGGAAAGATCAAATTAAAGAAATATATTTTAAAGATTAAATGAATTCAGGGTACATTATTAAAATTAAATGGCGGGTTCCTTCCATCATTAAGATACATTTTATGTTGTTGATTTCATATTCATTTCGTTTTAGATGAAAGCCCTCGGGAGGTTGTTGGCCGTGCTTCTCTCAGGAAGTGTTGGCACTGCTGCTACTTTGAGGCAGCACACTGAGCAGCAACAGATACACAGCTGGAACATCTGCACGTTCTTGTTGGAAAGGCAGTGAAGCTTCTTTGGAACCACTTGCTAACACAGAGTCTGTTATAAAGACTTCTGAATGGGCACTAATGTCTTTATTAATGCTTAAAAAATCTTTCACTAATGCTTTAAAGAAACAAGTTACAAAAAGCCCACTGGCTGATGTTTGCCCTCCACTCTGTATAAATGTGGTGATAAATCCTTGTTCTAGTTGATACATGCTCTCTAATAACCCAACACATCTGTAATCATTAATAAGAACAAGCCATTTATAAAGGCTTTTAATTAACAAAGAGTTTTTAATGACAAATCACTGAATGGGCTTTGGTCCATATCATCTGCAGCCCTCATTCTTTGCTCATTCATTTATGAAGCATTGATAAAGTCATTAGTTAACCCTTATATAAAGAGTGCCTTACTAGACAGGTGGTACCTTGTCAGTCATATCATGGCCGGTTGGTCTCTTAACATCAGAGATGAGCTCTGTGTCTGCTGTGCATGCTAACGCTAACAGTAGGATTAATGAACATTATCACTTGTCTAAACCTGCCAGGCGTGCCCAGGGGGCGACAAGCTCTCGAGTGTTAAAGTCGTTATGATCTCTGATTGTTGAACACACTGTATCAAAGCGTTAGCATGCTCAGTGGACGCAGCTATATGATGATAGAGTTCATCCTCTTATCACTCAGCAGTCTATACTGGTGTGTGTGTGTGTGTGTGCCCATATGATGCGCTTCCTACGTATGTGAAATGTTTGTGTGTTACATGTGTGCATGGGTCTACATGAGGGACTCCAGGCTCTCGGTGATGTTAGTCTGTCCCAGTGGTACAGATCCGTTGGTTTCTGGACTCTGCAGGGCTCTCTGGTCCTCCTGGCTGCTCACTAGACTCAGCACGGCTCGGTACAGATACTGGTACTGCTCCTGTGGGGACAAAACACAGCTTTAAACTTGAATTTTAAAACTGAATTTTTCAAAACTGATTTGCTTTTGAATGTCTGAGGTGAAATTGTTCACCTCATTCCCATTTTTCATGTTGTTATATAACGACAGTGAGGAATTACAGCTTTACTAGTGTTTATTTTGTGTTCATGTACTTACGACATCATTAAAAACCCCAGGCCTCATGAGGTTGGTCATCCGTGCCACCTGGTAGACATCTACTGCTCCCTCCTCCTCGAGCTGACTGGACAGGGTGGTGAGGGCACAGAACAGCCCAGATGTAGCACCTCCCAACCTACACACACACACACACACACACACACACACACGTAGATTTATCCTCACAAAGAAAGAGCATTACATGAGAAACTGACGAGGGAGCCTGTCTGTGTTGTACTCACGGATCATGTATGACTGTCGGTGTGTCTGAAAGTCTGCTGTGCTCTTTGACCGTGTTGACCAGATCAAAACTGTTTCTGATGGGACTGTCAGGGTTCGGCCAGCAGGTGGCGCTGTACTGACGCACTTCCAGCACATAATGGTTCTAGACAGAGGCAGAGAAAAACAGAAAGGGAGGACTGTAATTGTCTTTTTCATATATATATATATATATATATATATATATATATATATATATATATATATATATATATATATATATATATATATATATATATATATAAAAAAAACAGTATACTCGTGTGTGTGTGTGTGTGTGTGTGTGTGTGTGTGTGTGTTACCTGTGGACACTGTACTGTAAAGTCCTGCACCAAGAGTCTCTCGTCGTTGGACAAACATAGATGCTCCTCCCCCACGTACGACACAGTAAAACCCTCAAAGTTCATTGGCTGATCTTTACTGGGCCAAAAAACACACGATTGCCCCTCTCCACTCTGATATAAACAGGAAAACATGTCAGAGTGTGTGTATGTGTGTTTATACATCGTCATTTTATAAATGCTATACAGAGTACCTGTGTGTGTGTGTGTGTGTGTGTGTTGTACCTGACAGTGTGTGTCCTGCAGACGGACAACAAAGTGCGTGTTGTGTTCCAGGATCATTCTCCAGAAATCTGCCACCGTGCTGCTCAGAGGAGTCTGGCTCACTATGAACTCTTTACTCTGGTGATGTCCCTGTGGAAAACACCAGCAGCATCAAACCACCAGCCAATGTCCAGCTCATGGAAACAGCAGAAGAGCCCTTTAATAAAACTGGAACAAATTGTTGTCCAGTTGTCTCACCGTGACGTAGGAGGCGTTGATGTACCCTGTGGAGTTTGTTTCTGAAGCTGTCAGACACACTCTTGATCTTTCCACTGTACAAAAAAAAAACAGAGACATGAGTCAGCAATACAACACCTAAAAAAATAGAAACCTTGAATAATTCATAAGCCTCTGATCCAGCCATGGAAGAATTACTAAACAGGCCTATCAGGCTTTAGCAGTTAAGTTAAGTTAGGATTTAATGCCAGGTGATTACAACTGCAAAGAAACTCAAATATGACCTGAAAATGACCAAAAGAGACTCAATCAATCAGACAACTACCATCTCAAAAATGACCACACAGATCAAAAGAGACTCAAAATGACTTCATGTCAACTAAAAATATAACAAACAAAACAATTAGAGAGACTAAAAATGACCACAAAGACTCAAAAATAACCACAGGACACTTAAAACGACTCATAAACACTCAACACAACCACAGAGACTTAAAATAATCAATAATAAACCGCAAAATGACTACAAATTGACGCAAAACTGGGGCACATTGTTTCTAAATTAGAGCCATGTTTGATGTGTGATCGTTTGATTGAACATACATTAAGATGTGAATATGTACAATGTAAATTCATCAGCTGTGATGAATGGAGAGCTCATGCTTCTCTTCAAGACAGAAACTTCAGGATCAGAAAATAAAGCCGTCATCTTGCCAGTTGATGTTGTGCTTCACTTGGTGCATAAACCCAAATTCCCAAACAAGGTTACAGCTCGTCAAATTGCTACAAACCATGAAACAAGCTGCCACACAGTGAAGGTAAGCCTTTTTTTTTTTTTACATGGCCTTTTTGCAGCAGTTGCCTGTAGTTAGTAAACCAGCCCTGCTCACCAGGCATCAGCGCTCTGGCTCTGTTCCTTTCTGCGTTGCCGTCCCTCAGGGCAGTGCTGTAGTCTGCGTGCTTCGCCTGCCGCTGGCTGATCAACTGAAACGCACCAAGAGTCGGTTACATTTGCAAACGTCCCGTGTTTCTACAGAGTAAAGGCTTATAAATCATGCCAGACCTTGAACTGCTTGTCCATGCGCGTCCTGCCTGATGCTCCAGGGGTCAGGAGTTCTGACACATAGGTGTGCAGGAGGTCAGAGGTCACCGAGGTGTCGCGGCTCATGATGGCCTCCACCAGGGCATCGTGGATGAAGATGTACTGCTCCTACAGGTGAGCAACAGGAGAAACACTCACACACTTTGTTCTCAATAAGGATTGGCTGGATGGACACGTGTGTGTGTGTCTGTGTCTCTGTATCCGTCTGCTTACCTCCGTCTGAACCAGGAAGTTCCTCTGCGTCCGGACGTGTTTTAGGAAACCGAGAACGTTGACTGTGCCCTGATCCTGGATCTGCTGCAGCATGCTGTCTATCACTATGTAGGTTCCCGTCCTCCCGACGCCAGCACTGTAACACACCATCAGATGTCAGACACATACATTCAGCATATAGCATAATATGTGAAATAGCAACACACACACGGTACCTGCAGTGCACCAGTACAGGTCCCATCTCCTGTGTCCGTGCCCGAGAGGACGCTCTGATGAAGGACAGGACAGGCAGAGAGTATTCTGGGACGCCCATGTCTGGCCACTGGGTGTAGTGGTAATGGAGGACAGTGTGCTCAACTCTCCTCTGAGACGCCTGGAGGACCAGAATGGGAGATATCAGGAGTGTCATGTTGCATGTGTAGACACGTTTATCTGCAGATCTTTACAAAGCCTGTACCTTATTTGAAGTGTCTCTGACAGTGAACGTCCGCAGTGTGTAGTAAGCGAGGGTCTTGCTGCTTTTCAGAGTCACCTGGTAGGGGCCGAATTCCTCCTGATTCTCCTCAGGCCAGTATTGGTCACACTTAGTCTGTGGAAAGAATTCAAAGATAAAACAGAAGCAGACAACCGACAGAGATGGGCACATTCCTCTGTACACAGAAACTACAGCAACACTGAAAACTGTAATAATCAGAATTATTTATTAACAACGGCGTCTTATATGAAAGAGGTAGCTTATTATGAATGACCCGCAGAGAATTACCACTACTCTGCAGTGCTCTGAGAAGCGTTTTAGCTTCTTTCAGCTCATTGTTTTGGTTTTACAGCCTGAAACTGGACTATTTTATCGATTCTCACAAGTGTTATTAGCTAAAAAGCTTTGATAAACCCACTGTGCACCATCTGTCCAGCATCACATAGCAGACGGAGAAGGTTATTGAGTAGTTGGTAAACATACTGAAACATTTGCGGGAAGATACAAATATTTCCCTCAGAAGTTGGTAGAGACCAAAACTGAGCTAACAGATTGAATTTTGGACTTGCATTTGCCAGGTGACCAGATGAAGTTGTACTGATCTCTGTGAAGAAGCTACTGTGTCGAGAGTGACAGCAGTTCCTACCCTTCCTTTCTCCTTGAGGTTGGTGATCATGACAATGACTCCAACGTTCTGCTGCCAGATCATCCTCCAGAAGTCCTCCCTGCCCGCTCTGAGTGGCCCCTGAGCTGCGATGTAGGCCCTTGTTCGCTCATAACCCTGCAGAGGAAAACACTGTTTAGTCCAGAACACACGTCTGTTCATGGCAAGGCCGACAAAAGCACACTTACATCCACGAAGTTAGCGTTGATGTAGTCCCCACACTTCCCATCTCTGTCCAAACTGTTGGAGAGCTTCACTCTGCTGTGGTCATCTGGGTGAAATAAAAGTGGATTTATCAGTTTCATCACTTCTGGCTTTTATAGTTGAACATAAATGTTGAACAGCGACGTACAGGCCAGTATGTTGATGTATCTGTTCTTGCTTTTGTTGTCAGGGTGACTGGAGTTGTCGGCAGTGATGCCCATGTCCACTGTGCAGGCCTGCACCTCCTGAAAAACAACGGAGAACACAGATGAGATTTGGGTTAGTCGCTCGGCTAAACATGCAGATTATCACAATGAGCACTGGAGTCACTGGAATAAACATGGAGACTGATGCCTCATATTCATAATACTGTACGTTGAGATGTTAGACCAGTCATACAAAAACAGAATTTAATTTCCGGAAATGTAGGATTTTAATTTCCATTTCAGTATTATAAATGTGGATTCATAAAATATGTAAAGTGGCACTTAGAAGTGTCCTTGGTTCCATCTCACTTCAAAAATATATCCGGATATCAGCTTTTAATACAGACTGAAATCTCAAGAAGCAGAGAGAATCACCTCGACCTCAGAGGATTTTAAGTAACTTTAAAGTAAAATTCTGACAAATAAACCAGCGGATCACACAACAGAGATTTCATTTCCAAACAAACTTCTGCAAACTGGAGAGGGCTGATACTGTAGGTGTCTTACCTCATAGGATTCTTTGACAATCTAATGGAGGGTGGTGAGGATGCAGAAAGCACGACGATGGTGGTGGAGGTGGTGAAACGAGAGGGGTTGGAGGGGGGTAGGGAGCAGGATGATAGACAGACAGACAGACAGACAGACAAACAGGGAGTCAGTGCAGGTACAGGAATATGGGGTTCAGATACACACAGAGAGGCGGTGCTAAATGGGAAATATACTTATATTTCCAACTGAGCTGTGGACTTTAAGACCATATTTAACTATGTGTTACCATATAAATTACGGCATATCTTTTGTGCGTACTGTACGCACAAAAAGCTTAGCACGTATCTACATTCCAAGGCTTTGATGTAAAATGTAGGTTTGTCGCTGCAGCTACAGGGAAGTCAAAATCACTGTAACAAATTGGGGTGAAACACACAAATGCGTTTGCAATTACATGATATAAAAATATACCTGAATTAATCCTGTCTGTGTGTGTTACTCAGAGGGTTCATGCTAGGAAACAGAGGTGACTAATGTCATGCAGATGTGCCTGCTGTTGGAACTAACCCACGCGCTGTTCTAAAATACCCAACAACATTAAGATATGTCCATACGCCACATGAGACATTTCTAGAACACAGATGATGATTGGTAACGCTCTATGTTAAGGTCCTTGTAATAAGTGTAAGATAATCTGTAATAAGGCTCTTATAAGGCCATTGTCAACAGTTTATAGACAGCTATGAGAACATTAATAAAACCTCATGAGTTCTTTATCATTGTTATACTATTATTACAAAGCTGCAAAGCCTAATTAATTGTTCAAAAGTTCCCAGTTAACAGCTAATAAATGAATAATAAAGTATATATCTTAATAAAACAACAAAACGTTAATTTTACTTCATTTCTCAGGTCAGATTTCATGGTGTGTGATCATTTCAAACAAAATTCTATGAAATTAACCCCCAGTGACCACAATGATTACATCAAAATTCTTAGAAAATTACCCCAATATAATTTGATAATAATAGCCTGGTATTTTCCAATAAGCAGTTTCTAAGTAGTCTGTAATTTATGGGAAACTTCAAAGTGGTTCTGCCAAACTGCTGAACCAACTAGTTTCTGCCCAACTTCTGTCGGTCAGTAAATTGAACTAAATGTTTAAACAATCTACATGTTTTTACTAATTCCTAACACCTCAGCAGATATAGTCCAACTTTGGAACAATTTTCCTAAATGTCAATTGTTTTGTAGTTAGCTAGCATACATAGCTAATTACAGACAACTACACCTTCATAATCAATGATCCTCTGAAGGGATGAGACAGAAACAAATTTAAATGGCATGATCGGCAGAAGTTAAGCAGAAACCTGTTGAAGGTTTCCTGGAAATCTGTTAAAGAAAATACCAGCTACCATTTATTGACTGCTTTTCCAAAACACTAGAATAATATGAATAAATATGTCGGGGTAATTTAATCATACATTTTGAAGGTCATTTTGTGATAATCTGGGGGTCAATTTAAATCACATTTTAAATAAAAATAAACATATTCCAGAATGTTACTTGGTAATTACGACCTACTTACCATGAAATTTCCAGACCTGTAAAATGAGATGCTACCTAAAAGTGTTAACTGTGGTATAATAGGTGACTTAGTTAAACACAATAAATGTGTTATTAATGTTCCCACTTAACACGCTTCTTATATGTGCATATAAATATCTTACATATATCTTAAAACAAAAATCTTTATTGTCTTATTATTAACTCTGATTCAGTGGTATTATAAAATCTTACTGATGTAAGTGACACTCTTATAAGAGCCTTAATCTCTCTCTATTTTTATTAAGTACCATAATATAAAATGTTATGTGAAGGGTTTGCCTGCCTGACAGTTTTCATCGTTTTAATCGATCAGAACCTGCACATCCATTTGTAATGGCTGCCTTCCACTTGGTGTGTTTGTATATTTCAAATAGTCTAGGAGCCAAGTAGCACTGCCATGATTACTATCAAACCCCCGTTCCTGTGTACTGTTGCACAACATGTTGAGCATGAAAGTTACACGTCATCACTGTGCTGAATGATTTTCTTAAGAACATGATGTTAATAGAGATATGGAAAAGCATTAAGAAGCTATGACAAATGAGTTACATTACTGTCTACTTACACACATAAACCAAGTATAAATTATTTTATGCTGATTCTAAAATCTTTTACTGGATGAGCTTCATCAAAATATCTAATAGCTGTGTATCTTCCTCTCCATGGGTATTGTTTTCTATTACAATTAAGAACACTCTGCTCACCTCAAACTCCTTGGAGAAGGTGTTGGTGGTGTGCAGCTCCATTACGTGCTTCACAAACTGCTTCACTGTCAGCGGCTCGTGACCGTCTGCAACCACAGAGTGAACATTTTAGTGGGCGTTTAATATTGCGGCTCCGAACTCTTTATAATAAAACCCTTCTGCATGTGTGTTACCTGTGGCCAGCAACATGGGTGTAGATGGAGCAGATATGACTTTAGGTGATGCAGTGTCGTCTGGGTAGAAATTGGCAGCCTGGAAACAGTTTCTGTGACGCAAACACATCAGAATTCTGTGAGGCACACAGGCGACATTGATCCTGGCAGATATCGACCCAGTGTGTGTGTGTGTGTGTGTGTGTGTGTGTGTGTGTGTGTGTTTGTACCTCCAGTAGATGAGTATTCCCACCAGTACCAGCAGACAGAGGATGGTGAGAGTGGAGACGACAGCCAGAGGAATGACCGTCCTCTTCTCCCTCTCCACACCTCCGACCAGCCCGATCCGAGACTCATGGCTGCTGTTGCTGCCCTCTGAGAGAAACGGAGCCAGAGAGATGGTGTCAGTGTCATGATCTCTGCAGCGTTAAAGTCTGTTTGTAAATCAAAAACAAAAATTCCATGAAAAATGATGCTACATAGCTTAAAAAAACACTGCTAACTGGATATTTTGGTGAGACTGTTTCCAAGGTCAAAAAGGGATCTTAAACGTTCATAAATATATAAGAATATAATATAAAATACAATAATACTGAGTTATCATTTATAATTATAAAATGTATGAAATGTATTTAACATGTAATCCTACATATTCTATACTCAAGAACTTCAGTACTTTGCAGAAGGGAGAAAAAAATTAGTTGAAAGAAAAGAGCATAACAACAGATTTCAAGCTTGTTTTGATCCAAGTTTAATTTAAGTCTCGAGTCCAGTGACTGAACAATTTCCAGCTGCTCCTCAAACCTTCCGAGGCAAAACAATCTGCCACACATTGAACCTGCTTTAACTGAATTTTCTGGCCACTCAAGGACCGAGGTAATCACTTTATAAAGCCGCTTTGATCAACATGTTAGCAAGCAACCCAAAAACCAACATCCACATTCCTTTTAGCTCCGTCTGAGTGTCTGCCAACTTCCAAGGGAAACCTGGCTTTTTTAGTTGCTCCGACGACTTGTATACTGTGGGTTTATCAGAACTTAAAACAGCCGCGCACTGTGGCTGTAAAACATGATGGAGCCATTAGGAAAAACAAATTACTGAGTCACTACAATGCTCCATAAAACCCCTTCCATTTACACACATTTTACCATAAGAATACTGATTATATAAGCCCTGAGTAGCATTAACTGATGAGTTCTTAATGATAATAAGCACTACTTATCAGAAACTGGGTAGGTTGATGTTACCTTATGGGTGTGGAAAGAAGTCTGTGAGAGGGAAACACTTAACTGCAGTGTTACATTGTATCACAGAGAGGCAGAGCTGAGGAGAAGCTGAGCATTGACAAACATTTACCTTCCATACGCTCGTCTGTGGCCTTGCTGCCATCTGTCAGTGTGAACAGAGGGACATGATGCCTCAACACGGGGCTCTTTGCAGGATCAAACAACAACCTGTCCACGCTTTGGGGCTGCTGTGAACTCTCTTTGGTTCCAGCCGCAGTGTCATCTTCGCCGCCTCCTTCAATCTTCAGTCTTTTACCGTCGCCATCTCGCTCTTTGTTGTCCTCAAGAGTAGATTTACCCCAAACATCTCGACTGTCAAGACTTAAGTTTCGCTCGTCTTCACTGTGTTCATCACCGTCTCCATCTTCTTCACTGCTGTCAAACAGGGGGAGCTCTGCTGTAGGTCCATCTTGGCTGACAGACAGCTGGAGACCATCTCTTCTGCCAGACGCATCTTCTCTCCTGCCGTCTTCCCCTCCATCACCTCCGTCACCACTTTTCGTTCCGCCCGCAGCCTCGACACCGTCATTATCACCACCGACGTTCATTCCTTTTCCATGTCCGCCTTCCTCTCTTTCTCCACCATCTCCAGAGCCGTGGATGTTCACAGGCCGGCTAAAAACTCTGAAATCTGACTCAATTTCCTCCCCACTGTTCATTACCGTTCCCATTACAGTCTCAACTTCAGTTTCTCTCTCTTTGTCATTCAGCGTGTCACAACCTGCTGTGCTATTGAGCTGTCTGGCACTCTCATCTGTTTCATCAACCATTTTCCTCAATTTCTGATTCCCCGTGGCACTGACTGCTTCTCCTTCTCCATCCTCCTCTTCCTCCTCGCTACTTAGCTCACTTTCATCCTCTGCTACTGTTTCACTTTCATTCTTGCCAATTATTTTGCTTCCTGCCTCCTCATCTGTTTCACTATCCATCTTTATACCCGTTGATCTACTCTTTTTCCCGGTATTATCTACCTGGAAGTTAATAGTAGATAAGGTAGATATGTAGTTGACTGTCGTAACTCCACCCAATTCCTGATTTAACCTGTTGCTATAGAGGCCAGAGCCTGATCCACTTCCCTCAGCTGACAGGCCTGGGTTGGACTTTGTACGTCCATCCGCCCTGGCTTCCTCTTGATCTTCTCTTTCGTTGGGGAGTAGCAACTTATTCAGATCTTGAACCCGACCATCAACACTTGGGTTCCTTCCGTCAGCTGTGTTTGCTTCTGATAATTTAATGGTACTCAAGGGATTACCAGGCCACAGAGGAATGGAATAAGTGGTGATGAAGCGATCCCGAGGACCCAGAGTGGTAGAGATTTGACGGACGATAGAGTGCTCTTCAGAGGACTTGGCTTTATGATGAAAGACAATGCCACTTCTCTGATCTTCAGGGAGGGAAGGAAAAGGACGGATATTGCCGGCGTATTCATTAAAAAGGCTGAGCGATTGAGGCGCGACACTGAATGGATCTCCGTCGGCAGAGAATCCTCCATCTAGGACAGAGACTGCAGGCTCGACCATCACTCCACCAAGACTGTTAGGAGAGTTTGTTAAGCCAGAAGACTGATCAAAAGCTAAGTCCTCAGCTTTGGATGTTTTCACTGCAAGTAAAAGCCAAAGTAAAAGTTTGAAAAAAAAAAATGTTCAACGACAGCAGCAATGACACTTCATCACTCCGAGAAAAGATGAAAGAAAAGGTGAGAAAGGGACCCGGCAGATGAGGAACATGAATGAGAATTTCAGACAAAGTAAAGGTTGAATTTTCACTCATCATCGAGTCCCACACCATACACAAAATTCAAAAGAAGATCCAAGAATTGGACGTTATTTATTGAGCTCCTGAATGAAGAGACGTCACAAATCAGCGTGGTGAAGAAGAACAGCTAAAGCCTCCTCAAGATGAGGTGATTCCTGCGTTCCGCGAAGGACAGAAGAATAAAACCACCACCAGAGTGCGCCACTGAGCCACAGAAAAGAATGCAGACCCAGATGAGGAACCCCAAAAGTAGATGCTGAGCTTGAGTCGACTCAAGTAGATTATGAGGAGCTGGGAAAAAAATATGACCTCATATAGAGTCATAATGTGCTGCAGGAATTTAGGAAGAGTCGAAGCATATTTTATTTCGGAACCAGTTCAGAGAGTGAAGCAGCTGCTGATTATCACTCTAATCATCATCAATGCCAGTTTATTCCTATCAACCATCTTCATTACCACCACCACCAACAGCATTATCTACATCGTGCCACTATACAACATGCCACCATGATGTGATTAGCCAAACAGCAGTGGGCTATTAGAGGAGACAGGCAATCATCCACCGCAATTAAGTCCAGCTGTCTACCCACATTTATTTATGCCATGCTGCTGGCTCTTTAAAATGCCTTATATTATAAATGCATAACCAATTTTTATAGGAAGTGAAGGTCACATTCATTACAGTATATGATTTATGCTTCTTAGGTGTTCAACTTACCGTTAAACATGGGCTGGGTTGTGTGCATCAGCACCCTGAGCAGAGAGGAGGAGGTGAATGATTTGTAGACCGACTCAGCGAGTGTGTTGCTGCCGGTCGCCGCCCTCGCCGTGATCCAGGAGGGGCTGGAGGGAGCTGAGGTGATGTCTTCTGGCACAGGTTCGTTCACGGAGGCATCACTGTCTTCTGAGGCTGGCGGGGAGGCTTCAGTCGCTTTATTACCTGTGGGACAGAATACATGTACATAATGACGACATCGAGCAACGTGCAGGGTGATGTGATTTTTCATGGTGACGTAACGTGAGCCGTTATGTTATTTGATGTGATGATGTCACGTGTCATGGAATAACGTCACGGCATGATGTGGCATATGTGACACAAATGACTGATGATCCGACATGCCATACTGTGATGTCTTGTTTTAAAAGTCCTGCTGTATGATGCAACGATATCACATCACATGAAAACTTAGATGAATGAAAGAATGAAAGAACTCACAACTAGAAAAACTAGAAAAACAAGATCGGGAAAAGAGCATTTTCAAACAAAGTCCAAACTGGAAGAAAACCAGTTTGAGTAATTTTAAGAATTTAAGATCACATATGCAAAAAAATTAAAAACTGCTGATAAAACATGTAGTATTGAAATGAGAGTGATGATTAGTTGAATAGTGCATCTCGCATCCTTTACTGGGCTTGTAAGATAAACTTAAAACATCATACACAAGCAGCTATTTGACAGTCATTAGTTACAGTGGTTAACCAGCAGTGGCTATATTCAAACATCTGTGAAATGTTCCAATTTCTATATACAAAACATCAACACACCCTCTGAATATGTTAGTGTTAACACTGGTGTTAATCTGAGCAGAATCACTGGCAAGTGTCCAGTGGAAGAAAATATTCTGCTGGTACCTTTTTAAATATTTATGAGCTTAAATTCCTCCCCGGCATTGCACATAGAGCTGCAGTACCAAACCAAGATGTTGCTGGTAAACAGAAAAATCTCTTCCAAGCAAATCTGACCTGGCAACACAGCGGCAGCAGACACTGTTGAAGCAATGGTTGTGGTTTCTAGCGGCGAGGTGTTAACTGTGTCTTCATAGAAGACATCTGTGACTTGGATGTCCCCCACAGGAGGGGTGAAGAGGTCCGACTGGGGAGATGGGCGGCCGCTTTCACCGGCTTGGTCTGGCGGACCATTATCACCTGACTGCAAGTACAAGGGCCACAAAAACATTGGATGTTTCATGGATGAGGAAACTTCAAGGACATGAGAAGAAGTGTTTGGACAAGCAACTTTGTATTTCCACTTTGTCTTCCAATTATTTGTTTCAACATCATGGGTTACAGTTATCGGTTTCAAGGACGGAGGCAGTTGAAGCATTGTGAAAAAAAACAAGACAGTGTGTTTAGTGTTTACTACCTGATGCGGCAACTCTGACAGCGAAGCCTCCTCTGTAATTTGTCGGCGAATTGTCGCCAGGGTGGTCGACCGAGCAACTGGAAACAGGAACCCTGGCTGCTCTGTGACATCAGTTACCCATATTGCACCATTGCCGTCGAAACCCACATTTGTGTATGGCCGCTGCGTCAGAATCCTCTCATCATCATCAATCCAGTTTTGATCCGTATCATCGGGTTTAGACTTGTTCCGACCTGGTTTCTTTTTCACATTCTGGTTGAGTCGAGTTTTCTGGAGAACGGCTGACTCTGAGGGACTCTTTGGGGTTGGACGGGTGCCGACCCGGACCGGGAGGTTCGGGTTTTCCTGAGTTTCGCTACCTGGTTGATTTTGGTAAACCCTGGTCTGCTCCACTGGGATCTCCTCCACTGGGCTGTGGTCCTCTGCAGACGAATCCACCTGATTCTGGTTCTCTGGCTTCTCTGGTCTGGCTTTGGATGAGACCTGCCACAGTGGAAAAATCACGAGTGTGTGGAGATCTGTCACAACATGTCTGGTTATAAACTATATGCGATTAAGAGGGCTAGACCTTGTTAAAGGAGGAATAAATGGAAACATGGAAAGACTGTAATATTATTGCTGCTTCCTCCTTAAATGAGTGAATATAAATACCCTACCAAAGACACTGTGGTGCAGTGGTCTTGTTTACTTCTTCAACATTCAAATTAACTGATAATAAGACATAAAATAATCTCCATTCATGCAGCAAGGGGCATGGGCTGTGCTGCTTCTCTCAGTGAGAAAAAACCCGTTGGCATTACTGTCCTATTTTGGGTATTTTTAATCTCTCCTTAACATGCTGGAAAGTCCCTTATAACCTTCTATCCTCTTCGGAAAACACTCAGCGACGAGCCTCTACTGACATAATTACAACTATTTGCATAATAATTAGGTTTTCTGATAAGACTGAACACGAGGCAAACTTCATCCCTGAAAAATAATTCAGCAAAATGAGCTCCAACATGCAGAGTGGTGTCAGGTCGTACCTCCCTGTTGCCTTCCAGATCTTTTGTGACAGCGACAGGATCTGAATCACTTTCTGCAGAGAAGAGAGACTGTTACGTATGGCAGATAAAATGTATGCTCGTACTTTATGCGAGTTTATCTGTATATTTGTTTGTACCAGGGTCTTCTAACGGCATGTCCACTATGATCTGGTCACTCCATCGTCCTCTGAGTCCGTTGGTGCAAACAGCCACCACCTGAACCACGTAGCTGCTGTTGGCCAGCAGGCTGGGGATGATGGCACCCTGTAAAATCACATAGTTCAAGCTCATTCATAAACACTCATGCTAGAAATGTGTTACTTTGAATGCAATATGAACTGGGTGTAATTTAACACTATTACCTTTATGAAAGAGGATATTGTTGCAAATATTATCTAGAGCTGCTGATGACTGGCTTTGGTCTGTTATATCTTTTTTTTTGCTGTGTTTGGTCAAGATTGCATTCATGCTAAGATCTCTAACACTTTTAACTCCCTTCGTCTGTTTCTCTGCTCGCATCTCGTGGTGTTAAGCTGTCACAACTGCCTCAGCAGTGCTTTATTATTTCGTCATTTAGGAGAGAAAAACATAATATAAAATTATTTTAACTCCCATTTATTTCTAGTTTTGCCTCAGTGGAATTTACCTACGAGCTCAAGATCAGCATCATCAAGCAGCTGAACTACTCAATAATCTTACCACCTGCTGCCTGCAGAAGTAACTCTAAGAATAATGCATTTAAATATTTATGCTGTGAAATGTCCTTACTTTTTAGTCTTTTTCAGCGTGTCTACTAACCAAGCTGTATTTGATATTTACAAAGCTAATATACTTTCAAGTTGCACATATGCTAATAACTATTGTGTATAAGCCACCTTGGGTTTTGTATTTTATATTATGGACTTTTGCATCTCTATTGATTGCGTCAAATCATAATATAGCCATAACTGCACTACAGTAGTATGAGCCAATCTTAAAGAAGAATTCCCTCGTGAGTCTATATCTTGAGATATTAATGTATGATGTATTGTAAATCAAGCAAACTCTCAAAGGAATTATACTGTTTTTTATGTTTTTTAAGAGCCTTTAAAGAAAACAAGTACAACACAAATAACAAAACCTAAAGAAAGCCAACAAACCCAAACTGAAAGAAATCGGCACGAAAAGACTAGATCAGAACCAAAAAGAATTTATGCACCTGTGTGCACAAATGTCAGGTCTGCAAACAAAAGGTGGCGCTTACATTTTCTATTATGTAACTTATGTTGGTCTGATTATTGACAACTTGTTTGCATCTATGCAAAAAGGCTTGTGCACATACACACCCTCTGGCAGACAAACATGTAAATACACATGCACAGATACTGCTGGTCACGTTAAGGGATGCTCAATGACCCGTTAAGAGGCCAAAATTGACTGTCACCAACAATCAGTCAATTACTTCAGTTGTAATGTGTCAGTGAGAGACACACAGTGAGAGTAGACGGATGATTGAACGCAATTTTGACAAATTATGTTTGAAAATTTGCTGCAGGAAAAAAGGGAATGACTGTAATTTTCCATCTATTATGTATTTATAGGTCAAACGTACATGTGTGGACTGCAGGTAATGGGTCAAAGGTGAGTGTACAAATGTTTGGAATGTGATGTTTTCATCAGTTTTGGCCACAGATGTGATGAGACTCTATCGTACCACGTCCTGGTCCCCGTCTGTCCTGTACTCCTGCTTGCTCTGGTCACGGCCCTGCAGCCTCTGGTAGGTGACGGTGTACCAGTCGATGGTTGTGTCGTAAACTACGCGCGGACGCTCCCACATGACCATGATGGTCGTGTCGTTCTGGGCGTCGGCCTGAACATTCTCCGGCTCTGAGCTGCAGGCTGGAGAAAAAAAAAAGAAAAAAAGTACTTGATCAGTGTTGATGTGGCAGAAAACTCTTTAAAAAGCCTGAAAGAAATAGATGAAAAGCATGAAAGGAAAAGGTACAACGGTACATGTAAACATGAACCCGCGCAGTGCAGCATCACACATTAAGTTCAGTGTTGCTGACGGTAATTTGATGTCAATCAAATGCACTGACGACGGAGGAAAACGGCAACAGATTTTAAAAAGCCCAGCTCAGGAGGCAAGAGTGGCAATGAGTGGTTGTGTTTGTGTGTGTGTGTGTGTGTGTGTGTGTGTGTGTGTGTGTGTGTGTGTGTCTGACTGCATGAATTTGTTACAGGCAAAAAGAACCTTTCTGAATTTCTGAATACTTTATTTCAATTTCAAAAAGAGCTGCAAAATAAATTGCCTGTGCTGAGAGGAGCAGGGGCACTGAACTACAAAGTCGAGCTGCCTAGCAACCCAAAAGACCCACTTTACTTGAGGGTCGACTTCATGAAGATGGAGAGCATTGTGAATTACATCTTTTGATGATCATGACTGGGCCGACCGTGGAGGACAGCGTTATAGTTACAGAAGAGGCAGAGGATGGGCAATATTTTCACTCATGGCAAAAAAAAAAATGTAATGTAATATTTCTATTGATCCCTGGAGGGGTTGAGTCAATTTTCTCCACAATGCTGCCCTAAAAGTTTGGTATAAATTAGATTAGTGAAAAGATTTAGAGCTTTGGAAAAGTTGAGATTCAAGGTGTTAATCTTTTGAGGCTGATGAGGAAGATTTTTTTTGTGTGTGTGGTACAAAATCATAACATCATGCATCTGCTGGTTGATCAATACCAGAGTCTGAGCCAACACCTGTCTGCTGAGATCTCCGCTGCTCCAAAATCACTTTCTGGCACTGAGTTAAGACTCATGGTGAGCAGGAAAGCTGACTTTTTCCAGCTCAAAGGACTACAAAGTACAGCATCCAATTAAGCTCGGTGTAAATGTGTTATCCAAACCAATGACTTGAACCCAAAACCATAAGAAGGTAAAAATCATGTAAGAACAAGAATAAGCTTGTAACCAAAGCATGTCCTACATTTCTCAGCTCTCTACCTAGCATGTTGCTGGATGGCCTGTGGGCACTGAAGCCCACTCCCGTGTCAAAATAGGCTCAGCACAGAGGGCGAGGAGATTAAAAGGAAAACAAAACAGAGAACTGAGAGCAGCAGTAGAGGAGACACGTGAAGGCAGCAGAGGGGTCAGAGGATGGAAATCAGTTCTTTTATCTAAACCCAAGCTTCAGATAAAAGCTGCAGGGTCTCTCATTTTGAGCAGCTAGAAACAAAAAAGCACTTCTTTACAGTTGTCTGCCAGTTTAAAGAGAAACCCAAAAAAAAATGCTGAATAAAAGACTTTTTTGTCATATAAAAACTCATTTACTGATTAACCGTCATAGCTCTTTTGAATCTATTCTTTCTATTTTTCATTGTTATGTTTTTAGGTTAAATGACATGCCATAAACTTTGAGTGCAACACCAACATGCCCACGTGCGAGGAAGTGCTTATGTGTTTGCATCCAGCTGTGTCCCCTCATTTGGACATTATTGCTTTCTATGCAATCTATAAGTACAATGGTGTTAACAAGAAAGTATTCATATTAAAGTAAAGTAACTGAATGGTATATTTAGTGAACTGCACGTACTGGGCGTTCGCACGTCCTCCACACCGGTGTACGAGGCAAACACCTGACCCATGAACTGCTGCTGCTGCTCCCTGAAGTTGTTCTGCAGGTAATCGGTGAGCATCACGTACCCGGCCTGCTCCATCGTCATCACCTCACAAAACACCTCCAGCTGGGTACACAGAGAGGAGAAGAAAAGTAGCTACTGAAACAAGGAAAAATAAACACAAGTCTGTTGCATCTCCTCTGTTTTCCACACAGTTGCCAAAATAAAACCAACACTGATGCTAGTCAGTGTGCGTTTGCTTAAGAGGTTTGTGTTGGCGCCAGACGGAGGAAGGGAGACAGTGCTGCTCTATTTTTGGTGCTGCGATGTGCCCGTGTCATGCCTTGCCACCCCCGTTTCAATCACGCAAACGCAGGCAAACACAAGCACGTGCACGCACGCGTAAATATGCACACAGAACATACACACAACCACTTTCATGACCTCATTCACTCTCCATTAAATCTGCTGCGTAACTGATAATTATTACGCAGATGATTTCATCCTCATACGTCCTTAAGGGTCTTCAGCCAGGAATCCAGCTGCAGTAACGTTACAGTGCGCGATGGGTCTTTTTTTTAAATCATGCCACAACAAAAACCTTATTCTTGTAGGCTTACATTTTGACTAAACCCTTCACATTGCATCACTTCAGCCAGACACTTTGTTTTTGTTTCGCGTACAGATGTCAAAGACAACTGACCCGAAACCAGCAAACAGACTACAACACTACAGGCATTGCTGACAGAACGCCATTTGAAAAAATGTCCATGACAGTCCATGTTTTTACATTTTTTATGTAACAAAAAAAATCCAATATAAACTTTTATCATTTTCAGTATTTTGAAACACAGCGACTGCACGCGTTCAGTGTGAAGAATTAAACATTTGCATCACAAAGCTTGCAGGCTTTCATCAGACACAATGCTACATCAATTTAGTGCCTAGAGCCGCCGTCACCGACTTCAAAAGAAGTATCGTGGCAGTTGAATGTGCTTGTAGTTTAATGCATTCAGCTTAAAAGAGTGAATGAACATTAAAACATTATTCTACAAGTTGAGGTGTTAGGAAGAAATTAGCATTTGTAAGTTGTAGACGACACCTGTGTGTGTGTGTGTGTGTTTGTGTTTGTGTGTGTGTGATAAAACTATGGGCGTCATATTTCTCCACATCCCTGATTCCTTTTTTTCGATAAAAAAAGAAAAAAAAAAGCACTGACAGCTATGCCATTTTAAGACTATCGCATCTGGATTCGTAAGCTCCTTTTGATTTTGCTTCAGAGTTGAAATGGTGAGACCCAATATAGCTCTCACTGACCTGTGTTTCTGATATGGCCACCGTGTTTTTAAAGACGATCCATTCCACTGTCTCCGAGCAGGGAGGTTCGGTTAGCGAGCCATTGTAGATGTAATATTTATCCGTGCTGTTGGGCAGCAACGACCGTAAGGTGAACGCTTCCATTGAGCCGCTCTTTCCTGGTAAGAAAAACAAAAGTGGCATCAGAACAACAAAATGTGACCACAAATAATAGATAGTTTGTCCCAGTCTGTAAAAACACCTGGGACCAAGCATTCTGAACGTGTGTGTGACGCATCAGGATGTTCATCAAAAGCGTGAAATGTGAAATCCACTTCTTATTTTCACTTTAATGACATTTAAGTGACCTCATATTTCTGTTGATACTGTGCTGATTTTGAAAGTTTAATGTGTTGTCTCAAATGAATGTCAATCTGTAGAATGTCTTGATTTACCTTTAAACATGTATTTACTGGTTTTACCGGATATTGACCTCAATCATAGTTGGTAACAAACATCACAGCTTGCTTTTTGTTTGTGGACACCATTATTCTGTTGATTTAAACAGATTTTTTTTTGTCTGGTAAACTGGAGCTCAAATACTTATCTGACTTTCATTTTTGTGACATCACCAGTAGGGATGCACGATAACATTGAGACGTTGAAATATCAGCCTGTAATGAAATTTCATGCCGATCGGACAGGCTGATAAGATGATGCTTTACATATGCACAAGCAAAACAGTGAATGTGAACGTGCCGAGTGAAAAAGAACTGAATGTCTGTATCTGTCAGTGGGCCATCGTGATAAGAGTGTCCATCCATCCATTTATCTGGGGTCGGGTCACGGTGGCAGCAGGCCAAGCAGGACGCACAAAACAATAAGAGTGGGCAGAATAATATGTTAGTTCCACTACCGGAGAGACACTATGTTCTGTGCAATTAGGTGGAAAAATATGTCCCGTGTATCAGCATCAGCAATCAGTGGAAAAAAAAGAGCTGGAAAATTGGATGCATATCGGATAACGGCAAAAAAAATCCAATTGCTTGCACCCAGCTACATTCTCTGCAGAAGACACACGTTCATTTTCACCCAGAGGCAGTATCTAGCGGTAACCTACCAAACCTGCTGACAGTGCTGACGGCTTCTATAACGGGACTGAAGCTCTCGTCGTCGTCCAGGCTGATCTGTGGAAAAAGAGCTTGAGCTTCACAGACGAAAACAAATAGAAGACTTTTATTCTGACCATTTAGAGAGGGAGGGACTGATCTCTAACTCAGGCTCAAATCAACAGTTTGACCCACTTCAAAGAGCACAGCCAAGGCAGCGATCCTCCCTCCTCCCTTAACGGCATCATCCAGAGTTGGGAAGACAGCTGGATCATAAGAGTAGATCTGCATCTGAAAGAGAACAAAAAGCAGATAGAGGTAAGCTGAACTCAGGCTTCATTGGTAACACATACGCGAACGGTAATTATGTTGATGGATAGATACATGGATTATGTGTATTTCTGTACCTCCAGAGGGTATTTCATCCCGTTCAGGCTGTGTTCAGACCCATCTGACGTTGCATTGCAGCGGCCCCAGTGGAAGGTGATTCTGGCAACACGAAACCTGGAGCTCAGCCCTCCTCCGCTCACAAAGAACTCCCCTTCCACACTGATGGACACTAAAACAAACACACACTTTAGATTCAAGGTTCATATAAACCTTCATGTCGTTAAAGAGCCAAAATGGTTCCCTTGGCCAAATGCTGAAACTAATGTACAAGTGCTTTGAGATGAAGTTCATCCATTGGTCCCTTGAGGGTGTTTTAAGAAACCCGGAGTCAGACTTTTCCTCCATCAGGCTTAATATAGGTTTGAGGGCTTTGCCTTTCAGACCTCACTACTCAGCTGTGGTCAGCCTGGGCACCCAGCTAAATCTGGATCTCCTGGCACTAAGTAACTGGCGAGATGGTGATTCTCCCCCTCAAAAAGAACACAACAGTGTCTGGCTGCTACAAGTTCAATATGTTCATGTGTTCATGCATTAAATATGGATATTTTTGGCTATTAAAAATGCATTCCCATCTTCAACATGTCATATCTAGACCTACATTAACTGGTCATTTGGAAGCACCCAAATCAAGCTATAAACATATTACATATCATTCCCACATAAAGAAAAATAAAGGGCCTGATATCATCTTATCCTTGCTGTTACAGGGTTCTAGTTACATGAGAGCCTGTGGAAAGTAAGCGCTTAAAAGAAAGCATTTTCTCATAAAATAAAAATATGGGATGATCCTTTTTATATCAATGAAAATACTTCACATATTCATATTTACCCCTTGGAGGCACTTGTGAACTGTAAGAGAGCAATCGCTTATCAAAATGTTCTGATGCTCGATTTACTTTGTTGGAAGACCATTGACTCGCAACAGGATATAACACGCAAGTTCAGTGAGACTGTGCCAGCTATATATTTCTCTCGTAACATTATGCCAGCTTTGCTATATCTGTTTTAATACGCAATTTCCTCTCTGACTTCACACGGAAAAAAATGATTAATCTCAGGACCATTAACGTATGGAGGACACGCACGCACACACACACACACACACACAAAGAGAGCCCAGGCTGTATTGAAAAGATGGTGCTGATAGCTCAGACAGTTTTCATTTGTTTATCAGGCCAGACATCACTCCTCACGCTGCCTTTGCTCTCACTGTCTCCTCACATCGTCCTCATTTCTCTCCCCTGCTCCGTCTCTCTTTGTATGCATACACTTGTTCCTCTTGCTACTTTGTTGGCTCTTTTCTGTTGCACAGTTTCATCTCTGCCTCTTGACATCGATCGTCCTTCTTTCTCCACATGATCTCTCGGCACTGCTGTCCCTCTGGTCGCTTCTCTCTCAATTACTTGGTCTTTGCCTCCCTCCCTTTCATTGTCTGACTCTTTGTCCTTTAAATCCTCGCTGCTCCTGTCTCTCATTAACCCCCGAGTTGTGAATCATCTTCTCGCTGCATCTGGAAAGTTAAGCTTCTTTCCACGTCTAGGGATTAAGATGTCGTGTTAAAGGAGAATAATGTCAAATAATTTCACCAGATTCAATCTACTGCACAATGTATCTTTCTCCTATGGTTGCTGCCTTATTACGCGCTCGTGTGGGATCTGAAAGAAAACTCTACGTGTCACTCATCCCCACAAGAAACAGTCTGCTGTTTGATTTCCTTGTCGATTTTCGGGTGCCGTTGCAAACACGGCTTCTACGGCTTGAGCTGCAAAATTGAGAAAACAAAAGAATCTTGCACTTGGGAAAAGGTTTTAATCCTGGCTTAAGTATGCCTGAAATTCAGATGGATTGGTAAGATGTATTTCTCACGAGGAAATGCAGATAAAGAGGAGTGAAAGAAGATTAACACACCAGTCTTCCCGTCGTTGTGGATGGTGCTGGACTCTGCCGTCAGTTTGTCCCAGCCTTCAAACTGCAGATTCTGGTACTGCAGCCTGACTTGGGTAAACGTTTCATCGATGTCCACAGGAGACTGCCTGGCGCTGTTACAGGACGGATACCTCTTACCCCAGTTGCGCTGGCTCAGGGTACCTGTATATGAGAGAGGGTGGCAGTTCAATGAGGAGACGAACATGTTCGTGGACAGCTGATTTGAAATCGGCATTGGCAGAAAATCTGGGGCCATAAAGACACGATACGATACAACAGAACTTTGTCAGTTCACACTGAAATTAATTTCGCACCCTCAGGCAGCTCCACTCAAGAAGTTAACACGTAAATTAGACGTACGGTTACACATCCGGTACATATTCATGAAAGCGCATCAAGTGATGCGTACGCCTCCTCCCGCACATAAGATGGTGTTTATAAGGGAAGAATGTGCAGCACACTTCAGAGCAGCTGTGGGTGAAATGATGAAATGGACAAGAAATATACGGTGAAGAATGTTAAAACACTGATTATGTAGGTTGTTTGCCAATTTCACTGATTGTGTCATTTTTGTGTAGTCCGCAAAGCGTTCTTTCATTCTTTCATCTCATTCTTTAATTCACATTGGAACAATCTGCTGCTGGTTAATGAAGCCATTTGTATAGAGAATGTGTCAATATGAGCTCTATAGATTAATCAATGATTATCCTTCTGGCATCTAATAATAATAATGACTGAGATATTACTGCTAATGGTTTGCAGGTACATTGTGAGCGCAGTGCTTTAAATAGCTACAGCTGTGCATAATGGTCACATGAAATGTTAGCTGTTCAAATGCTGCTGGAGAACCTTGCAGATGAATGGCAATCAGTTTTACTGTTTGTCCCTGCTGTTCTTCTCTTTGAAATGGTCCAATGAGTGGCAGAGCTGGCACAAGTATGGATATACAAACGGATGTATAAGGGCCTTTCTACATCCGGTTATGGATAATTATGTACACGAAGCTTGTGCAAGCGTACCGATTTCTACACCTATCGAAACATATAAAACTCAATCAGGCGTACGTACATACAGCTTTATAAAAAAGAGAAGCAGTCGAACATTAAATGTAGTCATGATTTATGGGTGCCTATCTGAATATACCTGTACTACATGTTTTATAATTGTGTATTCCTGTGTTAAATGAGTACAGCTCTAACGAGGACAGATGGTCAAACTGTAAGTGAAACATTACTGGTTGGCCTCAGGTCACAGTTTATCCTTGCTCTCTGCTGTATGAGTGTGTGTGTGTGTGTGTGTGCGCGCGCGGTTGTGCATTGTGAATACATGTCTCGTATTCTCTGTACATTTATCCTGTCAATTGTGCTTTTGATTGGGGAGAGGGTTGCACAGCATGAATTCTGTTTAAACTTATTGATGTGGTGTGGGTGCGTGGGGGTGTGTGTCTGTGTGTTTTAACAAGGCTTTCCACATGAATAATGTAAAAGAGTGCGAACAGCATCGGGATGAGCTGGAATTGCAGCCAAACATGCAACACAAAAAACCCAAATCAAACGAAGGAAAAGCAAAAGGGACATCCATAAGATTCTTTATTTATGAGCTCACGTCGTAGTTGTATTGCATGCCACACTATCAGCAGTACGTACTCTTTTTTTAAAAATTTTTTTAGGGGGTAAATAAATATAAATCCAGTGCCTTCATATTTATTGACATGAAGTTTGTGCGTGTGTGTAAAATATTGATTCACATGTCTAAAGTACCTGCGTACACGCTGAACTGCTGCGCAAGCACGGCAAGCTTCTTGTCTTGTCTGCATGAGTGGTGTGCTAATTTACAGTGCATGCAATCATCCACTCTTAACATTCCTCCAGGCAGAGTCAGGGAAGACTCAGAGACAGAACTGCATTCATTATGCTGACTAATATTACAGCGATAAAAACACTGTAGAACACTGGAGTACTGACAATAATGAACGTAATATATAAATGTTACATTAATAAAAGATTAAAAAAGTATAGACTGTCATAAATTCAGGATATTCAGGATATATAATATGAAGCAGTATCACCAAGAATTTGGTTGGATTTAGGGGTTCTTATGACTCACATGATAGCTGGTTTCATACCTACTTTGTCTGAGGGGAACAAAGACTTGCTGGATAATGGAAACGTGTCATTGGACGAGTCTTTTGTCACCGGTATGTGTGTGTGTTATACAGTCCACAGAAAGGACAATGGGTCTAATGAGGTCAGAGCAGATGGTTTAACTGTAACTGGTCACACATGACTTAACAGGTATTGGGTTTGCTTTTCTAGTAGCGCGTGTGTGTCTGTGTATGTCTGTGTGTTTGTGTGGGTCTGTGTGAGTGTGTGTGTGAGAGAAAGAGAGAGATCTTGGATCTGGACGCATTTTGTTTACAGGAGTTGTCAACCAGTTACATACACAATGTTTACACGTAACAGTCGTCCAGTTTTCTTTCTGTGTTACCGTAGCCGCTGAAGAATGACATGCGTTCCAACATTAAAGCTGGTCAAAAACCATGAGCTGGTTTTCACACAACAATCATCAACCAAACTGTCAAAAGTCATGGCTTTTCAAGTCATGGACTGTTATTTAGATTTTTTTTTCTTAGCAACCCACAGAATTAGACTACACAGACCAAACAGACAGTACAGAGTGTGAGGAACAAACAGCAGCTCCAGCTTAAATGTAGCCATGGGTAAGTAGATATTAGCCTAACACTGAGTAAATAAGGAGATGGGTAACAGGTGTTTATTGTGAAGAAATGTCACATTTTAAAATAAAGTATAAAGAGCACAGTAACAGTGTGTTGAAGTCATCCAAAGAGCACACACCTGCTGGCTCTCAATCATGTGACCACATCCGTTTAAAGTTATTCACGCTATCGTGTTATGCTTGATATTGAGCATGTCTGATTTTGTAGGAACAGCGAGATGAGAAAGAGTGTGTTTCCTACAGATGAAAGGATTAATGCCTTTATCACGCTGTCCGCGCACTGAGGGTGTACATGCAGATTCATTAGTCCGGAACCATGCCGGAGGAAACAGCTAGCCTGATTCATTCAAATTAAAAAGGACAAGGTGCGGTTAGATGGGGAGCGGGTTCGTGCTGTTAAAACCTTACAGCAGCCAGACACATTTACTTGTTATGGGCTGGTCACCGAAAATAGTCACAGCACGTAACAAAGCCACAAACTATTTCGATTTGTGTACAAACTAATAACCAAGATGCAAGTTAATTACTGAGCTTTTAAGGTGTTGGCAGGTTGATGCTTGATCACTGTAGCTAACTAGGCTAGCCATTTCCCCTTGCTTTCAGTCTTTATGCTAAGCTATTCCTGGATATAATTCTAGTTTCATGAGTAAAGCTTTACCCATCTGCAACCTCTAGTGCTACTTCAACACCATCATAAAGCTGATGTTTGGCATTTGATTGGAAATACACAGACTGTAGGTGATTAGAAATTAAAACAGAATTATTGTCATATTTGACAGTTTTGCACCAGTTTCATGCTCCTTATGTATCTTGTGTTACTACATCTTTACAGTATGTATTACTGAACATCTCGTTAGTTCCACATTTCCGTCATGACCTATATTTTTGCATCAAAGTGTTCATACTGTACATGTGTGCATCTGTGCACTCGGGAAACGACAGGGGATTGTCAGTGTGTCAATGACCACATGTGGCCCCTGAAGCCACATCAATCACATCCTAACACACACGTAACCGCAAACACATGCACACACTGAGTTAATCTTCTGACATAATGCTACCATGGCAACAAGTAGCTGACAGGTCGGAGAAAGGGAAGACAAAATATCCCCTGAAGCTAGACTTTCCTCTCTTCATTTAAATCCATAAACACACACTTGCACACACACACGCGCACACTCACATTTAGTCAAGGAGTGAAACTTAGACGATTAAATATGGAAATTACATTTCGTATCTCTCAGTTCCACTTGCTTTTACAGATTAGTCCCAAAATAAAGTCTGCTGATGCTGCCAGAACACCTGATGTTGTCAAATTCATTCACTATACAAATTAGTTTATGCTCATTGTTGTTAGTGTCCAATATTAAAATAACAGAGGTTCACCTTATGATTTGTTAAAAAAATTACATTATGGTCAATATGTTCTGTCACTGAAGCTGTAACATGCAAAAGAAATAAAAGAAAAGTAAAGATCTCTGGAAACTCTGAAGAAACTTTGTGCTCTGCAGCAGTTAAAAGAGCAGCCAGGTGTTAAAGTGTTCCAGGCAGAAACCATTTACACCTGATGTGGCTGCTGCTGCTCTTTTCGCCCCTGACACCCCGATTATTTCAGCTCAACCCTCACTCTTGAGGGAGTGAGAGGTGAGATGAGAGAGGAGCATAAAGGACAAAGAGGAGAACAGAGATGCAGCAGCAGAGGACACAAAGGTAAGAGAGTGCAAACATACATGGGGGGGATGGAGAAAGAATACATGTAGGGGACAAGAGGAGGAGGACAAACAGAATGGAGACAAGGCTCCCACACACACACACACACACACACACACACACACGCATGCAAGCACACATGCACAACCAAACTCCCGTTGACGAGCTAACAGCTCAGAAAACATGCAGGATTATCAAATTGAATAATGTAGGGTTTGACTTTTGGGGGGACTGTCTGCTCATGTTTGCATCACGGCTGGCAAAAATAGCTGAATATGTATTAAATATTAAAAGCAAAAAGCGGTGGCTGATTTAGTGTAACTCACAGAGGTGCTATTAAATCTGCATCATTGTCAGGCTGGCAGAATAAACCCCATGCAGTTGGATAGTTTAACCTAATTTCACCATACAGGGCCAAAAAAATTCCCGAAAAGCTTCCAAATGTATGACTTTGTGAATTTGGATGGATTAACTACTGATTATCTGCATTATCCATTAATCTGTGGATTATTGACAGTAACTGTTTAGCATATAGGATGACAGAAATGCCCAATCTAAAGTCTAAAACCGAAGGAAAGAAGTTTAATTAATAACCTGAAACAGGGAATGACAATGTCTGGCATTTTTTCCCAATAAATCATTAAGCAGTTAATTGACAAATCATTACAGCACTAATTAGCCTCCAGCAGCCTCTAATAGACCTTTGTCACAGCAAGCATATTGACAAGCGATAGCACTGAAAGCACAGGTGTAATTAGTTGTCTTTAATAAACGCTGCATGCCACTTACTTGTCCCACTCACAGGGCTGTGGTATTGGGCCTGCTGGCTTAGCGGTATGGCTACTCGTACGCCTGAATGGAATGGAGGCATCTTTAATGTTGTTAGTAGGTGTCAGTAGGCTACTTTTCTGTATCTTAGCTAGCTAACTTGTGTTATAAGCTCTTTACAAAAAATGTTTCTTGCCATTTACTGTATAACAATTATATTATCAGTTTAACCAGCAGTGGCCGGCAGTAACCATGCTAGCATTTTAGCTGGCGAAAGGTAGTGCTAACTTAGCCTCCCTGTTGGTCCTGTGACTTTCACACTGCATCTTGTATCGATGTCTTGAGAGTTTTCTCATCTTATTTGGAGGAAAATGTGCTGGATTGCTTTATGACACCAAACAGGAAGCAGGTGGAGCTTAAGACGCCAGAGCTCCTGGTGACTGTAGATGACAGGCTACAAAAAACACTTTCAAAATAAATGGGGGGAGGATAGGAAGCCATATAGTTGATGAAATCTAATATTTTTTTGGATTAAGTAACCAACATGATACTAGTATGAGGTACATAAATGTTCCTATTATCGACAACCTCGATATTCAGCGGTGGAATTCCTATTAGAAAGTAATTGTTCAGTCTTTATTGTCTTAACTGGTGTCATGTGTTTCAATCAGTTTCTCAGTTTGCAGTAAAACTCTTTGATTATAACTCAGCAGAAGCCTGAGCAGAGAAATAAGACTTGTTCCTTTGTGTGAGTGGAGACCTCAGTCATTTTTATTCTGCAGAATCAATGTCCATGAATGCATTCATGGGCGCACACGCACACACACACACACACACACACACACACACACAAGTACACACTGACTGACAAAAAGGAGCGAGCCTGAGGCTGACAAGATCTAAGCTACTAAATGAATCTATTATGAATGGCAGAGAAAGGACTACACACACACACACACACACACCAGTCATCCACTGAGATCTACAATGTTAATGATGGACTGTCACACACATCAGCAGCCAGCGTATCTGACAATCAGACCTGTCAGATTATTCAAAAAGAAAAAAAAAAAAAAGACTCAGGATATGAATCAGAGCCCCCGTACGCTCTTCATGTGAGCTCTGCTCCGTCTAGACGTGTGAATATGAAAAGGTCTGCGGAGCGAGAGAACACTCTCCGTATGGAGTTAGTTAAATATTAATCAATGGCTGACTGAACTGTCTGAGTCTCCCAACTGATTAACTGTATATCTGAACGTATACAGAGACGGTTCACTGAAAAAAAAAAAAAAAAGCGTTCAACACAAAATCTATGCCTCTTTGGCCCGCCCACTGTTGTTCACCTTAACCAATGAGATTACTCCTGCCTACGAGTAAATGTTTGTATAACGTAGAGCCTGATCTGCCCACCTGTGACCGTCACGGAAGACAGGTAAGACTGGCCGGGTTGGTAAACATGGGCTTGATGTAAGACTATCAGTTTTTAGACTCTGAAATCCTCCCAGTTCACGCAGTTACCTCTCACGGTCGTGTGAACCCATTAACCCCGCCGCAGACTGGTGCAAACAAGGAGCAAAGAAAGAAAATGGGGGACAGCGTTGCGAATGAAGGAACGCGCTCATACACACACCTCTGCATCATTACCTCACGTCTCCCACAAGGCTCCAGGAGGCAGCCACACAGACTGAGCAACAACTGGAGCAGAAGAGTAGCCAGCCTGAAGTATTTGGTGACTAAGAGAGCAGTTGAGAACATAGTGGGTGGTGAGCACATTCACATGTGTACAGAAAGGGAGACGACAGGAACGGGAGATAAGAGAAGGAAGGGAAAAAAAAAAAAAAAAATACAGCCGAACAGCTTCCTGGCTGAGAGACAGTCAGAAAGCTGGGATCAAAGCTTCGGTGTTCTCCTCTTGACACATTGGGAAAGTCTCTACAACAGCTTTGAGACCCTCTCGGGACAAAAGTCCTCTAATTAAAAGTGTGATAGTAAAGTCAACAAAGACATAGTAATACTGCACACTGACAAGGGCTGAAATTAATTCAGGTTGAGAGCTTCCGGCTGCAATTCTGCAATAATTATGTAATAACACCCACTGCAGGATGAAGACTGGCTGATGGCTCGCTTTCAACTGACTGCAATGATGATTATAAACGTGTACATAAGAACTGATTACATTACTTGTGTGTATTATTAGAGATGGAATGTAACTCAGTACATTTACTCAAGTGCTGGACTTTTTGAGGTATTTATCCTTTACTTGAGTATTTCCATTTGATGCTACTTCTTACTTCCACTCCAATACATTTTGTACTAGACACTCCATTACATTTAACTTTAGTTACTTGTTACTTTGCAGATTGCATGCATCAGAGACAAAGTACTAATACATGTGTTATTTCTTTTGAGGCAATCTAATTTTTTAAAAAAAAGAGAAAAAAAAAAAGAAATGCTGAATATCAAATCCAATCATTGGCCGAGCTGATCATGCATTGCATAGAGCATATTCAATCCTTCAGTCCTTTAGTCAGAACTGCATACAAAAATGTGTTGGCGTGGGCGTGTTGCTTGAGGTAAGAGGGGATAAAATATGATCCAGACATACCACTTGGAGAAATCAATCTCCCTGAGTTTGAAGACTTATCAGACATTTAAACCCTGCCCAGTGGAAAAAGCACAACATTATGTGCTAGGATGTTACAACTCAGTGCATCACAACAGTACATTGTCAAATACAGTGTGTTGACACTTGACATGTATTTGCATGCGTGAGCCAGGTTAAAATCATTGCTGGGTGACACCGCCGCTTTTTGTTGGAGACATATGCACCGGCACTGTCACGGCATCAACACAGCGGAATTCATTGAAATGAATGAGGTGGCAATGTTGTCTTTTTTTACACATTGTTGATGTTTGTCTGGACTTCTGCTCCCTCCTGTATTTTAGAAAAACTGCAGCGACAGCATCAGTACAACAGCTACAGTAGCTTGAAAATTGTTCTTTTGATGTTACCTTCACTTCATGTTTTAAACATTAGTGAAGGTTACACTTAATGTTTAAACACCAGTGAATACATTAGTGTGAGAGAAATGTAAACTGCTCAACCTTCACACAGATCCCAAATTAGCATTTTAGCATTGCCATAATTTGTGTAAATTTTGCATAAAGAATTCTTCTGAGGTTTAGCTGGATGGAGCTGTCACACAGCTTTTAATGCTTCCACGTCAGGCTAGTGCTAATGATCCTTCTGTGCTAATGAAGAAAAATACTGCACTATTCAACTAAGAGTGTGATGTGGACATATGAATCATTTAGTATCTGCCACATTCCACTTGTCTTTCTGATCAGATCATTTAGAGCATTAAGAAATGGTTTAAGGACGGGGTTTATGAACAGGCATTCATATCTAAACTGTGTATGTGAGAGTGAAGGTTCCCCAGACAAAGCACTAGGGGGGTATTCAATCCTGCATTGCCCCTGGGTAAGGCTTAGTTGGATAAAGGAGATAACAGAGACAGAGAGCAAGATACAGTGGCAGAGAGAAAAGTAAATTGGACAGAAAAGTAATAAATTCGATCGGTAATGAATTCATCATTTTGATACTATAATATTCTATTTGTCTTCCTCCTCCATCAGATTCCGTTTTAATGTTTATGGCTTCACTTAAGTTTCATTTGATCTAATATGACACTTCATACTGATGTTGTTCTGTGGGAACTGTCTCATAGTGCTGTTTTAATACATATAAAGTAGCAGTATAATATCAACTTCACATTTCTATGAGGGCTGTTCTGTTGAGATATTTTGAAAAATGTATTGCTCCCCATTGCAACTGCCTGTAAGAGGAAACTATCACAGTGCAGGATTACACACACACACACACACACACACACACACACACACACACACACACACACACGAGCAGACATACACACGTAACAGATGGGGCCCTGGGGGTGTCTTCAAGGCAGGAGGATCCCAGGGACCCCCTGGAGACAAAGCAGAGAGGAATGATGGGAACAAGATGGAAGAGCAGGGATTATTTCACGCGCAGACATGCACAGCGTACCTGCAAGCTTAATGTGAATACTTTCATATACCTTTTAGAGATTTTAATTAAGACTCAGTTATAAACTGAATTAAGGAAACCGCGTTAGCACTAAACCACGTTGGCACTGCGGTAACTGACAAAATTAACTCACTGAATATATTACTGAAGACAGTAACAAAATCTCATCTCTGCCTCAAAAAGGGATTATCAGCAGGTATCAACATTCTGACAGTGAATCTACTATGATTTCATATCCGCATAAAAAAAAACTCAAACTCGGGGGCGCCACTTAGCTCGGTCGGTAGCGCGCGACCCATGTGCCGAGGCTCTGCAGCGGACCCGGGTTTGACTCCCGGCCCGGGTCCCTTTGCTGCGTGTCACTCCCCTGTTTCCTGTCACACTCTTCAGCTGTACTATCAATAAAGCCAGAAAAGGCCAAAAAAATACTTTGGTTTTACAGCGCACAGCATTATTGTTTAACTGCTGTCACTGATTTTAAGAAGAGAAGGCAGCTGGTTGTTAGCAAAAAAGCTCCGCTAAAGCCACTGTAATCTGCCAAGCAACTAGCAGGTGAACACGGATGAGCTTTTAGCAGCTCAAGAGTGGGATATTTCTCCCAGGAGTTGGTGGAGACCAAAACAGAGCTTAAAGGAGAGTGACTATTGGACCGATGTTAATATAGCTCTGTGTGCTAGCAAATGAAGTAATATGGCAATGTTGCGTTGACAACTTGTTGCACTGACCCAAAGTGACCAACAAAGTTTAAATGAACATACAGTTATACACTCAACAGATGACAAACAACAAGATTAGTCTTCCTAGTTATAGTGCGCAAGGTATTAAATTATATTATATACATTATATAAATAAACTTATATATACACTGCCAGACTACAAACATAAGAGGGACTAAAGTGAATGGGGTGTTCAATTCTAATTGAATACAGACAGAAATTTGTGTTTTTCATTATCAGTCTGCATGAGCATTCATATAATTCCTACAAGATGTGTTAACTGACAAAGCTGCTCATATTCACAAATACTAATGTAAACTTCTCTTTAGTAGCTTATACAGATTGTTTAATACAGAGAAAAAGTTGTTCTACCGCTGTTATCATGTTATCACTGTTACTTGTTGAAAATGGAGTTCCAAATGCTCACTGAGACACAAATCTATGTGTGTGATGTGTTTTAGTTACATAAAAGTTCAAACTTTTTGATCAAAATCAAACCAAACAACCATGGATTGTTTGCTGCAAGCTTTTTGGAAAAGGTGCATTGTGATTTTGATGTCGCCTAATTTTAAACCCTCCTCGTCTGGCCCTCTTCCTTTCAGTTAAGCTCTTCTTTTTCAGCTCTCCGTCACTCACTCTCTTGCCCCCCTCTTCCTTTTATTCCCTTTATTTCCATTTGCCCCCCCTCCCCACCTACTTCTGACCCAACTAAAAAGCTGTGCACGGTGCCTCACAATGAAGTGCGTTTCTTTCACATGTTAATGCTTTTACTCATGGCTCACTGCTCTGCACAAGGCAAGAAACAGAGCTGCGCAGAAAAACAAGATTGTACACACGTACACACACGCACGCACATGTACATACACACACACACACACACACAAACACACTTGAGGCAGAAATGGCTACAGTTACAATGAATCCAAATGAACTGCCACTGAGCTGCCTTCAGTTGTGATGATGAACTTCCAAAGCCAACAGAGAGGAAAATGAGAACTATGGAGTAGCTATAGAATGAAAAATTAATCAGAGAAATACAGAAAGACAGACAGAAAGACAGACAGAAAGAAAGACAGAAAGAAAGAAATGAAGGGAAAAGAAGGGCCGTCTTCCCTTACATTTATATTGCAGACAGGCTTTTTATCATTCATGACTACTTCGATGTATCACACAAAAAAACCCTATTACACTTTGTCAAACAGGCTGTATGTGCCCGAGCATTGATTGTGAAGATTTCACAAAGGGAAACACAACAAACCTGTGAAATGAATATATGCGTGCACCTATTGATATTCATGCTGCTTTGACTAATGTGAGATGGCAACAAAATCCCACAGCTGTACTGTTGCATGTGTGTGAGTCACTGCATAAATATAAGTCCTTTAAAACAAAACCAGGTTACATACTTAACGCTGTGTTAATGCCACTGGATGCTCTGGCCCACAAAAACTAATGAATGAGTAAATGTGGTTTTTACATTTCCTTGTAATAATAATTCAGAGATTTTGTATTTTTTTCATTTCCCAAAATGTAGAAGTGCTCTTTAGTTGTTTGCAACAGAGAGCTGAGAAAACATGTCCAGTACTTCTTGTCTGTTGTATCACTTCTTGTCTGCTGTAACACCATAACATTGCATCTATCATTAAAGCCTGATCATTTCTTTGCACATTAAGCCAACATCCATACATTTTGCAAGAGCCGCAGTGTGTTTTTCTCACGGCTGAATGGGGATTTTTAGAAGTGCAGGTAATGGACTGATGTCTAAAAGTGCACAGAGTGGTGAAGAAGAATCTTCACACACTTCCTGGTGAATGAAAAAAAATGTGTTTGTCATTGAGTGAATTCTGTCTCTGCAGCCTAGCCCTTAACTGTGTTACTTTGAAAGAGTAGGCTTCTTTTTTAAGCAGGTGATAGGTAGAGCTTTTAAAGGACAGATACTGGATCCAGCACACCGGTGAACAGCGCTGTCAACACTTATTTCTGAGAAATAAAAACAGCAAAATAATAAGTTTCCTTAGAAACCAGTTAGATCAGTAAGGTCTTTTCACTAAAAAATCACTAAGGTCTTTTTGCCCAAAATGAACAGAATTACCAAAGACATTTATCAGTAAACTGTAAAATCTATCCAGGTGACTCACGTGGAAATGTTCACAATCAAGATAATGTAAAGTTTTATTCACGTCATGTTTAATTTCATAATCACCGACCTTCTTCCTCACTCTCTATCTGACGTTGTCTCCAGAAGTTATGGCAACAGGCAACCAAATAAGCACCATTACCTTAAGACAAATTACCGATGATTCTCTGGGTTTTATATATCTTTTACCTAATCAGGTAAAAGCCTCACTGAGATTAATAGATAGCTGTATCATCATGTGTAGAAGTGGAAAGTGTTTGATTGATTATTACAGAGATAATTCACAAAAATCAAACACTGCAGTGGTCCTAGTGTTGAACCCTGCAGTGCGCCTTTTTATATAGCAAGGAAGAGAGAGAAGGACCCAGCCAAATGTTGACATTGTGATCTAGCTGACAAGTATTTTACAATCAAGTACTTAAAACATGTCCAGATAAACCAATGTTTTTTAGTTTAGCTACCAAAATGACACAGACAACTGTGTCAAAAGCCTTTGAACATTGTTGGAAATTTTAAGAACAATGGGTGTAGATATCTAAAAAAATATATATAATATGTATATATATATATATAATATATAATATATTTTATGTATTATATATTTAACGACCAAAAAGAAAAGAGGCAGGAGATATCATGAGCTGCAAATGGCATTGCGTCAGTTATCACCACTGATCTACTCGGGAGCATGTTAATAAGTTTAATAGCTTTGTAGTTAACCTACTGTTGACCTGTTGAGCCTGATCGCTCCTCCTGATTCCTCCCACCCGACCCGTAAGTGGCTAATCTCTCCCACTGGGACCATTACTGTCTGTTTGTGTCCACCCTTTGTTTCAGTCGGACCACGGCTTAGCCCAGTGGGGGCTTTGTGCTGAGTTAGCTGATGTCATCTAACCATATGGTCCCAGGCAGATCAAGGCTCTCTCATGGGAGATGTTAACAGATAATTCCTTCAATTCCTGTGATATTCAGACTGTTCAGGCTGACATTTACTAGTCGGATGGAAATCTCCCTAATAATGTCTATTTTAGGAAGTGTCTGTGATTTTGAAAGGCAAGAAACAGCTCCTTTGTGTTTATAAGTGTGCAGTTATTTATTCTACTTGTGTTTTATTGCTCCTTTATTCTTTCTTATTATTTATGTAAAAGACTTTCTGAAAAAATGTATAAAGAAAATCGTGTAACAATGCATTTATAAAACACCTTTCAATTTGCACCTGTTAAGCACATGTGATTGGTCTATTTACACTGTTGGTCACTATATAACCCACAACAGATGAAATAAACAAGATGTAAGCATCACTGTCACGTCATTCTCTGTCATCTACTGGGAAACTTTCTAAGAAGCAAACGGCTCATACATACCTGAGTAGGACCAGTCGATATCTTCTGGGAGTTTCCTCAGGCCGCGGACCAGTGGCTCTGCTCCCACAACTGCAGCACAGAGGATGACAGAAAGGTTATTAGTGTCATTTTGCATCTCAAAACACACAAACAATTCGCGGACTGACAGGTGAAACTGTGACCAGCTGCTGTGACTCCACCGCACGATGAGTGGCGAGCTTTTCCTGTCATTCACTGGATACATTTCATAACTAACTAACCTGCCTGGAAATAGACCGACTTCAGTCAGACATCACTGTCAGATGTGATGTCACTGTTTGCTCTGTGCATATTCCAGCAGAGCAGAGTGAGATGATGAGTTCCTGCGTAAACAGATCATTTTCAGAGTCTGCGACAGTCATTGCACAAGTATACAGTCATAGTCATGAGTGAAAATTTAACTGGATAATTTGTGGCGTCTAATGCTGCTAATGTAGCGACATGATTGCCTGTACGGCCACACAACACCTAACCTTTTTTTTTTTTTTCCCAATGGTGGAAGATGATATGTGTGCAATGCAATACACAAATGAGTGCGAGTTGTAGTCGAAGCACAACACTAACATTCGGTCTGGCAAATAGATACATACACAAACACCAACATGCATACACAAGGTTACACTATCATAGGTTATCAACATACAGCAGACCACTTAAGAGGGTGTAGGAGGGAACTGCATCGCCATTAACATCATTTTTCTCAAGTGACACACACACACACACACACACACAAAGACGCATACAGAGCTATCCATCGCATAGTAGCAATTTTCACTCAGGGACGGTCGAGTATACAATGATGTATGAAGTCACAGTCGGATGATTCAGTGTGTGTATGTGTGTGAGCGCTACTTTCTTCTTTTGCGCTATGACTTAAAAGTACTTTGTACACACACACCTACCTACTCTTCCTTATGTTACTTGGTTTATTTGAATTAATGTCTCCATTCTTTCTCCTCCTGTTGGCAAGAATGAGCCCAACCTCTTTCTGAACATAACCGATAATCCACTGCATTTGTATAAAAAACACACGGTGTGGTTGAGAAAGCTGAACAGTGCACTAAACACTGTAGTTTCTCATTATTTCATACATAGCAGAACAGTGAGCTCATGTCATGTCATGTCATGTGGATTATGTCAGCAACATTAATTATTATTAAGTGTCACTTGCTGGTGGGAAAGTTGTACATCCAAAACTCCCAGCATTAACACACCACCCCTGTCAGGAGTTCATTCCCTTTAAGGCAACACATACTAAAAAACACGAGTTTCATATTTCATACAAGAGTTTTTGCAGGCAATGCTGGGGTAATGACAGTGACACTGTAAAACACTTAAATGTACAGTGTGTAATTGCTCTCCTCATTAAAACAAAGAACTAGTTCAATGATGTCCCGAAATAACGTGGGATAATGTGAGCTGCTGCCTTCAGAACAGAACATACAGCAAGCGACAAAGAATAATCATACTTCATCTCCACTGAGCATTAGTAAACAACATAGTGGCTAATTAGGGAGTTCACCCACTTCCTTCCCTACTCTCTGGTGGGTTATCTGGAATTTCTCATTTTTCCCCAGAAGTTATATATGCAATATAGTGCAACGGTCTGGTCATATTCAGATATTTTAAGTGTGGAAATGTTATATATTGTACATTTAAGCTACAACCAGATATAGGTATATTTTTGACATTATCAAAACTTGTACTGGAAGACACCTAGACAACACATATGATCTGAAAGAGCCTGAGCTATCCCCTGGAAATAGAGGAGGAGGAAGGAGGAGGAAGGAGCAGGGGCAAATACAGATTACAATACAGAAATTTCATCATAAACAGGACTGACAAACAATATAAATATATTTTTTTTTAAAAAAGTAAGGGGAATAAAACAAAACATCTTCTCTTTCTGATCTTTCACTGAGCACAGAGGAAACCACAAACCTCTCCTACGAGAAGATGAAAGCCCCGTGTCGAGTCAGATTTAGGTCATGGGCAACTACCGCCTTACCCACAATATTAGGTCCGTCCATGTGTCACGGATGAATATCGTATAATCCTATTGTTTACTGTGTGCAGCAGATGGATTAAAACACTGGGTGATGTGTGACAGCACGCGCTTGTTCATATAACTCCTGAAGACATTGCATCCACTCTTAGACAAAACCCTTCTGTATCATATTTAAAATCTTCTGCCTCAATGAATATTAAACAAATCCCAATACAGATGCAGCCACGGGGGATTTAATGTTGTATTTCACACTTGTTCAACTCATTTTTGCTTCTTTCCCGTTTATCCCACGGAGACTCGCGCTTAAAGTAAAAAAATCGTCTCTTTCTTTTCTGCGTTTGGAGGTTACAGAGAGCTCTCTGCAGAATAGCTAACTGAAGAGCTAAAAACGGAACTGCCTAAGGATCAAAAAGGTCTTCAAAAGTCTGAGGTACTGGAAGCCTTCACATAAATTATAATTGCATGTGATCGCAGCTTTCTTTGTGATACTTCTTCACCATTAGATGAAGTTCATCCTTGACCTTTTGAATAAGTTAATAGTTCTTAAAAGACACTAAATTGTAGAAATATGAAATGAATTAGAACCTGAAACTAATGCAAATGAAAAGCGATAAGGTTTAATAATTTACTATTAATACTAGACTAAAATCATCCTATTTTATCATCAGTGAAAAGAGACAAAAAAACACCAACACCACTAAACTTAGTTTTAACCTGAGTTTCTTTCCAGCCTTGTTTCCCAGAATGATGCGTGTACGTGTGTGTGTGTGTGTGTGTGTGTGTGTGTGTGTGTGTGTGTGTGAGAGCGAGAGAGAGAGACTATGCTGTCATTCAGACTTCCATGTATAAATTGTATTTGAAGATTACATTCATGTTAGCACACCGGACAAAGACTGCCGAGGAAAGTGAATGGGACTAGGCAAAAAGGGAAAAAGTGAAGAATGGAGTTGACTGAGGGGTTGTAGCGTCAATAATGGCTTCATTAACATCACACTGTGAGGGATTTTAATCTAATTTGCCTTTGGCGTGGCACCGCAACACACACATGCGCACACGCACGCACACAAATGCACACAATTACACCCTCGGGATCACTTGTTGTTTCAATGTGATTTTTCAGAGCTTATTAGACAGAATTTCCATTTGAAAAGGGGATGTACTCAGAATATTTATTTGGCTTAAATAGGAAAATTGTACAATAGAAATAAATTTAGAATTTAATTTACTCACGAAAAACTGTATAATCAGATCGTAGAGATGCATTTGAAAGTTCAGAATAACTGCATGTCAATGTTTTTTCTCCCATGTGGTCACAGTGGCCTTGAATTGATTTACAAAAGTGAAACCATGAAACCACACAGACCGACTTTGACATCAGTCGCGCTCTATTCAGCCTAGTCAGCCGACGTATCCTGTCGTGACTATTAAGTAAAGTTTCCTGAACCATCTAAGTGGAGCTGCACTCACAGAAACCAGCTGGCCAAGACAGTTTCAATACATTGATGGATTACACCTCTTGGCCCACTACTGTGTGAGCAGATTAATTCAGTGAGGTGACACAAAGGCTGTTGGAAATGTGAGAAATGAAAGTTGCCAAGCTTATCTTACATTTCATATTCGTGTTTTTAATATTCATATGATACTTTGACTGAACCTGACCATCAGATGTTTTCTTTTACAAATAACTATCTGGGAAGTTCTCTGTGGAAACTGTTTGAAAAAGGAGAGGCCCTTTCAAAAAATAACAATAATAATACTTGGCAGGTGATTGAATGAATCATCTGTCTATCATGGGCTAACTTAACAACCAATCAAATCAACAGCTGGAAAGCGCTACCAATAGAGCCAGTTGGTAAATAAAACTACTCTCTTTTCTTCCTTTTCTCTTCTTTCAATGAATAAATACTCTCCAGTTCAGATGTGACTGATGCTACGGCAGCATCTACGCTAACCTCTCCAGGAGCCACCATAAACATTTGCTAAATGGTCTGAACCAGTTCAGGCTTTGCCACAAAGGCATAGCTTGAACCTTGCGAGACTGATTCACGAGATAGCATGATCTCATGAATCAATCTGCCTTGCACGGTAAGCTCTGACCTGCTCAAACGCAGGACAATACAAGAGCAAAGCTCTGGTTCTTGGATAAGCATTGGTTGGGTTCAACAGTTCAAGGGTGAGAGGTCACCAAGAACTGGTATTAATTCTGCAACGGCAGAGCAGAACTGCAGAGAAGAACTTTATGTAACAGAAAACATGTTAATCCAAAGTATAGCAATCAGGGTGCCCCCATGGCTTAGAGCTTTAAGATGCTGACCATTAATGAAAAAGAAAACAGTAAATGTTCCTCATCAGTTATCCCTCTTTCAGTAGCAGATAGTACGCCACTTCAATAGATTATTGCGCACAGATAACCAATACATTTAAAGTTAATAAATAATGTGGGATTACTCCACTTGGTTTCATGAGCAGACAAAACTGTTGCATTGCTTTATGAAAGCTTAAATAGCAGCTGCTTGTTTTTGATGGACATGTTGGGTCATGCACATCACTAAAGCAGTGGTGAGCTCACAGTACTCTGTAAAAGCTATTTGACAGAGACACAGCTGCTGTCAGTCATCGGAGGTGGCAGAGGAACAAGGTGGTGAGACAGTGCTGCACAGATGAACAGCCAGGAGCAAAGAGACGCCGACGCTCAGCTTTAAGAGCGCAGTGGATAGTGTTGGGACTTCATTGCCACAGGCTGGCCATGCATGAAGCTCACAGCTGAATCACTGTATTATTCCACCCATCTGCACTCTATCTGCTTCATCCGATTTCCCAGAGGGGGGGGGTTCAGGTGACTGCGGCTGGAACAAGGCATTTCTATGGATGGTGTTTTATTCATATAGGGAAGGTCAACAGGCATGCAGTTTTCCAACAATGCTCTGGCTTACTGTCACACATTTATACACCTCATTTTCATTGCCCGAATCACGGGCAGCCCAACTGAAACCTGATGGAGTGAGGGACTGATTTCTGCCAAAAGCAGAGCTCAATTTGAATTATGCCCCGTGTATTGGCATGAGTGAGTAGGACTCCACAGCTGACAGTGTGAGCCTGAATAATGATACAAAATGAAAAGATAAATGAGGACGTGTGTCAGCCAGACACCTGGTACTCTGACTAAAAACTCCCCTCAGCCTAAAGTGTCACTCGACGAGGATCATTTACTACAAGAGCGCCACTCATATGATCAAAACATGTTGAGGCAATGCAGGAGTGAAGATCATTAGCTCTCACTTGCCAATCAGGTGGATTTTTGAAATTCCTATCATGGCAGAGGAATGTGAACTGATCTCATGAGCATGTTCATTAAATTGTATAGTGGGTAGTTCAAGTGTCTGAGAGACAAAATGTAAACACGGATGAGATCTTTTTGATTACGCTGAAACATGATCGCTGATCCTCTTGTGCTGGCAGTGGGATTAACTCACATTATGCTATGTCATTTCCACTAATTAAATGGGCACCGGTTTGGAAATTATTTCACATTTTCAAATAATATACATCTCACGCAGGTGAACCGCTGTCTTGTGCTACTTTTTGTTTTTTTGAGGAAAAAGTGTTAAAGTTATAATCCGTACCATTTTCATTCAATAAAACCCTTAATCGTTGGCATATTTCCAGCAATTGCAATTTACTAAATTTAAGTTCTGTAGTTACCTCTCTATATTCAGCATAGTAGTGTTCATTGTTCATGCTGGACCGTGTGACTGTTTGTAATGTTGACTGAATGATGTCAGTCTTGCTATTCACCATTTGGTCTCTGAATTATGTTTCAGAGCTGCAGTTAGTTAATGCTACACAACCCAACCTTTCCCACTGCTGCATTCAACTGACGAAACTACAGGTGGACTGGCCTGGATGATTATTTGGGCCCAATTAAAAGCCTCTCTACTGAATAATCTGAATATGTAGGAGAGAGGAGGATGAAGTAAAAACTGTAATTTAACAAATTGCACTTAATTAGGCATTAGTAATTCCATCACTGATCGTTCTTAGTTTTGACACTAAGATTGAAGAGTAACTGCAAACATACAGATTCCAAATGTTAGTCATCTGTCTGCTTGATTTCTAATAATTCGTACCTGCCCTGAAAAAGCCATAACGGTGACCCCTAAACTAAACACATGGTGGCTTTTATTGTGAAACAACATACTTATCACCCAAAGCAGAACTGCATTCTTGGTCATTTTCTGCATTTTTGGTTACAGTGAATCCGTTTCTAATATATTGCACAGATAATAGGGTGCAAGAGCTGTATAACAGATAACAGATAAGCTAGCTATTCTCATATTGTATTTCTGACAAATTAGCTGTTCACGGAACATCTTCTGTGGTTTCATACAACATTTCCTGTTATTGTGGTGACTGCCGGTGTTCTCAGATCACACAAAGGCAAGGGTCATGAAATTTAAACCATCCACTCTCACTCTCCCAACTGGCTGAGGTCCCCTCAGATCCTCTTGCATCCATCCATCACACTCTGCTCATTCCAGGAGTGATTTTGTGATGAAGTGTTGGAATTTACTGTTTTGTCGTATCCACTTGCCCTTGACCTTTGCTCTTCTTCAATTACCAATTTTTCATGCTTCCCGGCCACCTTTCAATGACCCAAAGAGACGGGGCATGAACTTGGTGGTGAAATATAGATTAAAGGGCGAAGAAATAAAGCTAGCTGGTCTACTGCACCTTGCAAACCCTCAGCAGGTTTGATCATTACTAATGAAACTTTTGTTGTTCAGTGACAAAAAGTGACTAATTTCAAAATCATTTTCTTTCCCTTTAAGCTACGAGGAGCAACTACTCTAGATGGTAGTTTTTCGGGATGGAGTCGCTGCAGGGAGGATTCACTGAAGCCGGCTACATGTTGTTAGTGCTGGGATAAGTGAGCCGGTCCCAGTTGAACACTAATGAATAGCATCGTGTTGGATTACAAGACTCCTGGGGCTGATTTAGCCCCAATCCCTGCGATGAGAGAATATTTCATCGGCTGCATTTACACCAGCGCAAACTGATTTTTAACAGTAGATGTGATTACTGTTGTCCTATTAAACGAAGCACTATGTTTCTCCAGGGACAGAACGCCTGTGTGTTCAGCCCACAGGAGTGAAAGTGTCTGTGCGGTTCAGCGAATTTATGAGGGGTTTCATTTGAAGGCTGATAAACAAGGTTGTGTCACTTCTCTAGAAAATGACTCCATTTTTTAAATCCCTTTTTCAAATCACCTGTTTTCAGCTGATTCAGTGCCAAAGCAAGAGAGAAGAAATACATCAGCCAAAAAATACGGGTGTGAAGGCCAAAGTGGATGAAGGGGAGCACAAAATGTGATTTTGACACAAAATACAACACACCCACCATTAAATTTGCAGAGTGGTGACTATTTTTCCCATGGCCAAGACCTCAATCAACAATAACTGTCCATAGGTGCTAAATGCTACCATCAGCAAGCTAACACACCATGTGGATGTTCTTCATCTTGTGATAACCAAAGTCATTAGGAAGAGGAAACGACACAATCAACGTGGCAATATGGAAACCTATTTAAGTCTAACAACATTATTTTGAGTAACCAGGTCATGATTTCTTATGAAACCTTACCCTTCTTATGTTTCTTAGAGACACTGCCATTTCTCAAATGTATTTACTTGTGCAATGAGCATCAAAAGCTAAATCCTATTTACTTCCATTGTATTCGAGAGAAGGCAGATAGCTCTATGGCAAATGCAAAACAATCTACATGGAGCACCACCGGTAAGAGGAAACATGTACACATGTATTTTTCTATCTGGGGAACTGGAACCATCCATCCCATTATGTATATAAATGAAGCCCTCTGTCAACACACTGACAAAAGGCAGCATTCTTACAGTGGAACTACTAATTAAGCTGAATGTTAAATATATTTTGACATGAATGAAAAGACTCAGAGACGACAACTGCCATAACTGATCAGTGATGAGCACACGACATTCGTGTCACATAAAACGTGACACCTGTTGACCTTAGTGTCACACACACACACACACACACACACACACACACACACACACACACACACACAGACACTACTCAACAGGGTCAGCTACACATACATATAGGCGCATACCTCCAGGGGCCAGACTATAACTTATATAGCATTCAGCTGTGTTGAGTGTCAGCTGGTTAAATTAGGACGCTTCACTTGTCTCTCATTCACTGTCTCACTGTTTCTGACGCCTTGTGTTTGCCCTGTCAGCCTCTGTCTCATCTGCAGAAGAAAACTATGCGCAGGACCATTAACAAAATCGCAACAAAAAGACAAATGCGCAAAGAGAGAGAGAGGAGCTGTCAGTCTTTGTCTGAATAGTGCAATGTAGATAAATGTTGATAGGACCATGTGTATGACGATTATTTAGCCAACTAATTAAATTTCACATAAATGGCTGGGATAATATTGGCAATATAATCAAAGCCCATCCATTTAATTACTTGTGGAGGAGATTAGGATTATTGTTTTGTGGATATGGTAGTCAGATCTCTCCTCTGTCTAGTGCATCATTAAAATCTCAAATTTTGTCCACATATGGTTTGTATGAGCTGAGGTATGTTGGGACCCTTTTTTTTTTTTTGCTCATTTGTGCACTGCCACTATTGCTGCAGCACGGGAGACGTCTCCCATTAGTGTCCTCTGTCCGGCTGAATGAAAGGAACCTCACAGTGAACTCCAGCAGCACAGGTTATGACTTAATGAGATTGGGCTCCATATTAAACAGAGGATATTGTTTCTGAGTGCCAAACAGCCCTTGTATTGTTCCAGAGGGACACGGCGGCATTGAAGCCGCAATATAAAACCTTATCAGACAAGCCTATCACTGGGATCTGCGTGTGTGTGTAATGGAGTGTGTTGCATTCCAGTTGTTCTGGTGGGTACAAGGGAGCCAGTTTTGAGGGGACCGTGAGAATTTGGGGCCCTGTGTCGGAGGTGGTAATACAGTGGAACAGCTGGGGGGTTAAAAAACCCACACATGCGTACGCCCACACACACACACACACACACATACACACACATACAGTGTCAGGTAACACCCCACTTCATCCAGCCAGATGGGCTATCACAAATTCCTTTGCAGCCCTTTAGCTCCATAAAAGTCTAATAAAACCAAACAGTTCTGTTATTTAAAACTCTGCTCAGCTAAAACCAAATACACGTACACTCATACTGACAGCTGAAGAGTGGAAGATGGTCAGGTTCTGCTGGGTCTTTATGTGACAAAAGCTTTAGTATGTTTCGGGGTAACACACTAGAGATATGTTACTTGAACTTTACTGGAGGTAAAGAGTAGAAGTGTACTGACTACTCTGCTCGATTGGTGTATTGGTGTGACATTAACAAAGGCAGACCCAGTTATGATCCTTATTGTACCCAATTACACTCCAGAACGCCGGAGGTTAAAAAAAATAACCCATAGTGTTCCTTACTCATGGAGAGCTGCAGTCACATGGATTAATAAGAGGCAGCATTTTGAAGAATAATACCCACACTGACAGCATGAGTCAGCGAGCGATGCAAGCACAGCTGCTTTGGGTTAAATGTGTCTTTCTGCTGTTTTTCAGCTTCGGTTAGGAAGTGTAGCACGCCTACAGGGATGCATTTGTGCTTCAGTATTTTGCCCATCCTGCAAGTGAAAGGAGGCTGTGCAGAGCCAGTCCAAAGCCTTACCGCCACAAAAGCCCTGAATGGCCCGCCTCCTTCCAAGGATACAGACAAATATAGCACAATTTAACAAACATACAGGAAAAACTAAAGTAAAGCTGTACATTTAAATTACTTTCCATTGACTCCACTAATATGAATGTCTATTTTAGGCTATGTGGACAATGTGCGTAGGGCTTTAACTACTACATTCATTAGTGTTAGCAATAATTTCTCTTTTTTTTCTGCATCAGTGACAACAGCTCTTTTCTGTCTCCTTCGGTGTTGATAAAAACTGGATTTCCTCCTCTGTGTCGTTTGCTGTTACACCAGCAATGTGTTTATTTTGAGCCGTCCTGTTACAAACTGACGAATTCCGGCTTGGTTTAAGGCAAGGTGGGTGAACATGTTTCTTCCACATTTTAGCCTGGAGTGTGTGGAGACCCTGCAGGGGACTGACCTCAAATCTTTGCTTTTGGCAAAAAAGAAAAAAGAAGAAAATAAATAAATAAATCAAACCAGGCATGCAGGACAAGAAGCTATGAATAAATGACCCGCATTGACACATGACACAAACGTTCAAACACACGTGGGAAATCATGATCCATGTCTCTGAGAAATGAGGTGAAAACATGAGAATCAAAGAAGAACATTTCAACCAAGTTAAATGTGTAAACAGTGAGGACTGCGTGATGTGAGATCACATTTAGGACACACACACACACACACACACACACACACAGACATTCAAGAGGGAGAAAGCACAGAGGACTGAAGGAAGTCTGCCAGTTGGCGGATGCATGCGTGTGCCTCTGTGTGTGTGTGTGTGTGTCAAACCCTAACCCCCAAGTGTGTTTTCTGTGCATGCAGGCAGTGAGTTCTGGTTTATCCACTGAGCATGTATGATTGCACATGTCCACCTCAGTTATGAGGGAACTGTGTGTGTGTGTGGCTCACTAATCTGCCAGCCTAGTTAGAGCAGCGAGATGCACCATTTCCATCTGCTCGGTACAAAATGGGAAAATACTGCACAGTGTGCGTGGATATGTAGTACTCGTGTTGTGGAGACATAAAACAGTTCAACTGTTGGCATTTGCCTTCCTTTTCTTTCCCAGAAGTCCCCATAGCATAAATCATTAAAGGTCTCATAGGTGCAGAATACATATTGTTAAAGTATCAAAACACTTAAGCACAGCCCATGTTCAGAAACTGCGTCTTCAAATTGCTGTCAGTACGTCTGTACGATTGTGATGTCACAACTATACAGGCACCACCCTCAGCTCCCAGCACAGCTGATACAGAAACATGGTGGGAGATTCCTGCTCAGGCCTGTGAAAGCTGACCAATCAGAGCAGACTTTTCAAAAGGGAGGGCCTTAAAGAGACAAATGCATCATTGAAGCAATGTAGAGAATAAATGAGTGTGTGTGTGTGTGTGTGTGTGTGTGTGTGTGTGTGTGTGTGTGTGTGTGTGTGTGTGTGTGTGTGTGTGTGTGTGTGTGTGTGTGTGTGTGTGTGTGTGTGTGTGTGTGTGCGCGCGCTCCTGGTGGGAAAAAAAGACTCTTTAAAGATCATTTGGTATCTAAAAGCATTGATCACTAATCAACAAGGAGCCTGAAAGAAAGCAAGCATTAAGACAACCAGCTTCAAACAAAGGGTTCGAATAAATTACTTTGCTGTATGATTTTCCATACCAGCTTTGTTTAACATTCAAATTTTCTGGAGCTAAATGACTGGAAATGCTGTGTATGTATTGTAGACTTTACAGACTAATACACCCATTAAGAGGCAGTACCCTAACAAACACTAAACTTGATTATCAACAAGTGCTCGGCCTGTGGATGATAAACTTTCATTGAAGAATTGAGTGGACGTGTTTCCATCAGCATTCAGCCTGAATCAGCGGAGTTTCCATGACAACAGTTCACAGCGTCATGACAACCGAGGAGCCCCCGATGGCGCGTGGAACACCCTGACTTCCTGTCGGCTTCCTGCTCAGGCTCTCTCTCTGCCATGGATACAAAACCATCCCCTCTCCTCTCTATCTTTCAGTGCGGGGTCACGCCCCCAATTCCTCACTTGTCTGGCAGACACACATGGACACACACACACTCTCAAACACCGAAAATAATACAAAGACACACATATTCAGAGACACATATATGCACTCACACACCTGCAATATAACCCTTACACAAATAAAAGCATGTATGTATATTTATACACTCGCACAAGGGTGTTAGAGGGCTCTTTTCAGGTGTGTTTGCACCAAGGACTTCACAGCGCCCACCCAAAGGCTTCTATTGATGTGTGTGTATGAGACTAAGAGGGCTGGTCGGCTGGTGGGGGTGGGGGGTTAATCAACTTTCAACCAACCAATTGGTCACAGTGGCGGCCCCATGATGAACTTCCACACTGGGAAAAGAAAGTTTGTCCTGTGCTGAGTTCCAGTTAACTTCCACATCACTAGTCTCTGAATTCCATGCTTGACAAAGCAAAAGACAAGCCTCAATTAACTTCCATCAAAACAGTTGGTTTTGGTTTCCACTTTTGTTGCTGCCTAAAAGAACAAACCTATGTGCGGCTCATCAGATGAAAACCCTGCGACAGAAATTCCGCTTTGTTTCTGGAGAAAAAGAAAAGGCCTCACTTTGAGAAAATTACTTTGAGTTTCATCGTGATTCCTTGTCTTTCTTTCTCTCTTTGAACCCTCAGTGGTTCTCTGAGCAATAAAAAGGGAATATTTGTCAGCGCTTCAAGAAAAGCAACTTCTGGTACCAACTAACATCGCCCTGTCAAACTTCATTCACAGTGTCCTTTCACTGTGGGTTCTCACACACAACAAAGATCTGAGGTAAAAAGAGACTCTTTAATTTGAAAATCTCAATCTCAGTGAACTTCAAAGAATTATCCTTTCTGTCTGATTTCCTCACATGATGTAATAGCAGATTCAGATTAAGTCACAAAATGGACTTACAACAGGAAATATGCTGTGCTCCATGTCTGTCAAGAATATTTCTAGTTGTCAGTGGTGAAGATGTTGGGAATCAAAGTTTGAGAATAAAAACAAAACTGGACAAATTCAGACAAAGCTGGACTCAAAAAGATGAATCTATCCAGGTGGACAAGAATGCTCGGGTCACATTTCAGAGGACGTGGGGTTAATGAAGTCCTAAACATATACAGATACTACCATCTCCCACAGCTGACAAATGATGCTACTGAAGTTTTATAGTAAGGTCACGATTGAGGCAATACAAGGGCAACTATACTCCTTGTCACTGGGGCAAACTGCCAACATGCACAGGTTCAGGGTGTGAATTCCCACTGTACACCCCTACAATGCACCCACTGTATAGTAAGTTGTTTTCTATTGAGTGTTGTCATATAAATGGTGAGTGAGCTCAGTTCATAACATCAGCAACATCATCAGTGGCACAGCTCGGACACAGAGGAACAGAGTTTACGCTAGGGTGAGCCTCGGTGATCCCATGCTATGTCTGACCTCTGACATAGTGTCTATAGCTGTTACACAAAAGACTTTGGAGCAGTGTTTGCAACATTTGCAAGACAACAGCCATATGGGTAAACCATAGCACCACCATGACAGAAAGAACAATACTATAAAAGTTGTGACACACTGTGGATAGGACATCTTATCATGAAACATCTCTGCTCCAAGGCAGGGAAACAGGGAAACAAAGGACATCGTTCTAAGGAGAGCATGTTGCCAGTTCTTACTGAGGCCAAGAGAATAGTCTGATCATAAGTATCTAGTGAGAAAATCCCCCAAAAGCTAAGTATGAGCGTGCTCGCATGTGTTCTCATGTTTGTATGCGTTATAGTCTTGTATCCATCGAGCAGCAGCAAGGTTCTTTCCCTCTCCGGCAGCCTTGGTACTTGGTGCCAGCCTTTTTAAAAACAACAGTGGCTTTTGTGTGCGGGCACGGACAGAGACAGACAGCCATTGTCAGCGGCTGTAACTTCAGACAGACCTCCTCAACTGGAGAGACTACAGAGAGAGCGTTGGCATTTTGCGGTTTCAGCGACTAAGTTTCACTCTCTCTCTCCTTTTCACCTTTTGTCCTGTGCGATCCTCCTGTTTTCCGCCTCGCGCTTCTCTGCTGGTTATCCGAAGTTCCTCAAGTCCCAAATGCTGAGTCATTCCCCTGGTCATGTTTCTTCGCGAAACCCACCAACTCCACTCTCTAGATCCCTTAGGAATTATTCAGACTACATATTTAGAGAATTAAGGAAAGAGCTGGCAAGACAAATCAGGAAGAGAGAACTGAGGAACTATCAAGAACACTGCCTTTCCCTGTTTCACATTCAGGTATGGGTCATAATTTTCAAATATGGAAACAGAAATTGAAAGTGTATATTGAAAATCGTATAATATTTCAAAAATGTTCCCTTGTTTTCTACTGGTGCCTGAAGAGAGCTTGGTAAAATCAAACCATGACAACCATGTTGCAATATGCTACATTACATGCAAACACCAGATCTTCGAATAATTGTTTGATAACCAAAGAGTTCTCAGGGACAATTGGATTGCATTTCTGCTAAATGCCCATCCCTGGTATTTAACCCCATTCTCTGTCCAGTAACCTGAGCGTTGTACTGGTGGTGTTAAAGAAACACTCCACTGAAAATCTGTCTCTTAGGTATCAAACACTTCCTTTATAGCCTTGAAATGTGGCTTTGCAAAGCTTTACCCCGAGATTCCACCAGATATGTGTCCACTGCGTTACGGTGATCTGGTTTTGCTCTGCCATCTGGCTACCCCCACCAGTTGCATTTTCAGTCCACCACGGCGCAGTGCGGTCACCAACGGGCATAATCATATAAAAGTGTTCACGACCGACGAATTAGCAAAAGAGCTTGTATTTGACTTGTATTGTATTTGACTCCTTACCTATTTGACAACCCTAACCCTAACCCTAACCCTTTTTTTAAGATTTCTGTGCTGGTGTAAACAAAGAGTGTTTTATTTTGACAAGTAACCAGATGTCATACTGTTCTTTTGGTGCACGACTTCCTGTCTGCTCGGAGCTAAAGTCAGCTGAATTGCTGGGTTGTGTCCTGCAAATTTGTTCCGGAGGGTTTTGGACTGCCAGAGCAGGGAGGAGCAGGTACGCAGCAAACCTGGTGGAAGTTAACACACAGACTAAAGTGAAACTCTTAACCCTCTAGTCTCGGGGTTAAGCTTGCTCCTTTGTAGAGAATGGCAACTGTAGTTAGCATGGATTCAGAGTAGGTAGAAACTCTCAAACACTTCAAACCACTGCTGCAACATAATCCACTCCTCCACTGTTGGTCCTCTTATCCATAATGTCCTAACACTCATAGTCGTTCTCCCTTACTAAATACACTTCCTCCCCTCCTCATAACTCAGAACCTTCACCAGAATGTGTTGATATACAGTAAAAGCTCACCAGTGGAGACAAGCATTCCAATGGAGAGCTGTTTTAGAGGTTTCTATGAATGTTTTGATGCTTCTACTTTGACACAATAGAAAGCTGGCGAATGTTGCTGTTAATCGTGAAAGAGCCGTGTTGTAAGTTGACAAGTGGGTTGAGTATTTTAGAATCAGGCTGAAATGTCCCACTCAAACCAGGAACCTCAGGCTTGTGTAGTATAGGAGAGCTTTCCACCAATGCATTCCACTTTCACCTCTGAGACTTTCTAGCTTCTACCAATCACTGGCGATGACACAAGCTTCCAAAGAAACTTTTGAGTGACATAAGTGTTTCACTGAGCTGAGCTTCCTGTCCGGGCTGCTCTGCATCAAAGAGATTCAGCTGTCCTCGTGGCACAGGCGAGCTTTAAAATAACTGTGACCGTACGCTGCCACAGTGAGAGCAGACTGCAGCTAAATGGATTAAAGAATAAGAGCACTTATGAATAAAATGCTTTTAGATGGAGAGACCAGACGAGATACCAGCAGAGAGAGAGAGGGGAAGGGACAGAGGGAAGGAAGACAAAATATCACAGAGGAAAGCAGCCAATCAATTATTCAATGTAACATCTGTGGTTTATAGCAATTGCCAGCACTGTGGTGAGGATAATGCAACACACAATCAGTACACTTCGTGATAGCACTGAAAAGGGGCATAGTGCTCGGATCTACAAAATGACAGTGTTTTTGCTCCATTCTGAAGATTAATGATCTGATTTAGGAAATTACATATTTCTGTAATATTGCATAATGAAACTTTTCCCTTCGATGTCATAATCCCTCAATTTTGTATGCCAAAGAAAATCTGATTATATATTTTTACAGCTAAAAAACCAGACAGTTAAGGCGGCTTTGGAAAATCTTTCTAACAAGATTTATTTCCATCAGTGAAGATTTTTATTTGGCTGATTTACAGAGCTTGACTCCATCAGGCTGTGTGTGTGTGCGCGCATGGTTGTAGGTTAGCGCACACATAATCTCATCTTAAGCGTGGAGTTGAAGCTGGAAGGAGGGAGACACAATTATAACTTGTGCTATATACAGGCACAAAAAAAAGAAGGGTTGAGAATAGAAATAATAAATACAAATGGTGGGGGTTCACATAGGAGTCAAACTGCTGTTCTGTGTGTGTTTGAGGGTCAGCATGAAGCAGCATTGACATATGATGTTGGTGTCAATGTCCCTATTTAAGTTAACAGATCTATCTCTAACTGTAAATGTCGGGAAGGTTGTCAGTTCTACCAAAAAGGTGCGTATAATGCATTAATGGAAAATAAGCATGGTCTTACTTACTCTGGTATTTAACTCACATGTAAATTTAATTGGATCATTAACATTTCAGTTAAAGCTGTGCCTATCCAATCCATCAGATGGACATAAAAAGAAACCTCAACTTATTAAACATATTAAACTTATCTGTCACAATCATTGCCTTTGGAATTCTATGATCGAAACTGAAAGCTTATTCCAAGTGATTTTCACCTGAGACTCAAAGTTGTACCAGTTTGTTACGACAGTGATCGTCATTTTGGGTTTATGGAGCGTAAAATTACAAGGGACTGTAGGTTAACAACTAAAACTGAGGCAGTGACTTGTCAATAACAAGGTAGCCGTGCCCAAGTGTTTCCCACACATAGATGACACTTGAGTGGGCCGCCCAAGTTTGGTGACCCATTTTAAAAATGTTTACTTGTATTTTTTCAATCCATCCAAGAGAGCACTGCCATCCGTGATCTTTTGACTACACCTCTCGTCTCCTGACAATCCAAAACAAACTGGAGAGAAACAGAAAAAGATGAAGTGGCTCGTCGTCTTCTTTTTCCCCGTCTTTTTAGGCACAGTGCTGCATTTGTTGCCCCATCACCACCACCTGCAGGCCAGTGGAGTACTGTGAAACATTACTATGTCAGCCTGTGCAAGTTTCGCAGTAAGTTTGTTTTAGAAGTTTAAAAAGGTAAGCATCATTTATTGAAACTCTTCTGAGACAGTTTCATCCCTGCTGTGATCCACTATGCATGTGTCTCTCCGTTATCGTCGCTCTCGACTTAATATTTATGGAATTGCACATTCAGTACGCTGCGTGTGCCAGAATGTGTGTGCCAGAATTTTGTAGGCAATTACTACAACACCATCAGGCATCCTATGATGCCACCGGATACAACCCCTCTGGTTCGAATGCTCCGAGTGCACCGGGTGGCCAGATGGTATATCACAAGGAGAGCATATGATCACTGAACTCACATTAAGCTAAACACATCAACTATGACACACTGTATGGTGGTATGTTTGCAAGATTCCTTTGGAGGCAAGACGTAAAGGACTATACAGCGCTATTTGGTGGATTTTGGTTTAATCACTGTAAGAATTTACTACGATTTGTAGGTACTGACTGTTTACACTTACACATACAACACACAAACCATAGATCTATTGAGCTGCTGAACGATCAATAGCATTCAGACTGTGGTTGTGCATTTCCGTCTAACCAATCGCCATGCTCCACCAATCTATCAATCCAGCGGTGCATTCGACAGCAATTCCAATTCAATTCACTGTGGCTCCACAACGATAAAGATTTATCAAATAAGGAATACTGACTGTGGCGAGAGAATGCACGATTTACTTGCCATGCCAGCTGAGCTCTGGTGGTACACATTACTGCTCCAAATGTTCTCAAAAGGTAAGAGTGAGTCATCCAGTGAGAGTACTGAATTGCAGTCCTTTAGGAGTGATTATAGGTAGAAGGAGTCAGATGGAGTTCTTTATGTCTGAGAGCTGAACAGAACAAAAACGAGAGTCTACAGAGAGAGGAGCTACGAGAGGAGAGGAGACGAGCACGGATACAACCATCACGCTGAGCTGAATTAGATTAGTTTTAAATCTCTCACCAGGAGGATCACAGGATAGTAAAACTCAAAGCTGCAGGGGTTGAAACACTCATATATACATATATTCAATGTCACAATATCCCTTTCCGGCTGAAATTGCACATATGAAACCACAGACAGAAGGTGTGATAGCCACTGAGAAGTCAGATGTATGGCGGAAACCATGCTGCTAAAAAAAAAACAAAAAAAAAAAAACATATGGCACAGTGAAGGACTCCAGCTAGAAGATTGTGTTTGGACAAACAGGGCCAAAATGAGAGCACCAACGACCTCACAGCAACTTGCATGGGTGTGTTTTTGTATGGGAGAGTGCGAGCAAGAGGCCGAAGTGTGTTTGTGTGCGATTTGGAGTGGTGTCCAGGCATATTGTGGGACAGATGGCTGGAGGATGCTCTATTTCCTTCTCTCTGTGTATCTAAACAGCATCTTCAACACAAACATTTTAAAGGAAATGAAGCAACTTGCAGCAGATGGGTAGATACGGCGCATGTAAACCTGCAGCCGCAGAAAAATGAAATCAACAAGCTTGGATTCCCAAACATCTGCCAAAAGCAGCTCAACTGCTGCAACATCAGCGTGTAACCAGGTTTGAATTTTTCAAATTTACCAGAAAATTAACTCCAGTGGTTGTAGAGCATATGTGTCAAACTGGTCCAGTAAAGGGCCACGTGGCTGCAGGTTTTCATTCCAACCAAGCAAGAACACACCTGATTTGGATCAGCCAACCAATCAGCCAACCAAGCAAGAACACATCTGATTTCATCTGATCAGGTGTGTTCTTGCTTGATCCACATGGCCCTTTACTGGATCAGTTTGACACCACTGTTGTAGAGGGTCTGGAATCCAGAGATGACTCTCCCGACCCATCTCCAGTAAATTAATGAACAGCTTTTTGCTCTGGAGACAGCAGGTGAAGGAAGGAGTTAAAGGCCAGTGGCATTAATGGGAAATGTGATCTTCATTTTATGAAACAAGACTGACAAGCAGTGGCAATAACGCTGCTGTAATTAGAGTCAACCAATTAAAAGTGGAGGGGAGGTTTGAGGTCTAATGCAGCTCACTCGTCCCATCTTTCACAAATTGACTATTTCTGTGCCAACTTACATTAAATAAAAAAGCATCTCGTGGGCTCATCCGAGGTAATTTGATCACACAAAATCTCATCAGAGGGAATCACGCAGGTTTCTGATGGTCTGCACTTTTCTGGAGCACACGGTTGATGGAATTAAGAACGGTTAGATAACCTTTTTGAGAATCAGTGTAAACATTTTAGCATGCTGTTCCATTTTGTCAAAGGTTGGATGAAAAGGTCAGCCAAAGCTTTACTAAAGACGGGTGAACAGGGACTACCAGGGCTTCTACAGAAAGTTCAAGCGAGTCCTCGGCAGATTTGGGAACCTTTTCAATTTCATTTTTAGCTTAAGTTAAAAAAAAGAAGAAAAAAAAACTGTTTCAAACCAGCTCAAACATATCTTTGGTACTTCTATGCAGCAAATGATCAACATGTCCGCCGACACATCAGTAATAAGCTAAAACTGATCAATACACCAACTTTACTGATTTATTCTTTGCTTCAACTGTATATCACCCTTTTCTTCACAGTAACTCGATATGTCTGTACCTTTTCATCAGGAGCACAAATTCAGAGCCGAATAAACAGCCAAAATGGTGATACATTTAAAAAACATGATAAGGAATACATTAAAGTTCCCGTCAAGACAGAATAATTTTGTTTTATGTCAAACTTTTGCCCTCAAACTTGATGTTTCCGATGCCACAGGTCTAATTTTTGTCTACATCTGAAGCAATGATACATGCTTGCAACATGTGTAAAAAACGTTACATTGACTGCCCTGGTTGGCAGGTGATAATTAACTGTTAGAAGCTGTAAATAGCTTCCAGACTACTAGTCTGGTTTTCATGAAACTTGAAAGGATGATTCGTCTTCATTTCGGAGCCATTGTCAAGTTTGGAAAGGAAAAGGCACAGGAACATTAAGACTGAACGCCTGTATCCCATCAAAGTTCATGGGAGGCTGTGGGAGCAGTGGGAGCGCCTTCCTCAAATCCAGCATTCAGCACAGACGACTCAACACAGAGCGGCGCCACACTGCACAATTTCATTCATACTCCAACATGTGTTTGGGAGAAGGACTCAACCTGTTCAAAGCATGACAGTAAAATAACAGCACGGGCAGCACCTGATTCACGCGTTAACTACATCTGAGTGGGATATGTAGCGGGAGTCTGTATTGCAGAAAACACGTTTCCACGCATGTTCTAACAAATGCAGTGTAAACGCAACGTTCATCTCCCCTTGCCGCCGATTGCAGATTATGAAGCGCAGGCTGAAGTGTGCAGGATGCTCAATGTCCGAGGGGATTAAACAGACGCACCGCTCAATCTTTGACAGCGTTCGAAACGTCCACAGCATCACATGTCAGCCCTCACCACGGTCAATTACATCAGGGCTTGTTCCCCCCCCTCTTCTCTCCACTCCAGTTTCTTACCTATTTGGCTGAAAAGGAGAAGCTGGCAGATGAAAATGTTGGTCCTGGGAACTGCCGTCTCCATGGTCTCGGTGGGAAAATGAACCGTAAAGAGACAGAGTGTGGGGTTTATAAGACGGCGCGGTCGGGTGCGTAAAAAGATGCGCTACCAGGTCATCTTCCCTCCTCTGCTGCCTTCTGCGTGGGGCGCCAGGGGGGCTAAATCCTCGGCTGATCGGTTTGGCTCGGCTCGGCGTGGTTCGGCTGGGTTTGATTTTGAAGAGTGCTGGCTCGCTGGCTGGTTGGTTGGTAGCGGACGCGCACTCACGTATATCGCAATAGGAGAAGGGGGCTGTGAGCGCGCACCGCCCACTGCCCTTAATGGAAATCACTGTATCACTCCTATAATGTTCTTATGATATTACCACAGGGGCGTGGAGTGTGTCAGCGGCGTGCAGCTGAGATTTAGAGGCTTTTATCTGCTCGGGCAGCAGTGAAGGATTTACATGATATTCCTGCAGCGGCTTCTCTGTGGATGCGTTCAGACAACTTGTCGCACTTTATGGCAATAGGAGGAAACTGTGAGGAAATAATTTAGAAAATGCTTTAACGATGAACACGTTGCTGTGTGTTCTTGTTATCTGATAGATTGTGTATTTAATGACAATTTGATATGTCCACACCAGACAGCAGTCACATTTTTATCCCAAATACAACTGTTAAGTGCTCCAAAGTGAGTTTTAGTGACCTCCTCTATATTGCAGAATTCTTTAAGGGAATGATGGGTAGTTTTGATTTATTTGCATGGTATATCTGATCTGATTCATTCATATAGGCCTAACACTTATCATTCCGGGTGGATGCACAATGTGCTGCACAGATCTTGAGCATCCAGTTGCAGCCAAAAAAAACTTGTGGGAATAGTCCGAAGATAAAACATTAGACCTTTAAGTAGTAGACAGTTAAAGGTGCAATATGTACAAATTTAAAGCAACATTATGTAGAAATTGGCCTTTTTTTTTTATATTAGCAATTTGGCGTGAAACACCACCGTCCAAGGTTTGTCAGACTTATTGTTTTCAGTTTTTACTTATTATGTCTACATAATGTGTTGCAGAGATATCCAATGAAGTTAGCATGCTAACCAGCTAGCTCTGGCCCATCTCACGCCAAAGTACCTGTGCTAGTAATGTAAACACCAACACCTTCCCGATGCTCTAAATTCCTGGTTTAGGACTGCTAGCTACACGGTGCTAACTATCTAGCTGCAGCTAAAGTTAGCAGCCGTTAGCTATTAATCTCATCATATGCTACCCCCTGATTATTTTGTGTATGAATTTCACAGGTGGCCAGTTCCTACACACTGTACATTTAAAATACTACATATGACTAAGAATTAAGACCAGCAAGCGATTGACTAGTTAAAGTTAAGGAATGTGAATTAGAGCCATTAAAAGGTAATAATAACATAAGATAAGAAAGATACTAATTAAGACCAACAGTTGATGATACATAAGGATATCAATAAGGATAACAGATAACATACAGTCCTTACTGTGAGTAACACAGCAGTGATGTAGGAAATAAGTAAAAAGCATTTAGGTTACATCAAATGTCTTATCTTATTGTTGAGCACCACGAGTTTCTGTCTTGGAGTATCTTTACAAAAAGTTTCATTTGAGTACTTCACAAAAGCTTTAAGTAGACTCAGGGAGAAACCTCACTTTTTTTTTTCTCGATTTTGTATAAAGCAGTGAAAAGAAACAAGAATGTGGATCCAACCAGCAGGACTGTCCCACAGCATGTGTGTATTTGCAATGGTGGGGAGATTTGGCAATAGTTGGACTAGGAGATTCCCATGAAGTACACAATGGCATAGTACTGAGAGAGAGAGAGTGTGTGTGTGTGCGTCTGTACGTGCATGTGTGTGTGTGTGTGTGTGTGTGTGTGTGCACATCTTGTGAAAAAGAATTAGTGTAGCTTCACAAGCAACAGGCTTCAATGGTGCAAAAACACACGGTTGTGGGAGCTTGTAAATGTTTGTGAGAGTGAGTGTGTGTGTGTGTGAGACAGGCTTCAGTCACACAATAACATGCTGCTCTCGTTACTCTGTGTGCATTAATTAGCATAAATTAAGAGAGATAATCCTCTTTAATTCAGGCGGGAGCCTTGTCTCACTTGTTGGACCAACATTTTTTCAGATGCTTGTTACAATATCCTCCCTGCCTCTGTGCTTCCGGTATATAAGCCTGTGTGGTTGTGTGTGTGTGTGTGCGAGTGTATGTGCTAATGTTTGTGGGAGAAACGGAGTGTGGCTGGTGGAATAACAACATGTTGATTGCAGCATCAGTTTGTGTGAAAACTGAAAAAACAGGGTGAATAGAGCAAAATAAAAAAAATGACTGGGGGGAAAAAAATGCTACAACTGATATGACAAACAGACACCAGCATACTTTCACACAAACTGCTTTTTTTGAGATGAGCCAAATGAAAAAATGCCATCAAAACAGACATGTCCATACACACAGAGAGCATTCCTGTCTGCTCTGACAGGTGTAAAGACACTGCTGTGTGGTGAATGATCACAGTGTGCTGTCGCCTCCTGCAAAGTATCCACAGCTTTTTCAGATCCCGTTGCTGTGGAAAGCTGATTTGGTTTTTTACTGCACACAGGCAGCTATGGATTATGGATTATGCGTTTGCTCTCCTCTTCCTCTCTCTATCTGCGTGTTTATATCCTAAGTGGAGCAAGGTCAGAAAATCAACAGGAGTTAATTTAGGTCGTCCACTGTCCACGGCTCAAAATGTCTCAAGAGAACACTGATCAGATTTTCATGAAGCCTTGAAGAGAGATGCACACTATAGCTTCTGACGTTCATTTCTGACTCTACACTGGTGTCTCTAAGGATGATATGACAATTAATATAATAATCTATATTATATACAGACTGAGGCTCTATCCCATTTCCAGTTATTATCCTGATCCTGTGCTCTCAGCTCTGAGTTCCAAGGGGTAGTGTATAAAGTCTCCCCCTATGAACTGGGACAACCCCTCGAGACCTTCATACCTCATCAGATCTGTCGATGATGATTACATAAACAAACGTGACCAGACATTTGCAATACACCATCTTCAGCTGAGGTGATTGGCAATCCTGGTATTATTACCGTACCGTCTGCCATTTATCTAATAGAGATAGAAAACACATGGACACAGGCTTGGAATTCATTCACACTGTCAAACAAGTCATCAAATAAACAAGAACACAGCTTCATTTAATTACGCTTACATTAGTAACCTGCCTGTCTGAACTGATATTAGAGGAGCAGTACAAACTGCAACAACTTCAATGCTGAATTTGATTTAAATTTTGGGTGTCATCTGCCATCAATATGGGAGGAAGGGGGGGCATCATAATGTGGGACTGACTGACTGACAAAAAGCAAACTAGTAGCAACTGTTTATGCTCGTTGGAGGCCATGTACCCCAGCTCAACCCTCTACCCCAACAAGAATCAAGACACCCTACCACTACACATGAATATGTAAAATAGAGAGATGGGGCTACATGGTTGGGGCAAGAGGTGTATTGGAATTTGGCCAAAACCAGGTGTTTGAGTTTGACAGAACAAAAGTCCTTGTCCAAAGTTAAAAATTGCAGTTGTCGGCACAGAGAAGCTGCTACAGTTCCATCTTAATTGTACGGGGCAACTAACAGGAAAAATATGGAAGAATACTAACAAAATAATAACACTCTAGCTACCACATATAGACTGTATCATGTTTCTTGGAAAAAAGATCCTCCGGTAATATGTTTGCTGTCTAATCATTTATTTTTCAATCTTCAGTTGAAGAAGTCATCAGTAGACATTCCAAATCTTGCCCTCTTAAGTCACTACAATCCCCCACAAATTTTGATTATGTACATGTTGTGTAGTGTGTGTGTGTCTGAATCTCTGTTGCCATGACAGTGGACTACAGTGGATGCCGTTTCTGTGTTGACAGTGATATTGACTTCCAGTGGTGGCAACTGGAGGTCAGTATCCTCGACACCACCGGGTTGACAAATACTGGTCGATGGTGTGTGTGTGTGTGTGTGTGTGTGTGTGATTGTAAGACAGGGAGACAGATGCCATCGGTGGTCGATGACTGCTATGGAGCAACACAGCTCTGTGTTTGGGTACTGTTCATACTGTTCATGCTACTGTGGTGGAACATACTATCATTAGTATTCAGGGAGGAATATTTGAGCCCAGGCAAAACAGCAAATAACAAGATTACACCTGAAACAACTAGTCAGTGTGTATTAGTACATGATCTCTGAGTCTTCTGTTGAAAATTGGTTCCTGTTTGAATGACAGACTAAGAAAATGGCAGCTCTATAAAGAACACTAGACTATCTCACACTTCAGCACATTTACTGTTAATAACTCAGGTTCCTGCAACATTTTAACTGTCACACATGAACCAAGAATCTGTGAGCGCTTCAAAATTCAGGTGTCTGTGTTCTAATTAACAGGCAGGCTGACCTATGAGCCAGCGTTGAAAGAAAATGTTCCTTTATGGAAAATCTGCTCTAATTAGTTAATTCAATAGATTCATTGTACCTGAAGATAATCTGTCTCTTAAAGGCAAAAAAACAAAGAGGAATCAGACAGTCAAGAGTCACCATGTTGTGGAGAGAATGTCATGGCTGTCATTCATCATCGGCATCAAGCAGCTTCAGAAAACAGTAAGAGATGTCTATCTGCGTATTTGTGTGTGTGTGTGTGTGTGTGTGTGTGTGTGTGTGTGTGTGTGTGTGTGTGTGTGTGTGTGTGTGTGTGTGTTTCTGAAAAAGAAACTGAGCAGACGTGTGTGCCTTTAAGTGTGTGCTTTGGCCTTTTTACAGGCTATGTGTGTCTGACTGTGATCTGACATTTACCTTCCTGCATACTAAAGGTTCCACCAGAGACAAGTCATGTGACTGATCTTGCGCCTACACACTCTCTATTTTACGATGTGTGCATTTAAAACCATTTAAGATATCTTTGCGTTTTATCCACACATCGACCACAGTTTCTCTATTACTTGCTTTATCAATTTAAAGAATACTGCCAGTGTAATTTTCATAATCACTTTTATTTTAATCTTGTAATTGTTTTTTGGAAAAGACATCATATTGCACATGCTGAATTTATATAAATAAGTTACGCATGTTAATAAATGGAGGGACTGAGCAAGAATCTCGATGTGTATATCCTGTTGTGCATACACACATTCTCATCTCCGTAACTTTAATCCAGTGAATAAAAGTTGTTGAAAATGTTTATACATCAGTTTTTATGAGTTCCTAAAAAGTAGACACGAGAGTGTAGAAAGAGTAATGGACATATAGGGGATTAAACAGTGTTTCTACAGAGATGCTTCATGTACAATACAATTGGTTTTATCCTAATTACATCAAATCTCATGTACTGAGGCCAAAGCACATTATTTTTAGGGACACCCTCCTTTCCACACAGCCACTGGTTAACTTGGGTTAAATGGCATTACTACATGATATGTTACTTTGGCAAAACAAAACAAAAAAAACAGGTGTAAAAAATGTCCAAATGTGGTATATCTCATATGTTTAGTCTTTCGATTTTGATGGTGTACTTTATACAATAATTAGCTATACTAATTACCAGACAGTTAGGATTTCTAAGCTTTGAAAACACCACTTTCCAGTCATGAAGTGTATGATGATGAGCAGCTGCACCAACTGGAAAGCAAAACCTGCAGCAACTCGTTTCATACATGGAAGACTTAACAGTAAATGTACAGTACTTTGCTATCTCAGGCTCTTCTTCTGTCAGACTATGCCTGACAACCACTTGCAACTACTGTATATCAGTCTTTATACCCAACTGTTCTGTGACATGTACTGTCATCCGTCTTTTGACATGCTGGCTGAGCTGACACTGACTGACAGCTGACAGCAGGCTCATGACCACTGCAGCTCCTCCTTTGTCCTTGAAGTGAGTGATATTGTGTTGTCGGCTGAAAAATCAGTGTTGTTTTTAATACTTCATGATAGTTGTAGTGTAAAGCTTTGGCAGACTGTGATAGCTAGTTATTCAGTAGTGGACAGATGCTCAGTCATTTTGTCACTAATCGAGCTGTCTTTCCGCTTAATATTACTCATGATGGCGATGATGTGAATGGATAATACATCATACATCTGCAATCTAATTGCCCTCTTCATGTTTCGAGTTCTCCCCGCTAATAATCTAATGCCCTCTCATAAGACTGCTGTAGACAGCAAGAGGAAATGCTTTGTTGCATCAAAAAGCCTTGAACGCATGTGGATACACTACCTCACTAGTTTTCTTGAAAAGACGACAAAACAGGAGTTCAAATAAACTGGGAAAACAGCTCTTATAGTTGAATGAAAGCCTCTTTCACACAGCATCTAAAACCAGTGACCTGTGAGAACTATGTGAAGGGGAGTCTTCAATACCCAACAGTGTGAGAAACTTATGGTGCCAGGAATTAAGCTACAAATCCCATTGATGCTACATATGTTGAATATATACAAACTTCTATACAAGTGATTGTACTGCGACCCTGAGGCCCAAAACAGAACTGAATATTAAATGACAAACAAACTGTCCCTCTTTATTCCGCTTTTGTCTTATTATAAAGGAATACACTTTCCGTTCAAACCTCGTAGACCTTTTGAACAGGTTATATGCTAATCTTTCAGTGCTAATAGCTCTGAAAATAATGTCTAGGAGACATGTACCTCAGCTGAAGGTACTGGATCTGCAAAGCCATTACGGGGGATAAAGGTCACTGTGATGATGTTAAATTATTAAAGTAACGTCCTAAGCATGATATCAAGACGCAAGACTCCAGAGAGCTTTAATGTCAACCCGTCCTTATACAAGAAGACAGTATGGATGACATTTTGTTCTTTGGGGGCCATCACTGCTACATTTAATATTAAAGCAGTGCAAAACAAGACTGTTAACCTAAGCTGTGTCGTGTAGCGACTTTTTGCTTATTTATTCAGCTCCCTACTCCTCTCCCTTGTTATTTAAAAAAAAAAAACAGTGACTTAGTGACTCTGGCATTTTTCTGCCGTTTATTAACAACCAAGTTTCCCTCTTGATCTATCCCATTATGTTTGATGACTCTTTGTGCTGCATTTTTTTAAAAATAATAAAAAGTATACTTGGTTACATAATTTCATTCCTACATGGTTACATTTTCACACATAATATCATCACAATACAGTGGTTTAATCAATAGCCGCATATTCAAGCAAATGTTACAGAGTAAAATATTTTTCAATCTCTTCCTCAAACTTGATTACCCTCACAATTGACATTAAGGCAATTATTGCCATGACAAAAAAAACAACTGCAAAGACAGAACAAAATGTAGTCAAAGGTTGTCAAGAGTAGTTGTCTTTAAGTAGGTGTGTGTGTCTATATGTATGTAAGACATGTTAGGTGAGAGTGACGGTTTAAAGACATTAACCGTAGTTGTACCAGGATGAGATGCGTCATCAATGTTGGTATCTCCTTAAATAGAGTTAAATGGGATTCTATTTAATTCTTCTTACCAGCATCCAACTGTACCTTAAATAAACATGGTGGCATAATCCTTGGTGTCTTTGTTGTTATACTGGTCTCTAAGTGTTCTTGCTCGTGGCTTCCTCCTGTGGTGTTTCTGTCACAGATCATGCGCTGATCAATTAGTGCAGGTGGTGATGTGACAGATTTTCCTTTGGATTCTCTCTTGATGAAATACAGTACATGAGTTACTTTAAGTGGTGTGGTAACACACTTTACTGAAATGAGAATGCAAATGTGTGCGTCACATATGACAGACATGGGGAAGACACCCATTCTTCATTACTCAGAGATTTATAACATGACTTCAAAACTTTGCCGTCTCCCTGAGAGCTTGATTCTTTTTATTCCTTTAAGCATGGCTACATCTGCGCAGCAGCTACCTGATATGCACCTCCTTATCTTTTTCCTGAATGTTATTCATGCACTCCATTACCCATGATTCTGGTTAAGTGAAACAGGCTTCTATTGATACAATGATAGCAGTCCCTTTGACACTGGCGTAATGTGAATCCTGGTAGATAGGACTATGATATAGCTGGGCTGGTATTCTGTCAAGTAGAATTTTTCTTTCTAAAGTCTAAAATGTTGTCTGCACACAGATGGAGAACATGATGGGCCTTTTCCTACTAAGGTGGTGAAATGTTTACTGTTTGACAATTTTGTCCACTTTGAAACTAGTAAAACCTTTTGAAAACATTTCAATCTTCTCTTTAATAGACTCTGAAGTGAATTAAGCGCAGGCAGAGAAAACAGTCTTTGTGAAATGCTAACCTCAACACACCAACTCGCCTACTTACGACATGCTCATTTGCAGGAATTGTGTGGATTTGCACTCCCATACAAAAGGCCGTATTTTTAAATAACAGTTCTTGCACAGGAACATTTTTTTGTCTCCATCTCTATATTGGACTAGACTAAAACAAAAACACTCAGCCAGTGTTGGAAACAAACTTGAAGTGAGGTCAGTAAACAGTGTGGGATATGAATAGCGAATTAAGTTCTATCTTTGAAGCAGCTAAAGAGACACACTCAAGTCTCTCTCACACACACACACACACGCACAGGGTGACAAACACTTACTTCCTTACAGAGGGTGAGCGCCTCACCCAGTACTTGTTGTTTCGTTCCCTTCGGTCTGCACAAGCACATGAACGGAGATGGATTGCTGCTGGGCGCCATGGCAACCAACGGGGGCCATTCTCCATCACTGTGGCCCAGGGAGGAAAAAAAAAAAGACAGGGGTGAGTTAATCAACAACAACTCACATTTTCATCCTGCCTTTCCTCACTGCCAAGCTATACAAACACACATAAAGTTTGTCCCTCATTCATGTACCTCAGTGACACACACTTGAAGAAGAGATGCTTTCAGGGAAGACACAGTCATAAAGTTTTTCCAGCTTGATCTGAATAGAATGCAAACACAAAATGCATGTGCACATGTGCATTTCAGCCCCCTACTACAACAATACATCGGGGAAGACAAGTGAAACATTTTAGTTAACACAAACATATCAAACCGTTGTCTAATAGCATTAATTTTTACAGTTAAATGCTAACCTAGGGGAAACTGTTTTTTCCTGTTCTTTTTAGAAAATGATCCCGTTGGAAAACCAAGCATGGACCAGCACCAAAACACAACATATGCTGGTCTTGTTGGTGACTGGCCACCAGCAAGACCAGTATCTGCATATGTGGCTGGGTTTGGTGCTGGTCTATGCTGTTTTTTTCCAGCAGGGCACATCCACTCTAAAGCATTTGTACATAAAATCATTTGGATGATGGAGCCCTGTTAGAAGTTACATAACCTCTGAAGAGAATAAGCAGTGTTATGATAAAATCCACTCACACCCAAAACGAACATTTTTAAGCCAAAGAAGGATGCTATTTGTGCTTTTTCCTCACTCCTCCTCACCTGTTGCCTCCTTTAACTCGAATGTATCACGGAAGCCAGAGCAAAACTGTCAACAAACGAAACAGAAGTTACATGCCTAGCCATGTGTTGTTTCAAGACGTCTTCTTTTGTAAATTCTGTTTAATTTACCTTGACTTATTGAGCTGCTAATAGTCACAATTAATGTCAAACAAACGTGTCACCTGAGCTGGATTTTTTAAACAAGTGCGCCATCACCCGGTGCGTTTTGTCAATCACGCCGTCACGACGTCATCACCAAGCGACACGGAAGTGCCTCTGTGCGCGTCCTTCACTCCACTCAGTGCTACAACAACACGTTACAAAAGTCTAGTGTTTTTAGTTTAGTAACGGTGTTATTTATTGTTTTTCCGGGTTTTATGGAGTGACAGAAGCGAAGAGAAGCGGTGTTTGGGACTATTAAATGCTTGTGGAGGGTTTAACGTCTCATTCGGTGAGTAATTGTTGAGTTTAATACAGGAGAGTTCAGTTCCTGTCAGCTTACCTGCTACACATTAGCTGAATGGAAATTTAGAGGGATTCAACGTCAATTATTTGTTGTCTAGTATCCAAGTAATCATGGTAGAGTGGTGTTACGTAGGCTAAATTAAAATTTTGAGTCTTTTAATGCAGCTGTATGTATCTAGATTCGTAGTATAATGTGTGTAAAACTGAGGGACAGCATATGAGGTTACACAGTGAACAAATATAGCTGAAGGTAGAAGTAGACTCGCTGTAATGGGAGCTTTTAAAGCATAGGTAGTAGTTTTTAGGATGGTGTACCCAATTGTTCACAATGGTATTAATCAAGTTTTCCCTTCACATTGCAGATTCCTCACTCCTATATACTTTTCCAGTTTTTACATTTAAAGTTGCCTCAAGGGTCCATCAGGGATGTCGGCTCCAAACTCTGCAGCAAGGAAAGCCTGCTGGGAGGCCAGAGACAAACTGTGGAAGTGTCTGGATGACAATGGCGACAAAGCTGAATCCTGCCAGAAGTTCCAGAGCGAGTTTGAGGGAAATTGCCCGGCGCAATGGGTAAATTATCCCTTTTACCTTTTAGTGAAGGCTGCATTTAGTGTGGATGAAATTACTGTATAAATTCTTTAAAATGAGAATTGTCAACCTTGAAAGCTGTTTTAAATCAGAGTAAGACTCACCATTCAAACTAGCACAATTTACCAGAGTTCAAGAAGAAAGCCATGTCTTCCCTTTTCATTCACAGGTGAAATATTTCACCAAGAGGAGAGACTTCCTTAAATACAGAGAGAAGATGCAGACAGAAGGCTTCACGCCAGCTGAAGGCCCCAATCAGCCCTCCTAACCACCGGACGTCAGACCATCACGATCTGCAGACTGACTGACTTGTTTTTCAGACCAGGCCCAGTGGCGCAGGACTTGGAGTGGAGTTTCCCCATTATCATTATTTATTTCTACCGATGTAAGCTGCATGATAATATGCAACCCATGCATATTAGCAGCTCCATCTGCCAGCATCTATCTGAGCTGCCCTCCTCAGATATGTTATTATGCCCGGCTGGTCTGAGAAGTCTAAAATGGCTAAATCCTGACAAGATCCACTGTTAGTGAATCCAGTTTTCTGAGTCAGTTGGACGTGTGGATACATTTTGCTATTGTACCTTGTGAAATTTAAAAATGATGTAGGAATACTTGTAATCAGTGCTGCTGATCCTGTACAAATCCACATGCACAGCCTGTGCACACAGACACACTCATAGTAACACTGTCCAAGGTTTACTTTCTGTGGTTGTGGGTCAAACCAGTCATAAGTCCTGATTAATTCAATTCTACTGAGTGTGATTTACAGATAAATGCCGATCTTCACTGATTGCTGCTACCTGCCTTCACGTTCTAATATAGAGCCTCTATAGGCAAAATCTCAAAAGTGTGACTGACTTGTGGTGTTGAATGTAAATAAATGGAGAAAAAAAAACAATCATTGGTTTTAGTTGTTTTATTGTTGTACACGTATAATGTCCTATCATCCTCACTCTATTTTTTTGTCTGCGTTGGATATAAATGCAACATCAAAGAATAACACATAATTTAGGAATATTACACTCATTTGGAAAAAGGTAAAGGCACATTATATTACAAATCTGTATGTATTTACAAAGTGTGTGGCCCTTGGGTCAAAGGTCACTGCTGCAACACCATCAGTGTATGATGTAGGAGACCTTCAGCAGAACTGAATAAATTACAAAATAAAAGTGTAGGCTTTTTGATTCTGCCTACACTAAGACCTACACTTAAGGTGCAATGATATAAAAAAAAAAAGTCACAAATTACATTTAAAATGTGTAAAAATATAAAGCACATCTTATATTTTTGCACAGTACAGTGAATGTTACATAAACCTCTCCACCACCTGACAACAGTTAATGTGATTTGACAGCTGATTGAACAAACTACTGTACCATACAACCCTGCGCTACCTCACTCTGTCTCTCGTCCTTAAAGGCTTTGGATGCTGCGTTCAACAAAGACTCCCAAATCTTTCTGCGTTCACATGCCAGGAAAAAACTCTCACCTCCCAGGTGACAACAAATAGAGACCAAATATGGTCATCCTGTTGCTTGACATGGTGATGTCACAATTTTAATAGAAGTACATTTTCTTTGCGATGATCACTGTAGCTATGGATCCATTAAAATGTTTAAGTTAAGGCTTAAGTTAACTCTTTACCTCAGCTGGTAAACTTTTCCAAGATTTCTTCAGTTTAGAATTTGGTTCGGAAGTTCTTAACAGACTGAAGACATGAAATGATTAAAGGTGCACTATCCAAACTTTTACAGGCCTATAAACAAAAAAAAGAGACAGAGCTCAGGAATAGGCAACATTACTTTTACATGTATTACATATCATGTTTATGTTTGCATTTGTAGACATTAGAGCAAAACAGGCTTGTAATTAGAGGGCAAACTGCACATGTAGAAGTCCTTCATTTCAAGAATATAGGACCACATAGCCAAATTGAGACCATAGTGCACCTTTAAAGGTGCAATATGTCAAGAAAATGAAGGAATGCAGTTAAAAAGATCACCTAAACCTGTAAATGTCAACTAAAATTGTCAATAGAATGTAAAGAAATAGAAGTTTTGACATCTTATAAAACATCTATGTATTGTCTAACAGAGACATCAACTAAATAAAGCCTGCTAACCAGATAGCCCCAGCCTGTCCTTTCACATAATACCACTTCCAGCTCCCAGTCCAGACAGCGAGCTGCAAGATGAGCTGTGCTAACTAGCTAACAGCATCTACAGATAGCAGCATTTGCACCCTATCCATATGAATTTGAGAGGAGGCCAATTCTCACATGTGCACCTTTATGGGGAGCTCAGTTAAGGGGCCTTGTTTCTAATACACAGAAAAATGGCAGGAGTTCCTAATCTCTTAAGTCTACAAGCCTTTCATACCGCAGGTACAGTCAGGAAATGCTGCAAATAGAGGAAGGCAGAGAAATCAAGTCAGCATAAAATACTCTGACTTCCTGTACCCTAAATACAGTACAGTTTACATTCTTAAGCACCAGAAGATGTCTGAGAAAAAAGGACAGTAAAAAGCGTTCTACTGCACTGTAGAATTTGTGGTGAACCACGCTGCTGCACAGGTACACTGTCAGGGTCGGGCAGGCAGGCTAAAAGTGTGGGCGATACTGTGGGGAAGGCACTCGTGGTCCTGCAAGGCACTAAATGATCAAAGTATGATGGGGGAATAAAAAAAATCAGCTCGAGCAACTTTGGTAAAGACATCAGGCAAACATTAAGAGGCCTAGATTTGTAAAGCAATGCAGATAGCAGCAAAGAACATCCATGGATAATGTATGCACTTTTCAATTTGTAACTAAACTTCTCTTAGTATAAATCCTTTTCTATCTATGCTCTTAAAAACAGACACTGGATACATAGCTCCGTGTATACAATACATTAATAGCCACAGTAGAAGCCCCTTTCAAGCACTATATCTTGCTTTAATAGATCGGTCGGCTCTGTCTTTTACACTGGACAGCATACATCCAAATTACATTTAAAATCCCCTAAGCAAACCTCTCACCAGGCCACCAGTACAATACGGGTGCAGCAGCAGTTCAGCAGGCACGTAGTGAAAAGGAGCTTTTACAGTGGCCATGTAGTTGATTACAAAAGGCATGATGTGGCTCTGATAAGACTTTCCAGGCAGCCTCTTAAAACTTATCATTGTTTCTAAAATCATTCAAAAAAAAAAAAATATATATATCAGCTCTTGATCAAAAATATGTGTGTAGCTTATTAGTAATTTCTTCAGTGATTCGGTGAAAAACAGGATCTCCGTCAAACTTCATTGACGGAGGTTTAAAAAAAAAAAAAAACAAGTTTCTGCTGGAGATCGGAGCTCCACACAGTGGCCACTTAATAAAAAGGCAGTCTATGTTCCTTGTAACGCCCCCTTAAGGCCAAAAAATATATAACTCTAATTATTACATGTAAGCAACAGGTAATAGCTTTTCGCTCTCCTCTTCTTCTTCTTCTCCTCCGTCAATCCATCCTCCTTCCCCGGGTCAAGTTCACTCCGCCTAAGAGACGGATTTACTCAAGGCTGTCCTCTTAACACGTGTCATGTTCTTGCTGTCTTTCCTCGCAGAAACACTGCCCCGTCTCTCTCTCCGTCTTTCACCGATTCATCCCCTCTCATCCACCCAGCGGTGGTTATAAGATCCCGGTGACGTTCCTGGCCACCGCCCAGGCTGGGAACTCAGTCAGGTTGAAGAGGGGAACCCCCCACGTGGTGATGGCCAACATCACCACCGCCACGCCGATCAGGTTCACCCCGAAGCCTGCTTTCACCTGGAGAAGAGGAAAAGAAAAGGGAAATGGAAAAGGGTCACACATGTACGTTAAAAAAATAACAATTTTTAGGAATCAATTTACTTTAAAATTTTGTGGTTTGGTGGACCGAGAGTAGTTAAAGACAGTTCTTCATCTGTCTGATTATGTAAAACAACTGTGACACGTTGTACTCTTGAGCCTTTTGATGCTGCAGGTGCAGAAAGACCATGTGATTTAGCCTGCGTGTGTGTGTGTGCGTGTCGTACCATGTCGCTGATCTGCACGTGGCCGTAACTGAAGACAATGGCGTTGGGGGGGTTCCCCACTGGAAGCATGACCCCGAATGACACGCACATGGTGGACGGGATCAAAGTGTGGAGGGGGTTGATCTGCAGCGTCTCTGACTGGATGGAGGGAAGTAGAAGCAGAGGAACAAAAGGGACGAAGGGAGGGAAGGGAAAGGAGAGACAGTGGGAGGGATTGTAAATTGAGGCAAAAAAAAAAAAAAAATGGGAGGAAATTTCAGAGAGAGAGAAAGAGAGGAAAAAGATAAACAAGGTGAGGGGAAGGAGGGAAAAGGGTGAAATGATAGGAGACAGGAAAGGTAGACAAGGGGGGGGGACCAGGAGAAGGAAGAAGAATAAAAGAGAATATTCAATTAATTAAAAACTTTTACATTTCTCAGAGCACTTGCGCCAACACAAGAGTGCGGGATATTAATGCCCCCTGCTAACACGTGCACATTAGCTTTCTCTGAGAATAATCTGAGAGAAGAAACTAACAATCCACATGGGGGAAGCCAGAGGAGCTGCCAATGCCCATATTAGTAGGTAGAAAACTCTTATTTCAGCCAGTATACCCACATATTTTGAAAGGGTCCCTCAGAAGTGGATGTGAATGATGAGGGCAGGATATTTTGCAGCTTAACAATAAACTTAGGTGTATTAAATGACATCAGTATTAAAACTGTTACAGTCAACAGTCAACTTCACTGAGAATGCAACTATTACAAATTACCCCTGGCATCTTTTTGAGCATTTTAATCTCTGCAAATAAAGTTTTCAAATTGGCACACATCGGGCCACATGTACACCGATACCGCTATACAGTATCAATGATAGGACAGCATCACATGATATCTGTCGGGCTGTATGAATCAGCTGTCAACATGTTGTTTAAATGCTCTGAACACTTTTTTGTCCAGCATCCATGTTCCCTAAAAGCTCATGAAAGCACCAAAATGAGAAGAACAACTTCCTAACTCCTGGAAATGGGACTATCTGAGGGGAGTGCAGTGTTAGATGAGAAGGCTGCTGTCTGTCTCCTCAATATGAAGTTAAAACCAGCTTAGCTAAGACCGAAAGCAGCTCCTCTTTGACGCCTCTAGCTGTAAGCATGTGGGGGAGTGTGTGTCGTACCAGCGCTGACAGGATGGGCAGGAAGACGGTGAGGGTTGCCGGGTTGGAGGCGAACTCCGTGACTGCCGACACCAGCAGGCAGGCCAGCAGGGTGACGGCCCAGGGAGGAAGACCGCTCATGGGCTCCAGCTGTCTGCCGATCCACACTGACAGGCCTGACACCTGCATGCACACACACACACACACAAAGAAAAAAAACACGTGTGAGCTGCAATCATGTCTACTTGAAATTCTGCATTTTTGACCTCGAGTCGTTCACATCGGGGTTGTGTAGACAGACAGTCACAGATTAGCTGTATGTGTAATTTGGACATTAAAAAACCGGACCAACTTGAACTTTGCTTCTAGAAGCTCTCCTGACCTTCAGTAGATAATCTGAGGCGTCGTACCTTACAACCAGCTGCCAGTGCGTAGCCTCCTCCCACCAGGATGACGATCTCCCATGGCATCAGTCTCTGGAAGTCCTTCCAGTTGATCATGGGGGCCAGAGGGTCATCGTCATCTGATGGTTTAAAACCACAGAAAACATGTCAGTACAGCTGGAGTGCAAACAGGCAAGTTTATTATTAAATGAGCATCACACCTATGAATCACTTTTTCATCATCATATTTTTTGCACTATCCAACTAAAATGTTGTGAATTCTAGATTTGTATTGCTGTTTTTGTTGGTAATTAGCAATAAATATAAAGACATTCTTATAAACGCTTTATTTTATAGGTAATTTCTGAAAAACGTCTTACAGAGTTTCCAGAATACAACAACCAGTGTGAAATCTGGCACTAATCGTAGAGAAAATCGCAATTTCTTTAACGGGAGAGCTCAATCAAAGGGTCCATATGAGGCTCAATTTCAGGTTCCTAATTTTGATTAGGTTTTCTAATTAAGAAACAATTACAAATTGTTCTATGCTTTATTGTTCAAAAAGCACAATATGTTTCTCATACTGTCCACTGTTGCAGCACCTCGATTCACCCTCTCTCTGAATGTTCCATTTCAGTGCCTGTCTCTTTAAGGAACCCTCCTAAAAAGCCCAGTCTGTTCTGTATAGCACCTCGACCTGCTTTATTATCAAATATACATGGAAATCTCACCTTCTATAATACGGGATCTTTAAACCCAGTTACCCCCTAGTTATCAGAGTTATTTTCTGAAACTGTAAAGCAGCAGATTTACACTAAGGACCTCTTAGATAACCTTTTGCAAAAAAGTACATTTGATGAACAAAATGCTTTCAGTTTGTTTTTTTTACCTCACAAACATCACAATTGTAGAAAGAGGTATTGCTTGCAGCTCTCTGTATGCCTGAACTGCATCTTAGAGATTACTGTGTTTAGTTTGGGTGCTGGAACGGTAATTTTGTGGAGCAGCACGGCATGTTACAATAAAGAACAGACTTTTCCAGTGTTTAACAAGCTATGGCACCAACACAAGAAAACACCAGTGTCTGAAATTGAACTGTTGTTCAGTTTAAGCAGGTTTCACCGACCTTTACCTTATTTCCTAACTGACTCAAACTTACTTTTGTGTTTCCAATGTTTGATGAAAACTTCTCTGAGTGCTAGATGAATGAGGGCAAACTATAACAGCCACAATGTGACGTTTGCCCCCTCACAGCTAATACATGAATGGTAACTGAGGTTGATTTGCAGTGCTGAACAACTTCTGTGACCCACTTTATGTCGCGCAGTATGTTAAACCCCACATCGCACAGCTTGTTGTGCAAGCTCATGGTCCTGACCTGTGTTTCTATAGCTGGAGGAGGATGAGGAAGAGAAGGGTCGCCTGGCAGGTATGAGGAAGAGCAGGAAGCCCAGAAGCACTGAGACTGTCGCATCGGTCCTGTAGCCTTTCCTGAAAAGGAAAACACCCACATGTAACATATGACACACATATGATGAGATGCAGAAGAAGAAGACAGAAAACCTTCAAGTTCAATTTCAGCTTTTCTAACAGTGCTGGTTCTTTCTGCATGCATGCGGCGTCTACGCGCTCTCTCTGTGTATGTGACGGTGTGTGTTTGTGTATTTCTTTCTGAAAAACCACTCTGGCCACCTCAAGCCACTCGCTCACACCTGTCTAATCACCAGTGCTTGTTGCGGCGGCGTGTGCGCAAACATTACGGGCACTCACTTCTCAAAAAGAGACGTCCAGCCGGGTACGAAACCAGGCTCTCTGGTGAACCACAGCAGAGTCATCAGGATGAAGAAAACGCCGGTCACCACCTCTGGGTAGCTGGGACACACACACACACACACACAGAAAACCACAAACGCAGCAACAATTACATGAGTGGCGACATGTCACGTCTGGGTGTGTGAGTAACGCACACTACACGCAGGTTACTGCCACAAATCTTAGGTCTTAAAATCCTCCACGCAGGTTGAATAATTGGGTGCATTTCGAAACAAATCTGGACTTTTATTATAAAAACAAACTGAGACAAGTTTTTAAAATGTCTACAGTTGGAATATAGAGCTGGACATTTTTGCATTTGCATACAAGAGTAACACAATGACCCTGGTGTGCTGAAGTAAATGATTTTTTTCCATGACTTTACTACGACCACTTCAAAATGGTCTTACTTTGTGCTTTCCACTGTGGTTGGACTAAAAATCACCAACATTTACACGAATAAAACCAAAAAAATCCTGTCATCAGACACACACACAACACAGAAACATGTGTACACACCTGATGGGTCCCAGCTTTGTGTACTCCTCATGAATCCTCTTCTCTGACATCATCTCCCTCCTGGTTTTGCGTTTCTTACTTAACGAGCACGTTTCCCTGAAGCTGAACACACACACACACACACACACACACACACAAAACAAAAAAGCACGACATCAACCACACGGTGACTTGACGCACTGAATTTTTCCCAAACCCTGCAGCCACAGGACACCAAAAGGCGTCACGGCTCAACGACGCACAGACGGTGGGATTATCGTGAGTCGATAATGATAATATGTCCAGCACAATCACACAGTAGGTCACAATCTGGAAAATATGCACAATATAACACACACACAAAAACACACACTTACTTGCAGCCGAGGAAGAGGAAGTGCAGCCAGAGCCAGGTGAGGACCAGCATGATGATGGCGATGGGGAAGCTGAAGATGAACCACGTGCCGAAATTGATCACCTTTGCGTCTGGATAACGACTGGCAAGACAAAAAGATGCAGAGAGTTACTTTAGGATTTCTTCTCGCGTGTGTACACTTATTCCTAACAATGTTGGCTGGAAGCGGCTGTCACAGCAGGAGATGAAGGGGGCTGATGGGATTTGCGGTCTTACTGTAGATAAACAGTAGCACAGTGCCACGAATCACCTCTAGTGATCTCACATTGATTTGATTTGTTAATGTGTGATGTATTGGTGTTTAAATAGTCTCTTTAAAGGCTGACCCTTATGACCACCACAGATAAAGGACATGCTGTATGTCTTTATTGACCACTGGCAGCACCTCTGCTGATAAAAACGGCTCCTTATCAGAGTGTAAAACAGCCATTTTTCCCTCCCATCAGCTGTCTACCTTGACCCCGTCGCGCTCTCATGTGTTTGCTTTGACCGACACATGTTGCAATTCACATCTGTGGCCCAGCTGAGCTGCATCGCCACACTGATAGGAGTGTGACAGTCACGCTCTGTGACGATAAGACCAGCAGGAATAACCGAGGTACGACCTGGTTTATTAAACTACAGGTGGACAAAACGTCATGTGTTAACAACGTGCAAAACATTTACAGTTAAAAACATAATTGATATCTGCAAAAGAAAACAATCCATAACATAAACAGAAACTCTAATGTTCACATTAAACATAGTTTTTTCAATCTACTCCTTTGAGGGATAAAGCAGAAGAGGAGCAGTGGCTGGAGTAGTGCGATAGTGTCATCCACTAAGTTACTGCATGTCAGCGATTTAATCCTACTGCCGTCACCTATAGTTTTTGGGTTTCCGCGAGAGCGCCGCTTCACCGACAGCAGGGGGCCACAGGGGTCACTGACGTGTCATCACAAACCATTAAAGCCACTGTCAGCGTGAGGCACAGCGAGAGGTGTTTGCACAGGTGAAAACTCGGGCCTGCTTTTTTTGTGCCACATGAAGAAAAGAAAACCATCGCCGGAGTCGGCTCAAAGCGACTGCGTGCGGCATAACACTGGTCACTCTTCTTCGGTGCACTTTAAACTCCAACAGCTAGTTTTAAGGTTGATAAAGTGTGTTTGCTCAGACGCGCTCCACTGAGCTCTCTGAAGTGTGGACACTAAGTAGGGTAAAGGTGACGCCAAGAGATGGTGATCATGTACAGAACGCGCTGCAGAGACAACGCTTCATCGTCCCCTCAATCGCCCTCGCTGGTCCAGCACAATCACTCACTTCAGGGGATTTGGATGGAAAAAGAAGAAAGAAGAAATCTACCCGCGGTGTATTAGCAACATCTGATCTGCAAAAATATACCTCTAATATATCTCTGTCTGCACTTTTGGTTTTCAAACTCTAATCATTTTGACCACTTGATCATGGCATTCACAGTAAATATTTATCACTGGAGATTATGGTTGAAGAAATGTGTGCAAAAAGCAACAATGTGGAAAATGAACAAAAGACACATACACCCCAATCCCTAAAACTTATATAGTGATGTACTGATGTAGTATATCACCTGGATGAACTACTTCTGCAGGACACATTAGTGCATGCGATCTCAACCACTGTCTCGGCCCCCGCTCTGAGTGTACACTGCTCTCCTGTGATAGTCCATAGCCCATGTTTGCATTGATGCTAGAAGATTGCCTTCGAGGTTCACTGCTAAGAAAGCCTTGAAGAAGTCCGGTGGCATAGCATAAAGAGGGACAAGGTCCACATAAGCAGCAAGTTACACTGGCTGAATGGATTAAACACAGGATTTCACCCTGGACACCACTTCTCATACCAATTTTTACAACTTCTTTTGCTCCAGGCTGCACTTCAGTACATTACAAAACAACGTATATACAGGAGGCAGAGCAAAACCTGTCGATTTCAGACTCAAGAACGAGGGTCAAGTTCACCTGGCCTGACAGCAATTACATGGACTTGTTTCAGGCAAAGGACTTGGACTGACTGAGCTGAACGCGCGCCACGCACTGACAACTTATACAGAAGTCAACCTCGGGCTATTTGACAAAAAAAAAAAAAAAAGTGAGTAAAAATTCAAACTCAGTGGTATAATTATTTGGGAGTCTTGTCACATCTTGGATTGGTCGCTGCTCCTACTACTACACTGCACACACAAACAGAATCAAAACCTGACCTTTGTCCAACAAGCTGCGACATGAAGGAGGCCATTCTGCCGGGGCTTAGCGCTGCGGCTGGAGGAAATCGGCTCTGTCAGGGCTGTGGGGGCCGATTAGTTTGATCTCGGATCCTGCCTGCCCCCCCAGACACCGAGTTGACATGAACCCCTTGCAGCCCGCCCAGAACAGCAGCCAAGAAATCAATCAGGCTGTAAATGTGCTGAAAGTTGAGATGGTGCCTACAGGCGTCCCGAGCTAATACCAAACCAAAATACCTGTCTGATGCCAGATTTCAAAGCTGCTTTAATAATATTTATTCCTCGCTATTGCGCGGACGCGTGTGTACCTACGTGTTGAACTGCTCAGCAAAGATGAGGTTGGTCGACGTGCCGGTGATGGTGATGAGGCCGCCGATTGTGGCGGCGTAGGTGATGCTGAGCGACAGGCATTTGCAGATCATGTGGTCCCTCTTGGTGGGGTACTGGGAGTCTCTCCTGGCCTTCACCCGCTTCACGTTTGGGATTTCGATCGCAACCTACGATAGAGTGAGGAGAATCCCGGCTTTAAATGAGGGTTTCCAATCGTTGTTTCCTGCAACCATCGAATATCTGCCTCTTTAACCTCCAATACTGAGTTTGGAGTGTGCTCCTTACCTGAGGCAGGTGTCCATTGGTGTGGCTGGAGATTGGACTTAAACCCAAACCATTGGGCTCCACAGGCTGAACCTGAGAACAAAGAAAAAAAAGACCTCCCCTTCAGTATGACATTTTCCATTGCTCTGCGTTAGTAATTTGTCTTTCGTCTACTTGGAAATAAAGGTCTCACCTCACTTAGGGTAGAGAGCTCTTGTTTCCTGCAGTCGTTGCTGGGGGGGGAGAATTAGGGTTACTAACAATACAGAAAACCACGCAAAAAAAAAAAGTGGTTGAATTAAAAGAAACAACACAACAAAGCAACTGAATTTGATGATTTGACACATGGTTTAACTGCTGACAAAATATGTGGACAATAAGATATTTTTTTGTCCTAGAAATAGCACGTTTCAAAGTGGTGTCTCATCGGCCACAGTAAACATGCTACAAAAGTTACTGTCAGATTGGGCTTCAGACAGAAGCGCTCTGACGTGATAGAAGCCAAATGGAGCATTGTACGCTGGTTCTACAACCTCAGCCCACGCCACATTTGCACAAAATCGGGGATTTAATTGTGATTGCAATTTGGATGAACAAATTTCAAAAATTCACGCGAACGCACACTTACCTGTTGTTGCGATAGAGCAGCTCTAACTGGTTCTTGTCCAGGTTCTCCTCTTTATCTGAAACAGCTTCAGACAATAACATTCATCATGATCGTGCAACAGGAGAACCGCTGGCCACATGTCCCAAGTCTGTTCATTTTTCTGCTAGAGATGAATCCACAGTCCATTTGGAACTACAGCTTCTCCCCATACTGGTTATTTATTTCCATAGTCTACTGTGGATTGTGCATTGCTATCAACGTCTGCCTGATGTCAAATGTTATTTTGCACAGACGCTTTTATAGTTCAGTGGCTTCCCCGTTTAGTGTAGGTGTGGGTATAATGATCAGTCAATCTAGATCGATACATCAATTTAATATTTTCATAACATATTTATGATACGCCTTTATTTTGAAATTCCCATGGCACCTCTGCCACCTTGTCCATCTGAGTGTTAAGCCCTCCTAAACATTCAATCTGTGCAAGCTGTCAGGCAGATAATGAAAGCAACCAAAAAAACAGCGTAGAAATATTTGGGATTTTGGACGGTTCAACAAACAGGACATCTCACTCAGCAGTCTACCAGATTGTTTCTCTTGCAGTATAAATATCTTCTCCTCTCCAAGTTTTACTCTTTTGTGAAATGTTCTTGCCATTTTGCCAAGATTTATGTGTGTGAGACGGAGAAAGTAGCGGCAGCTTCCTCCGAAACTGAATCACTGCATGATATAGTAAGCAGGACTAGTGCAGCAAATATTGTATCTTTGTCAAAACATGATGTCTTCCTGCGATGAAACCATGGGGGAGACAGAGCCAGACATACCGGCCTCATCCTCGGTGGCCTCAGCGGTTTCAGAGTCGTTGTGGCTGTCGGCCAGGCCGGTGCAGATCAGCTGCTGCAGGACGGCCTCGGCTATGGGCATCACCATGGCTGTGGTGGACGTGTTGCTGAGCCACATGGACAGAAACACTGTGCAGCACATGAAGCCCAGCACCAGCCTGGAACAAGAAACAGGGACGGTGTTTTTGCAATTTTATCTGAGATTGTACCAGTATAAGCTTCAGTGCTTTGGACTAAGGACTTTTTTTTGACAGACCTCACTTTCAAGTATTCATGAACAGATTTGAAAGTGTGTCTTTGTGCGTTTGTGTGTGTGTGGGTGTGCTGCTCACATTCCAGGCTTGGCCCCCGCGATCATCACCATGCGCAGGGCGATGCGTTTGTGGAGGTTCCACTTCTCTATGGAGGCGGCCAGGCAGATGACTCCCATCAGCAGCAGGGTGGTGTCTTTACAATACTCCGCTGCCACCTGAGCACACACACGCGAAGACACACACACAGGGGCGCATTTCAAAATAAAAGTTTATATTACACAAAAATATATGCAGTGTTTGAGGAAAAAAACAGGGTCGAGGAACTTCTGCTGTTCCCTCCTTCACCCACTTCCCTACTTCCCCCTCCTCCGTTTGGATCAACACTTACAGTTTGCCATTTGTTCTTTTTAATCTGCTCTACTTCCCACCCGCAGGGTTCGCGGCCTCACGGCGTTGTATAAGCACGCGTCTCCTGACCTCTCACCCAAAACCTGCAGCACTTCCTCTTGACGGACTTTTTTACTCTCCCTTTCTGTCATTTCCACATACTGAACAGAGTACCTCAAGAAATAAACTACACAAAATGCGGGGTAATAATTTGAAGCCTTTTTTTTTCACAATGACTCTAAAAAGTTCTAAAAGAACAGCTTTCTTTCCTACTCTGATGACTCTGAGGTCCGCACCAAAAAGATGTAACAAGCAGTAACTGATGGTTGATACATTTATAGGAGGTGAACACTAGCTGAAACAGTTTTCCAATAAAAGGATTAAATAATATATTGCAGTACACATAGGGGACTGCTCGTTGTTCCGATGGTCCAAACCTCAAATAGTCCGAAAAATGACCCATTCAACCAGACGCCCGTTATAACTGACCAATGACCAATGCCCATTGTTCCGAAAATACAACTTTTTTCCCTGGAGTGTTTTGGCCCTGATTTCTTAGTGTATTTAAATATGCATAAAAAAGCACAGTCACTTAACCTCTGTCATCAAGTAATACCAAAACTACTTGGTTAGGCATAGGAATATATCAAGCTTAGGTTATGGGTTAGTAAGTAATTCAGCTACACCAGTTATGTAACTTTATTTACGTATGTTGGTAATACAAGGGTGTGTACTTTTGGAACAATGGGCCTTTTGGAGCAATTTGCGTTTGTTTCTGGAATAACAAGCTGTTGAACACTGAGGCTTTTGGTCCAATGGAACAACCATCGTTCAATATTTCCCCAGTAGATTCAGTACTGCAGAATGCCTTTGGTCAAAGTGTGCTCTGATGCTGTTTGATTCGACACGTACAGTAAGTCAAGCATTGTCATTGCATGCACAGCACACGGTAATGTGCCATGTAGGCGTTCTGCCAGTACTCACCAGTGGGCTCATTCAGGAAAAGACAGGGTTTTTTAGGGGGGGGGGGAATTGGGAGTACAATAATAGACCAAAAATATTGCATAAAGCTCTGCTGGCATATTTACCGAACAGCATCACAAGAGGCTTACAGCCGCGTTAACAGGCAGCTTTGTCACTGTTTGTCAATGCGATTTGGTCACATGAGGCGCACAGCTCATTTTTTATGTAATGCTGATAAGAACGGCAAAGAAGAGGGTGGCGAGTTTAATGGAGAGCAAATCTGTGTTACCAGAAAAAAAGAGAGGTGACGCCATGGGATATCATCCGCAGACAGACCAATCAGATTTTTACCACGGTGCAGTGACAGATCTGGCGGCGGTGGTGATGATGGTTGGCAAAGTGTTTGAGTGGCATTTACTCAGTGTGAAAGAACATTGAGGAACATCGGTGGGATAATGATGATGAGTACCGGGTTAATGAGGGCTTCTTGCGCGCGCCATAGAGTCACAGCAGTTAAAAACCTCTACAGCTGAGTGGTGACACCTCTGGCTTACCCTGACACATAATACGTTAAGTAACACCACATCATAAAACCCTAATGGAAACCAATATGCATCCAGGAAAACCTCTTGCATATGTGGATCAGAGTTCGTGAAATATGCTCAGAGTTCAGAGCGCAGAAAGGCCTTTCACCCATTTTCTTTCTGATCTGGACTTATTCTACATCCATATATACAGTAATCTGATCAGCTGACCCTACCCTGATATCCCGGCATTCAACATAGTCCCACTGGATCCTTGCATTGTTCTGAAGCCCTACATGGTTTAACAAAAGTGTCTCTCTCTTATTTCCCCTTTTTAAGGTGGCATAGTCAACACGTGTGTTTGTTTGTTTCTAAACCTTTCTTTACCTTAAGTTAAATACTTGAGCAAGTGTTGCAATTATTGCAGGTAAAAATCTTAACCTGGCTGACGAAGATGTTGACGCGCGACATTTGACAGCGCTGTTTTCAAACCAGGAAGCATTTCTTTTAAGCAAAAAAGCTGAAAAATAAAAAGTTAAGCTTACGGCCCAGTCTGTAAACTAGCAACCTTACCGCCAGTGCCAGCTTACAGCCTAGTCTGTAAGCTAACTGCCCAGTTGTTAAGCTAACTGCCCTGAGCCAGCTAAAACTACAGTGCCAGCTAACAAGCAACGGCCCAGGGAAAGAAGGTCAAAAGCGTAGCTGGCTAGTGAGCCAGATGTTAGTCATTTAAATTTGTGTAAACCAAAACACAGCTAAAACTACAGTGAACAAAAATTTGTCAGGTCGACGGAAATTCAACATTATGCTAATGTTGCTCTGTGTCTGCTAGTTGTAAAAATACAGATAAAATATCTGTATAAAGTATCTGTCAGCTTTTATAGCTCTTCTGTCTTCAAGATGGCCAAAAAAAATAAGCCAAAACAAGTTAAACACAGCTTTGCTTATTATAAAATCTTCAGTTACAGCTTGCTAGCTCTGCTAACAATATTCAATATTAGGTACAGTAAAGATTATGTCAACCTCTGTTTAAACAGACTGATCCTTATAGGTGCACTAAAACTACACAGCCTTCTTCCCTTGACCTCTAAGTTTTGTCTTAATTTAAGATGAATTTACTCGAGAATGATTCATTATTGACTGCCCACCGACTTCACCAACTCCAGGGGAGTTTTAGGGATCATTTCAGAAAACAGATGGCTAACAACACTTGTTAGCCGAGACTCACCTCGCTGGACTTGAGCACTCCAAATAGTGGATAGAGGAACGCAGGTACCAGGGCAGCAGCACCCAGGGGAACGGCCTCAGACACCCAGTAGACTGCTGTCACCATCAGCACGTACGCACAACATGCCTCCTGTGAGAGGGGAAGAACACAGGTTCATACATCTTTTTCATACTAACCATACCAACAACAACAACAGACATTTACAAGAATACTTCATCTTACTTTTTAGCTAAGCTCATCATTAATTCTGGGAGCGGGGAAAAATCGCCTGGCTCTGTCCAAAGGTTAAAAATAAGCCTACCAGCACCTTGGAAAAGCTCCCTACTTGTGACACGTTGCATCTCATTCCAGTCTAAACGTGACATGTTGTGGTTTCGCATAGGGTTGACTTGATTTTTTTTAGACAGCTGTTTACCCCCCTGCTTCCACTCTTGATGCAAAACTAAGCTAACCAATCTGCTGGCTGGAGTCAAGGAGGCTCGCATTGACGTAGGACACACCTAATACAGGCTGCAACCATCAAAATGGTTAGGGTTTAGGCACCAAAACTACCTGGTTATGGTTCGGAAAAAGGTAAATCTGTATTTGCATATATTCACACTTTCATACTTTCAAATACGACTGTTATTATCATTATTATCGTACCTATTATTATGCATTCTTGTCAGATTAATGTGATGCATCTATCCTGGGGATTCTGGGTTGTACTCGGAATTCCAGCTGGGCTGCACACACAGTCTCCCTTTCTCTCTTTCTCTTTCTCTGTCTCTCTCTCTCTCTCTCACATGCACACACATTAACGCATTGATGTCGCATTTTTCTGGTTAAGGTTGTATAATATCGACATACCAGCCGCTCACACAGCTCAGTCGCAACACCCAGCTGGCTCAGTGACAAACCTTAAAAACTAAAGAGGAATCTTGTTTTCTTTTTTTCTTTTTTCTAAGCCCTTATTAAAATTACAGAGATCATCAACATACCCTTCACATTAAAAACCCAAATTCAAGGCTGTCGTTACGGTTGGAAAAATGCAGAAATTTCAAGGTCACATAAAAGAAAAAGTCTAAAAGCATGACGTGTGTGTCTGCCCATTCATGGACACACACAGGATTGTCAGAAACGCTGCCCACTGCCTTTCGGTCTTTGACTTAACATCAATTTAACTTGCCCCCCCACATGGGTATTAAACATATGCAGTTCCCGCTTCTGCCTCATGCTGTGTGAGCTTGGAGCGCTTTTACGTAAGAGGAACATAAGTATAACATCTTGCAGTAACGGGTCAGCTAATCTCAAATTAATAACCCCAGAAGGGGGGGGGGGGGGATAATCCGCAGGCCTCCAGGACGAAGCATGTCCAGACCTGCTCAGACCTCACAGCCAGTCAAACCTTTAGAGAAATCACTTACTCTAATATGATAAATCACCTGCCAAGTGCGTAACAAAAGGCCCACGTTAAGCTTTGTACTGTTTAAACTAAATCCAATTGTAAGTTAGAAGATTTCCATGTACCTTTTCATGGGCAGTGATCTGACTGTGAAGGGGCATTAATGGAACCTAATGACGCTTTTCCGTTCAGGGAATACACGTTAGTACATCAACATGCCACGGACATGTCAGATAGGTGTCTGCAAACACACAGTGAAGAATCACACACACATTTTCTGGTCTAAAATCAGGGTTGTCCAAACTTTCAGCAAACTCTGGATGCTAGAAACTACTGAGTTGCGATGGAAGCTCATCATTAGTTTGTGTGAGCCAGACTCAATTTCCAAACTGCTCTAAACAACAAGGCACAGGTATTTCACTCCCCAAGCGATTTGAGCTAAATGCTGCCGTCATCTGGACTTCAGCTCCAGTCTGGAAGTTAGCCACGAGGCCAGTTGAAGTCTCTAGCACCCATGCTTGGTGGGCCACACAACGCTGAAGCGATTTAAAAAATGCGGGGGAACTTTACTTGCTCTGAGATAGTTCTGTATCTACATAAATGATGAGTAAATAATAACTGACTTCTAATGACAGTAAAGATTAATTGAAGAACTGAATGATCTGGTGTCCAAAAGTCACCATATGCTATACCACAAAATCCCTCTGTGCCTAATGAGGACCAACATGTCAAATACAGCAAGTTGGCAAAAATACACATGCAACTTCCAGTTACTTGCAAAATAAAGCTTGCCGACAGTTCTGACATATCATGACTTGTCGTGAAACTGTTTTAGCTTGATCAGTCAGCTAAGCACAAAAGGATAGTAAGGGTTTAGGCACCAAAACTACCTGGTTAGGTTCAGACACCAAACTATTTGGTTAGGTTTAGGAATAAATCATAATTTGGGTTAAAACAACGCTCATTTAGGTTACATCATTTAGGTACACTTACTCATTTACGTAACATTCCTTTAAAAAAAGGAACACTCTGGACCTGAACCCCAGTCTCCAGTGTATGGCCCATCCAAAAAGTGACATTAGAGGGGAAGCTACATTTTGAAACTTAACAGCATTAGGCCTCTGAGCAGGCTGCTGTATTCGTCACAGAGACACAGGGTAGCTGTCCAAAACATCTAGAATATCAGAAGTCCTGTAAGGTGACGGAATTACACCATGCAGAATCTGACTAGAAGGTGATGGAAAAAAAAAAAAAATCTTACTGGACCATGCCAGAGTAAACAGAAGACACGTGAAGACTGTTTTTATCAGCCGTGGCCTGGCATCGCTTTGGCTTTTGTGGCACAGGCTGTCGCTCTAACAAACCCTGCTCCTTTTTCGATGCTTTGCTGTGGACTTAACTTGGCGAGAGCAAAGAGGCCTTTCCAGGCATAAGCCACAGCTGTTGGATTAGGCCGAGAACGGAACAAGGTGTTTGGGTTCATAATCAAAGAGGGCCTTGCCAAAGAAAATCTTACAACAATTAAAAAAAAACAAAAAAAACAAAAAACAACTGTAATCGCCAAAAACAATTTCTGCAAACGCTTTCAGAACACATAGAAACTTTACAGCCAGAGAGCATGTGGTTAAAATAAAAGTCATTATAGTAAAGACGAACTGTTCAGACCGCAACCGCAAAAAAAGTTGTTTCTGCTCATTAGCAGTTAAACTGCCAGCATCTTACTCCATTTGATTAAGAGTTGTTTTAATCAGCATGTCTGTCTAAGCACTCAGGAAACATGAGGTAATCAGGGAGTCTGATAACAAGATTAAGTGTCTGACTGCTGATCTGCCATTCACACTGACAATAATCAAAAAAAAAAAATTTAAAAAAAAAAGGAAAGAGAGGTGACATAAGGGAACCGAAACGAAACAAATGGACCGATTAAAAAAAGGACAAATGTAGATGACTAAATAAACACACCAGAAATGGTCTGATTCAGCATTTCAGCCCCTCATCATTGACTCCTGGTCACAGCTTATCAGAAGATAGCAGTCACACAGGGACTGCGGCTTCAATCAGATCTTCGAAAATCGTTCACCCGAGCGTCTTTTTTTTTATTTGTGCTAGTTTTGCAAGTTGAAGCCAAAGTGCTGGGTAAGCAGAGAGGCAGGAATCACTTAAGTGGCTGATGCAACGTCCGTGATAACCAGGCTTTGTACGGAGACGTGTCACGGAGCAGACGTCAATACACGCCGGTAATTCTAGTGGAAGAGAGCCGGTGTTTGCTCTGAGGTCAGACCAGATTTGAGGTTGTGTGGTGACCAGCGACCAGCAGTAATACAGTGTGGTGACACAATCGAATTGATTTCAAATGTAAATAAACTTCTTTGAGAGTTTGCAGCAGCTCCTTTTAAGAATGTACATTCAGGACTGAGCTTCCAGTGTGGGGTTTTGATTTTTTTTTTTTTGTTTTTTTTTTTGTTTTTTTGTTACCCTACCTGCAGATTTACTGACATGATTTTTCTCTATTTAGGAGAAAGTTTACTTGATTTTCAGAGGCTGCAGAAGAATGTGACGCTGGAGTGCCTGAGGTGAGATGTTTCTGTATGAGTACGTATTATATTGTATTGCGAAAGAAAAAAAAAAAAAAAACTCTATACGCCGAAGAAGGGGAAACCGGAACAAGAATTCTGATGGGCGAGGGGCCGTACATTATGGTCAGAAGATAGCATGATAAATAATGCTCTCTGCTTATAATGGATGTATTAAAAGCTGCTGGTCCGTGTCGGTTTGACTGAGGGAGGGGCTTCACAAACATACACACAGAGCAGAGCCCAGAGCCAAACAAGTGGACAAGATGTAGCACAGAGCATACAGCCTCCTCAGTGTTCCTCTCTGATTTGGTTTCAGGGTTTTCTGTGTCTACATCAGGGGCTGATATACCCCCATGAAAACAAAAACACCAGTCAGAAGAGAGGGACCTTTTCTTGAACCCTGACAGTTCTACAGCCGACCGGCCAGCATCTGTCCTAACATGTAAGAGAGGCCCATTGATTATCTCATTAACTCCCATTTATCTGTGGACAGCGTAGGAGATGATCGGTATATAGAATGAACACAGTGGTTTAAGGAAGGCAGATTAAGTCACAGCTGGATCCTGCGTTCGCTGCACCACTCAACAGAGGTTAAACAAGCTTTTAACCTGAGAGATTACACAGAGAGCACACAGACACACAAATGCAAACACACACACACACACAATGTGTTTTATACCAACACACGGACATACAGATATATAAAAGCCAACATAGAAAATGAAAAGAGGACACAACACAAACATTCTACACGTTTTCACCATATGTCTGAATGTTACCCTGATGTGTCTTGATGTGCCTTTATCTGTTAGCCATTAACAAGGCTGTTGCTAGCTTAAAAGTCATAGGCAAGCATCATAAGTAGTGATCGGTATGCTATCAGTTAGCTGTCTCCAGGAGGCTTAATCCATCCTTCATAAAGTGTCAACTAAAATCCTGAATTCATGGAATCCTTGGTGTTCAAGGGTGCACTAGGTAGGTTTGCTAAATCATGGTCACCCTAGGTATTATAGTGTTTACAGTGTTCACCATCTCAGTTAAAGCATTAAACACAAAGTGCAATAGAGGCTGTTACTTGATTATAAGCCAAATTATTGGATACATACAAATCTAGACCTTGACCTGAGCATCAAAATGATCACACTTCATCCCCAGGGGAACATGAATGGCTGTGCCAAATTTCATAGCAATCTAATCAATGATGGTGGAGCCATTTTACTCGAAACTACAAATTTCAACCTCAAATGGAAAGTCAGGGGAATCAACAGACTCTGATTAGCACTCTGCGTAACTGCCATCGCCTTTTGAATTTCTGTTTAGTCTGTCTGACCCGGCCTGACTGCATCCAGCAGATGTTCTGTCCCGCTGCAGCTGGACACAGTACCACTCCAAACACACACACACGCATACACACACACACACACACACACACACTTTGCTCCGAACCCCTGCCACATTCTTGACACAGCCTGGGGTCCCTGGTGTCGTAAGGAAGCCACGTGGGGGCCAAAATCCAGCGTGGCGGTGGGCTGATTATGTAACTTAATTGCTCGGATTGTTTCTTTCTTTTTCTCTGTAGTGAAGTTTTTGTTCTTTTGTTCCTTCTTGGCCTCATCCTGCGCCACCTACTCGTGCCAAACATCCGCCGGTCCTGACATAACAGCAAGGCTCCTGGGCCACCACGTGATTGGCTGACGGACAGCTTGTGAGCACAGAACGGTTCCTCTGAATATCAATGAAGTTACAAGAAAACACAATTAACCGTGACACGCAGGACCTCCTTCATAACACGTCGACACACCTGTCGCTGCTGGTTTTGTCTGAGATGGTGGCTGTTTGGCAAATACCTAATTTAGCAAGTATTAATGGTGTGTTCAGGAACACGTGACCGCACTATTATTGACTAGAACATCGGCTACGACAAAAACACAGCTGTATTCAAAGACTTCAGTCAAGTGTTGTGTGTTACGCGGAACTTTAAGTGTTGATCAAAAACAGTATGCGCTCGTGGGAACATAAAATTAAGTACATGATATGATGAATATCTGTATGCTTTTATATCCTTTTACAGTGGTGAGTGTTCACACAGTTTAATTCAGCTTCGAACCGGGCAATATATTGATATTAAAACACTATCTTGATATGAGACTTTACTGTTTTTGGATATTGTAATATCACAATATGGCATAAGTGTTGTCTTTTCCTGGTTTTAAAGGCTGCATTACAGTAAAGAGATTACCTATGGTAATCCTTTCATTTACCCACTATTTTGTGACAGTAGCAATAGTCATCCCCAACAGCATTGAGGTATTTGGTCAAAAAATATCCTAACGTTTATGACATGCCTTTGAGGAGATTTCAAAACATGAAGCTCAATATATTGCGATATGGCCTCAAATAAATCGTGATATTATTTTAAGTCAATCCTATCTTATGACTGAAAAGAATCTTGGTGTGTGAGACATGAATTCAGACTTTGCTCCATTTCGTGCCCTTGAATTAGCATTACATTGTTTGAATTTCTATGCATGAGTTTCTATTAAAAATGAATTTCTATGCATGAGTTTCTATTAAAAATGAATTTCTATGCATGAGTTTCTATTAAAAATGAATACCCTGCAATAAAAAATATAAAAAAAAAAACAAACATATTTAGCAACTACGACATTTTTCAAAATAAAACAAACAAACTAGTGCTGGACCCTTTTTCGACCACGGACTACTGAAATATACATTCTGAGGAACATTTCATTGCTGGTATTTGGGTTTTCAGCTGGAGCCGGATAACCTGCCGCAATCCCATTCAAATGTTTCTTAGGCTATGACACAGCAGTAAGTACTTCTCACAGCAAATCATTTCATCTGGCATGAAGCAAGTTGACAAGTGAGGGAATTTCAGCCCGCACCTGCCACTTAGCCAGACAAACAACACGTCTGAGCTTCACGGTGATCCTGTTTCTTAATTCCAAAATCCTCGAACAACTCGCACAACAGACACCCTTACCAAACCGCCACATTTAATCTAGAGACAGAAAGATTTAGAAGGAGCTTGCTACTAGAGGAAATCTGATGATGGACAAGACGGCACGTTTTTGGCATCAAACAATTCCAACCCCATCCGTAGAGCTGCAACGATTAGTTTCTTAATCGATCGGTCGATCAAAAGAAAAAGAATCAGCAATTGTCAAACATTTGCTGATTTCAGCTTCTTAAATGTGAGGACATTTTTTGGACGGTTGGTTGGACAAAAGACGCAGTCTGAAGACATAATTGTTGGCTCTGGAAAATTGCTCTGATCTTTTTTTCCGCATTTTACGGACTAAACAATCGATTTATCGGGACGACAATCAGTAGATTCAACAATCTAACCGTCAGTTGCAGCCCTACACTTCTGACATTTCTGCACATTATCACCCAGTATCGCCCCGCAACAAAAACTTCATGTTAATGTCACTTAGTCTTCAAGGCAGCGAAGTAGTTTATTCAACCGGTGAAATCTTGTGAGGATTTGTGCACACTGAGATAATCCGGTTGTTTCCAAAGCAATTTCACGTCTGAGGAACTCTCCAGACACGAGCAGCTCTGAGGCACAATAAGACAGATTTCTCCCACTTTACAGCAGCTCTCGAGGCAAACAATTAAACTGAGCGTGAGCCTGAATGTGCGTCAAGCTGCTCCCTCTTCTCTCGCTGATCTCCATCTCATCAACATGTCGCGACATCTCCTCTGCACACACACAGCTCAGCTGATGATCGGGACGGCTCAGGGCAGGCATTCATCAACAGAGGACAGTGTGCCTTTTGATTGATTCTCGATCTTGCTCTCTCTCTCTTTCTCTCTCTCACACACACACACACACACACACACACACACACACACACAAAACACACCCAAATCCCATCAGGGCACTCCAGCTGTTAGCAGCAACCAGGAGGACCTTCAACAGATCATCTGAAAGTTTTTTTTTTACCGCTGTGTCTGATGTTTACAAGGTATTTAAATGGTTTATTGATATATTTATTGAAAAAAATGAATGAAAAATTACTTTTGAATAAAAAAACATAACATTATCATCAGCAACATGTATGTTATTTTAATGTAAGTTGCAGTTTTTGGCGATGTATCCGTCAAACTACTGCAGGAAGCTGCAGTTTTTACGTGCTTTGAAAGCCTTTCCTTGTACACACTGGTACATTAATCCTTTATAATGTTCTTATAGAGCTCCTAATGTTATTCTATAGAACTCAATGATCTACTGGCTTTTTAACATACTATTTGATACTATTCAATACTATTATAATCATAGACACACATGTCCCCTACAGTGACAAGTAGTTTGACAAGTTTATTTTGTCAATTTTATCCGTAATATCCCTTTAATTCCACCATAAATGTGTAATGTGCTCTTATTTTGAAAAACCCGACTTTCTGTTGGTCGTTACCTTTCTGTTTCTCTACATATGATTACGAAAAAGCATTCAGTTTAGCTTGTACTCACGCTGGTGGGGTGGATGAGCGGTAGGGGAAGCAGGGACAGCGGGATGAACACCACAACGATCAGCTTCCTCGCCTTCCACAGCTTCCTGAACAGATCCATCCTGGCTGCGGCCTCTAGCCTCATGGGTGACCCGGGGATCTGGGTCGGACCGGCAACAACTCAGCAGAACCGGGTGTGAGAGTCCGGGTGGGGGAGGTGAGAGTCTCAAACCACCGCCCGCCGTGGGAAGGAGAAGGAGGGAAGCGGTGTCCTGGGAGCGCGCACAGTTCTCTCTTGGCTGTGCGCTTTTACGCACAGACCGCGGCCGGTGAGCGGACCTGTGTGCGTCTCCGTGAGGTGAGTGCCTGAACTTTCCTTTTCAAGTCTGGACTCAACCTCCGCCGTGTTTGACTCTCGTGCCATGCACCTCACCCGGAGTCCCCCCTTTTCCTCCTCCTCTGCGGGTCTGATGCTGTGTGCAGCGTCAGGTGAGGCTGCAGGCACTTTTATCAGCCTGGATAGGTATGCTAATTGATCAAGACTTTGGCCCACCCTCTTTGGCCGTGTGTCGGCCAATCAGGGATAAGTAAAGTTTGCACAAGTTCGTGTGTGTGTGTGTGTGTGTGTGTGTGTGTGTGTGTGTGTGTGTGTGTGTGTGTGTGTGTGTGTGTGTGTGTGTGTGTGTGCGTGCGCGCGTGCGTAGGCTTTTGCAGCAAAAACTGTCTCTGCAGGCAAAATAATGGAGCTCTGTGGCTGTGATGCCAGATAAAGGACAAAATGGAATCATCTAAGAGGAGGACTACACGGATAGAGAATACTTTAATAGATGAAAAGTAAGAAATAATAATACTATAGCAGATAAAGAAGGCCATGTTGATTATACATTAGGCTATGAAGTGTTTTAGTGTGAAGGCCTGAGTGTGACCTGTGTTATCCATATCATTAATTAATGCTTTACTTGAATATATATATATATATATATATATATATATATATATATATATATATATATATATATATATATATATATATATATATATATATATATATATATTTTTTTTTTTTTTTTTTTTTTTATTATACAATTTTAAAATCATGTAATCCCAGACAGGAATTCTTTACAGTGAAACGAATAGACCCAAGCTGGAGCCTCTGACCTCTGTGGCCTTACAGTGCCCTCTAGAGGATTTACAGAGTCAGTGCAGCAGGTGCATCTCTAAAGACAGGAGCCTAATGGAGGAGAGCCTCTGTTAACATAAATATCTTTTTTATACAAAGCCATATTTTGTGTGTGTGTGTGTGTGTGTGTGTGTGTGTGTGTGTGTGTGTGTGTGTTTTGAATTGATATTGCGTATTCACCAGGGCGAGGGAAGCCCCTAGAGCCGGGGTTAACAATGAGGTTCGACATATTGTTCAATGGAATCTCAGAGGAAATGCATGCCTGTGTGTTTTCAATATAATTCATCCTTATTTCTTTGTTTTAATTAATCCACATGTAATGGTTATGATTTATAAAACAAGACGATGGATGCAACTTACCATCAGTAAGTGAGGGCTAATAGAGTTCAAGCAGTTTATGTAACGCGCGTTTGGCAAAAAAATAAAAATAAAAATAAAAAATAAAAAAACGACGACTCACAGACGAGCCATTTGTGGTTGTACTACGAGATATAGCACAGAATTAACAGTGGCCTGATTCAGATACGGTTGGATTAAACTACTGTTGTTGTTGTTGTTGTTGCCATAGAAAAGCACGTGTTTTCTGAGCTGCTACATTGTGAATCAGTCTAATGCCATGACATCAAAACTAGCATCACAACTGGGTACTGTTCAAAGTACCTGTTCATTTGAGCACCTGTCACAATGATGTCAGCAGTGATGTCACAATGTATTGAGGGCATGTTTGTAAAGCATGCTTACGATCCGTTTTGATCGTGAGTTTAGCTTTAGCAGAAAACCATGTGTAAGTAGTTATCTGTCTCTATCTCTATTTTTTTATCGCCAAGCAAAGTTTGATACTTGACAGTAAGGCTGGTTATGTTGGGGCATTGCAGTTTGGGACACATGTGACCAACCTGTGGCAAAATCTGTACGAGCTTTATGAGCAATGTGCATCGGCGACACACTCCCAGCTTGTGTGTTTGGCTTTGTTTGTCCGCCGTCTTTCGGCACCAAACATTGCATGGTGCCTGGTTTCAGTCTCTTCTACCATCACTGTGATCTCGTCTCTCAAACAGTTTGATTTTGTCCTTTGGCCCACTGCTATTCCTGGCTAAACCCCTCATTAGTGCTTGCATTATATAAAAGGAGAAATCAGTTTAAGTTGATTTGAGATTTATAGATCATGGGTGTGTTAGTTACAGCTCTCAGGATCTGCTTAAGCATCCTTAATGTAAGCTTCTTTTAAAATGTAAGCACATCGTCGGATATGATGTGTTCAAAGTTCACTTCAGGGCCACTTCCCAGACCCCCCCCCAGGACAGGTGCCTGCTCTGCCCGGGTGAAAATCAGTTGGGGTTTTTTCTGCCTTTTTGATGCCATCACCCTCCCCACGATTCAACAGGTGATCTGCCCTTTTTCATACGGGGTTGCCGTCTTCCTTATGATCACTGACTGCACCTCGAACACATCGAGTGTTACATGACAGCGGTGTATGTAAAAGCCATGTGCAGGGCCCTGCGACGGCAAAAAGCTCACACATACCGTAAGCAGTATTTAAACGCACCAAACGACCCAACAGCTTTTCCTCCATTGTGTAATGAGGATTAATTCTTAGCTTCTCGTTCAACAAACAAAAAAAAACCCTGGCTGCCCGGTAAAAGCAATTTCAGGGGATTATCCGCTCAATGTGTGAGCGTGGAGAAGAGGAGGTGACATTTAAAACAAATTACAGTGACAAGTGAACGCACCAAATGTATTACTTCTTGCAGAAATGTTGCTTAAATCACACACACGTTATTTTACCACCAGCGGTTCCTGATTGGTCCGCCAGCTTCACCAATTAAGTTTGCCTTGGTGTGTGTTTTGTGTGTGTGTGTGTGTGTGTGTGTGTGTGTGTGTGTGTGTGTGTGTGTGTGTGTGTGTGTGTCCTCTTCAATTGGACCTTTGAACTTACATAACCCAAACGCTCTCAGCTAATTCTCTCTAAACCTCTTTTGGTCTAACACCATGTGAAACTTTGTCAATGGTTTCACACCTCACACAAGCAGAGCTCCAAATGGTGGCGTACTGAGAGACGGAGAGAGCCGGCCACTTCCCTCAGCAGAGCTGGACGCCAAAAACAGAGCTTAAAGAAGAGGGAATATTGGACTCATCTTTGCCATGAAGCCAGTGATGTGACGAGGACTAAATGCTAATGCTGCTCTGAGTGTAGGCACAAAAGTGTCGGCAAACACTTGAACCCCACATTAAAGTGCTTTTGAGAGCCTTGGGGAGCGCCGCTGAACAAACTCATCAAGGAGGCAGGGCCTGTTGTCGGCTCTAAGCTCGTCACCCTGGAGGAGGTGGCGGAGGACAGGATGCTGGCAGAACTGCTGGCAGCCGTGGACAATGCCTCTCACCCCCTCCACAGAACTCTGGACAAGCCAGACGCTGCAGAAAGGAACGGCACAGGAAGTCGTTCCTTCCTGCTGCCATCAGACTCCAATACACTCAAATAATCCTCTTAAGTTATTATTACTGTTAATACTACACATATCCACTCAAACCTTGTATTTTAAAGCTACTAAAGCATTTTATTGTTTTTTTTTTCATATATATTGTAGAAAGTACCTTATTATATCTATCTACAGGATGAGTACGTAAAACGTGACAGACTACAAATAAAATGGAAAAAAAAGGTGCTGAAAATGATAAGAAACTGCAAGCAGGCAAGCAAATGTGTCAAAAGGCACAAAACAGAGGTGCATAAAAGGTAGATGGCAGACAACCGTACAGGACAACAGGTAGTTAAAAATGCATCAGTGTGTTAAACTAATAAGTAACGCAGCCAGTGTCTGAGAGTGCATGCTAGACCAGTGGACCGCGTTTCAAAACCTGGTGCCTACATTACCCAAAATGCAACTCTGGGTGACATCACAGGAGGAAATGTGCCAGGTTATGTGCAGCTTTCTCTGGAGCCACAGAAGGCTTTATACTACTTTTTGATCAGTAGTACTCACCAGGACTTGTAAACACACTTTAATGTGTTAAATTCGTGCAGTTACCAGGGCTGGGCGATATGGCCAATAGTGTTATCGCGATTTTTTTTTATACTGATCAATGTCGATAATTATCATGATATATTTAACAACAATAATAAGAATGTTGAATTTACAGTTTTGGGAGTATTCGCCTTAGGACAGAAGCCAAAACAGACCAGAAGTTTTAAAAATACACTTATACTAGACTATACTGTTATAGACTGATGTTTGGCAGAGTGTGCTTAGCATCCATAACATTCATTCATTATGTTTGTTTGCTGTTCTTTTACTTTTTCATTTTTTATTGTACTACTCACTCGCTCAGATGGACCCCACGTTAAGCCTTCACATGTCAATAAAATGCACAGACATTTCATAGACAAGAGACTGAGTTTAAGAATAGATATTGAACAAATAGATAACAGTCTCAGTAACATTAAATAAGATGCATGAATGTTACAGTCCAACAGAAGACCAGTAACCACAGAGTCTTTAAAAGGCCACAGTAGGATTTTATATTTTGTAATGGTAAGTACTTTTTCATCCAAACACAGCAGTTTTGTTATCCTAGGTCTGTAGTGCTAACATCGTTCTGAGGCTGCTGCTCAGGTCGTCGATGTTTTTTGACAGCCTCATGATGCGTTCAGCCTCCAACCCAATCACCCTCTATCTTCGCACAATATCTCACAATCACTGTAAATCCACTCTGCTATAGTCCACCTGCGCTCGCCCGTTATAAACATGTATACACTATACTGTGAGCTGCTATCTGTTCGGCCTGACGTGGAGCTGTCCAGTCTGCAGTGGTGCTGAATGCTCTTCATGAGCCACCGGCTTGTTTTCCTCTCCCTCCATGGTAATGTTAAAGAAACATGTTGTACTCATGGTGATTTGAAAGAGGGGTTTGTCAGGAAGCACAAGAGTGTTTAAGGAACAAAAAAAAAAACCTAATATGTGTGAGTAAAGGTGCTCAAATGAAGAGGAGCTAAGATCAAGTTGCAATGTCATCTAATCACCACAAGATGGTGCTGCAGGCCTCAGTGTCTGAGTTAAAGCTGAGATGACTGCTTGGTACATCACATCAAAAATGTAAATCCTGAACAAGCTTTGATTCATGGAGCCATGAGTCTTCTCACTGCAATGGACTGAAAGAATATTCATTTAAATTTCATGAATGTATGAGCTGTAGTTTTATATATACCAGGTTTATCATGAGGGAAAGAGCAGAGTTTGAAAAAAGTTAAACTGCCTTCATTGGCAGACCACATGATGCTTTTAGTGCCATTATTTTACTTTAGTTTTAAATGGAAGCCCAATGGGGACATTATTAAATTAATACTTATTTACATTTTAACATATTCATTTTCAAATTGTCCCCAAAGAAGCATCCTGATGTGCTAAAATAGGCCAATTTTAATTCCTATGATTGTATATGGAATGAGTGATTGAAAGAAAATGAATACAACTGAAATAAAAAAATAAAAAAATCTTTAAAATGCAAATGCAGTTGAGCTGGGGTTTTGCTCATTGCATGTGAATTTCTTCCACTACCACATTTTTGTCGAAATTGAAAGAAAACTTCCTACTTCAGTGTAAATGCAATAGACTAGATGAGCTGTCGCAGACTGTTGAAAAATAAAAACATATATTTTTAATGCTTACACAAATAAAGGATTATACCCCGTTGTTTATTTTACTTTCTACTGATTTAAATTTTCAAAGTCGAATTTAAGCTACGTCGGAGCAGCTTAAAGTTTAATATAAAACTCCCTGACCACTGTCATCTTAAAACTGTTATAAAATTGCATTTCTAATTTTCATATTGTCCCCAAAAGAGCGACAGGTGTGTGCAAATGAAATACACTGGGGGGCGCTGTTTTGCTTATGACATTTGAATGTTGTTTGCTGCAGAGCAGGTTAAGTCACTGGCAATTTAATGTGGAACAGCTTTTCTATTTTAATTTCAATATAGCTATAGACAAATGCCAAAACAAGTATATGAAAATTACCATTCAAAATGAATTATTTCATTTTAATGACATTTAGATTTACATTACCATTTGAGTTAAAACTCTTTATAAATAACTATATATATATATATATATATATATATATATATATATATATATATATATATATATATATATATATATATATATATATATATATATATATATATATTAAAAAAAAAATAATCATTTATAACCTCTTGAATTTAGATGTTTTTACCACTGTGCTGGTCGTCTCTGGTGCTGCTGACGGAGAGGAGGAAGCTGTTTCCCTCTGGATTACAGCTTAGTGAAAGACCTGAAATGTAAATAGAGAACGTGATGCCAGATTGCAGCGAACCTTGAACTCAGATTAGGAACCGCATCCAAAACGCATGAGACAAACACACACACACACACACAGTTCAGATTGGGAAACAAATCTAAATCCACAGAAGTCGGCCGCTCGCCAGTTTCAGGAGAACTTTTAATCTTTTGACATTCAGCCCTCACAGAAGCAGGACGGGTTGTACTTTATACATTTTTTCATCCTCTTCAGGTCTAGTTTTTGCCGGGTATTCTGAATGTGGGTTTTGTCTTCTATTTTTATCAGTTTATGCTTTGTAAATCCACTTTTTCCCACTTTCGGCATCTAAAACTGGAGATGGTATCTAAAAGACCTGGGTGTACACATGCTGCTGCCCTCTCATTGACCTTTTCTCAGAACGATGCCCACTGACCACTTCATTACTGACTGTTGCTGCAGCCAGGTCCCCGCAGCGTCGATCGGAGGGAAGATCAGACGAGCTCCGGGAGTTCCTGACGTCTCCTGGCGGGCCTCGAGCAGTGCCGCTGCACGTTTATCTGTCCGACTGTTTGTTCCTAATCTGCCACCTCCCAAATTAACACCAAAGCTGCAGGGAGTCGCCCAAAGCTCGGACCTTCCCTTAAATCCTTAGAGAACAGATTTACATGCAGTTCACTGCTTCTGTCTGCAGATTTGAGCCGTAATCTTGCACGTGTGGGGAACCGGAGGACTGGCGGCGTGGAAGCAGAGACCTTAAACTGCTGTTTTCTGTTCTCTGCATCCAGATTTTTCTTTTCCCTCCTGTTTTTTTCCCCCCCCCGCCGCTGTGATGACCCAGTTTCCTCATGGAGATCAATAACTTCATCTTATTTCATCCTTCACACTTAACTTCGGTGATGGAAGAGCGCCATTTTTAGGCGGCACTTCAATTCTCAGCTTCCCCTACAAACAAACGCATAATTATCCGCGAGGCACGTGACTCTCCTCACGGATGTAACGAACAAGACACCTCAGGGAGCGCTTAAAGACGGGCAGCGGTTTTCTTGTGAAGGATTACTCGCCAGCTGCTTCAGGGATTTGAACCAGCCACCCACGAGCCCTGACCCCCTGCCCTCTAACATCCCCTTCCTCTTGTTGTGTGACCTCTGCGTCGCTCCTCCCGGGGGTCGAAAACGTGGTCGTGGAATCGGAATAGCAAGACTTAACTTCACGGCGCTCAACAGAGAAACATGAATCCAATCAGTGGAGACCCCTCGATCGACAGTACCCACCACCGCGCCGCAGTGAGACCCTGAGAGCCCTTTACCGCTCGCTGTGACGATGTTGTGGACGCGAGAGTTATGAGCGGAGTTCCGGAGAAGAAAGAAGGCCCGGCTGGAAGCCCTGAAAGAGATTTAGCCTGAAAATAAAAAAACACGACAAAAGGCTGAGCGTGCAGTATGAAATAAGTCACGAAGGCGCGCTCGGAAACAACATTCGTTTCCCCCCCGATTACCTTGAACTAGACTGAACCGGAATTTTAAAAGCCAACCAACACTTGCACACTGGTCCTCCTTTTCGATCAGTTCCACCAGTTGTTTTGTGTGTGATTTAATTATACATCAGAGCGTGTGATAGACTTGTGATGTACCAGCAGGGGCTAACATGACCATGGAGGGAGATGGCATCAATTTCATGGGACCGCGAGGCCAAACACAACAGGCAGATGTGATCAGTTCAGGGATTTAACGGGGAAGTTGCAAAAGCTTTAGCGTCACAAGGAGTTTGAACATGCAAATGCATCAAAAAGGGAGAGAGTTAAGTCCAAGGGTCAGACACAGAGGCAGGTAGCGTCTTCGTTCCCCACATTGTCCTCGTGGACGATCTCCAGTGTCCTTTAAATGCACTCGGTGAGAGGCTTTTAGAGGAGCTTGCATTGAGTAAACACCGGTGGGTGATCTCTCTCTCTCTCTCTCTCTCACGTCCTCGCCGAGACGCGTTCGCATAATGAGAAGGATCCGTAGAGACAAGCTGCGAGGACAGACATTTGTTACTTATTGAATCCTGCTCTGTATTCAGAATGGACGCGCAGTTCCCTTCACAAAGGCCTGCGTCCACCAGTTTCACTAAGAGCTGGCAGACCAGGTGAGTTGATGTGGTCGACACTATCAATCATTTAGAGTCGACTTTCAGGGCCCTCAGTGAATTTAAGGCCACACGTACTCTCTTTTTAGCTTTGTTTCTGGTCAGCTGTTTGCGTCTGGGCAAGTATATAGTTAGCTTATCAGAGCTATATCATGTATGGGTAATAAAACCAAAAACAATGAGCTGAAAGACACTACCTCTTTTACATCATCTGGTGCAGCTTTAAAGGTGCTCTTCTGAGTTTTGGAGGAGACATTTTAATGAGAAGAGAAAGATCTTCACTGACTTTTTTTTTTTTTTTTTTTAAATATCAATTATTTCTAAACAATATAAATAAATAAACTGACCTTAAAAGGACAACACAATTTCATACCCTCTTACTCTGTTTTTATGTGGCGGACCCTGCCACCTTTCCAGCTTCAAACAGTTCTGGGGACCTTATTTACCTCAGAGAACAGCTTGTCTATTCACTTAGAGAAAAAATAAATATTTTTAAGTTAAAATCTGTTTAATCACCTCATTGATATTGTCAGTTTTTAAGGTTTGAATTTCCTCTCCAAAACTACATTGTGCCCCTTTAATCAGCGTAGGGTTTAGTGCAGTGGTGTCAAACTGATCCAGTAAAGGGCCATGTGGCTGGAGGTTTTCATTCCAACCAAGCAAGAACACACCTGATCCAAATCAGGTGTGTTCTTGCTTGGTTGGCTGATCCACATGGCCCTTTACTGGATCAGTTTGACACCACTAGTTTATTGGCTGTTTTTTAAGGCTTAGTTTTAGTTTGACCCATATGCAGAGATCGGAGACAGAAGTGCAGTCCAAACAGTGATTTTACTTACAAAATTACTATGTTTGTAGTGGGAGGTTCCAAAAAAGCACAGGCGAGACTGCCGCCTGGGCAGAGAGACGCCGGGGGAATCGAACATGACAGAACAATCTGGCACTAGAGTGGTGTGAGAGACCAGGGTTATATAGCAGGAGGTGATGAGCTGATGACTGTCAGCTGTCCTCTTTCTGCACACACACACACACACACACACACACACTGGGAAGCACAAGTGAAGGAAAAGAGGGGGAGGCAGGAAAAGAAACATCAAGCACATACAACACAAACCCCTGGCTGCCGCAGCCTAAAGTAGCAGAATGTTAACACTGCCTTTAAGAAATACTTTTAACATCATGCTTTTCATTACGTGTTCAGTTCAGAGGGATCAAGCTTCCTGTCTTTCTTTCCAAAAATGCGTAAAACAGTTAGATTTTCTTGGATTGCGGTGATTTCTAACACCGTTATGCCACATTCATGTGTTCTATGAAGTACACTGCAAACCAGAATCAATGTATCGGTCCAACTGCAAAGCACAACTGGACATGTGTTGTGTTTGCAGCTGTGTTGTGTTTGCAGTAGCTACAAATATAAAAGTACAGATAACTTTTGGCAAATAAAATAAAAAAAGAAATTAAAAAAAAAAAACTACTCCGCTGTTCCACTCCCAGCTAGGATTTCCCAAACGGTTTGGAACAACTGCTGAAGTCCTTTTACTAAAATATAATCAAAGTGTCAGTGGAATAGACAGAATTATAGCTTTTCCGTGGCCTCATTATTCACCAGGCCCTCATGAGAATTTTTCCGGATCTGCTTTATTTTACTTGGAGCGCCGGGAAGAGGGGCCGTCCTGTCCTTTCGTTAGCATCTCGTTAGCGGGGGGGCCCCTCTCTCCTGAGTGACCCTGCTCCTCTATACGTAGCGCCAATGACCAGCTTCACACACACACACACACACACACAATAAACAAAGACACATGCACGAGCAAACTATGTAGGTTATACAGTGCAGACACCGTCATACTGTATGACACATGCAAATGCATATAGGTGCAGTTCCACAGAAACATTATGTATGCATGTGTGTGAGCGCAGCATAGACTGTTGCATGTGTGTGTGGATGTGTGTGTGGGTGTGTCTGTGTTCTTGCGGTATGCTGTGTTTTTGTATTATATAACAGTACTTAAGATGTCACATTAGGGATTAGGTTGATAGTGACAGAGCTGCAGATTGCCACTGCCTGTGTGTGTGTGTGTGTGTGTGTGTGTGTGTGTGTGTGTGTGTGTGTGTGAACAGAGACAGACTTCTGACTCATCAAATAACTTCACCGCACATGCATGTAGCTTCATTATTCATCAAAATCAGAACAACTGTGCGCTTTCTGTTTTTTTTTTTCCAGACATCAGAACTCGAAACCGTTAGCTGTTAATTGTTCCCCGAGCTGTTAGACTTTGCCTTTTTTTTCCCTCTCTTATTTTCTGAAAAGGAGAAAGGAGAGGCAGTTCTCTTCCCTTCGCGCCGTCTCCAAACTGTGAAGAAGCTGCTGCTGATACGTCAGCAGTAACAACCCCTGCAAGTTCACCCAAAGAATCGCATTTAAAACTAATTAGAGCTGCACTAGCTGCAAAGTTTTTAATGGCAAGAAAAAAAGAAAAAAAATATAATACACCCACAAAATGGGACTTCAATAGGGGAAGGTGGTTCGGGCGTCAGGTTTTAGATGATGCAGTTAAAAAAAAAAAAAAAAGGGAAGTGTGGATCTGAACTCTTTGAGTTAGCAGAGCTCTGAAAGCCGTTACGCGTTATCTGGGTTGAATGTATTTTAAAGCGGCGCTAATCAATATTTCATGTGTTCATTTAATGAGGGCCTTTGTAGTGATGAACACACAGAGCCAGCTCTGCTTAGTTACACATTAAAGGGCCGTCTTTGTGCTGGTTGTTAGTTTATGGCAGCAGGCTCCATCTCTAAACTAACGTTAGCTACTGCTGCTGAGACGAGGGACTCGTACGTGAAGTCACATCCTTTGGATAGCATAAAAAAAATTTAAAAAATGGTCCACAGGCTTGTATAGGCAACTTTTCACATCACGTTATACTCCGCACATATATGGCCAATTAGGAGTCAGCGGAGCCAAAACGCGGCTAAAAAACATCCATTATGTAGCTTGCCAGACACAGAACTCCAAATGAATACTGATGTTGCTCTGTGTCTGTTGCAATGTGCAAATCATTACCTTTTTGCAAACACATTAGCTGAACAACTTAAAGCTGTACTGTGCAGGATTTCCCTAAAAGAAAACGTGTGACTAAAACAGAGGTAGTTCCTCCCCATCATCACTTATGACCCACTAGAATTGTGTGGTGGTGTCCATCTACTGAGACTATGCAATCCGCTTGTGCTGTCTTATTTTCTTAGTTTTTGGGGTTTTTTCAGGATATTTCTTGGCGTCACCCTTTGGGCACTGGGTGTCTCGCCCCCAGCCAATAATAGCGGGCAGGAGTGAGGTCAGGAATGCTATAAAAATTTACATCAGGTTACATCGCATGTCTCTGTGTTCTGCTCTCAGTCTGTCATCAATGTGTAAGGCGCTGCAGCTCTGTGTGTCCGTTTGACTGAGGGTGGGGCTGAGCTGCACATGAGCAGAGCAGCGAAGCAAAGCTTCTTCACACAAAATCCGGCTTCCTGCAGGTTTGGGTTTTTTTTTTCTTGTTTTAGTTGTTTTCTTGTGTCTCAGCAAGTTGTTACACTATCAGATCCAACATCAGCGGCTTTGCCATCACATGTGCAATGCTCCTGCTGGGATCTCTTTGTTGGATGAAGAATTAAAAAAAAAAAAAAAAAAAGCCTCAGTTTCACACTCCGCTTTGACAAAGAATGCAGAGCAACACGCTTCATCTGTCCCGTCCATATCTGCCCGGCTGCTTCCCTAATCCTCGTAAATCCTTCTCACAAGTCCTGCGAGCAAAACACTGCTGCCTTATAAGTGTGAACATGCGATGGACATCTGTCGGCAGCAGCCGCTCTCCGTGTCTCCTCCAGCGTGTTGGACTCTCGCTGTTTCGATCCTCGGCTCTCCTCCTCCTGTTTCATGCCATGAGGCAACTCAGCAGATTTGAGCTCCGACTGAGCACAGTGCACAGAGTCGAGGCTGATCGTCTGCTCAGTGACGGCCTCATTTGTTTGCACTGGTTATACACATAATATGTTGCATGATTAATGTGGCAATCTTTTATTGATGAGAAAAAAAAATGCTGCGAGTAGCAAGTTAAAACATTATATTATCAATTGTTAATGTTAACGAATGCCGTACAGTAAATACTGGTAATTGGCCAAAATGAGAAACGTCGAAAAGAAAACTTCAGATAAATGCAACATAATCTGATGTGGGACTGACTCAACACATAGTGAACGTATAAAAAGAAATATAACACTGACCCGTGCCTCATTGAGTCACATCATCATCATCATCATCACCATCATCATCATCATAACCGCAGTAAAGAACAGCCGCCTTTGCATTCCAGCTTTTCCATAATAAATACGTACGCGCTGTCGAAGCAGTGAATGTCAAATTAATGCATAGACGGGGATTCATTTCTAAAAAAAAAAAGGAAAAACATGAAACATCACTTAAAGCAGAGGAGAATTGAAGCGCATCATTTTCAGGCTGAGATATGTCGGCTGCTTGAGGTGAAAAGGGTTTAATGTCGTGCGGTTTATCAGAGACATCGAATCCTTTCAGATACATTTGAGAATAACTCAGCTGAGAGACTGCACATGTTAAACCAGATTAAAAACTGGATTACCAATCAAACCATTGTATGATGGAGGGATGCAGTTCGGCACGCACTGTAGCTCAGAGACAAAGACCGCAGTGTGTTTATATGCACACTCATTTTCCACCGTTATTTGAATCTGAAAATATTCAAACTTGTATACAGGTCACGTAAACAGCATATTCTGCTGTCTATCTATCTTGATATTGTTCTTGTTTAGTAGCATTCTTGCTTGTTGCTAACTCTGTCTGCTGTCGCTGATGATCAAGTATAAAGCAGCAAAAATGGAAATACCAAAGGAAAGTGCAGAAAAAAAGAGCAGTACTCAAGTAAAGGTACATTCCGTCACTTAACATCGGTTAGCACAGCATTAAAATAGATGTTCTACATTCTTCTACCCGGGTGTCACATGCCAACAGCTCCTCTTCATGACGGGTGGTGGATTGCGTGTTAAATTGAGATGCTAGCTCATCACTGTGTTGTACTTCGCGCCGACATTTCAAGTTCATCTCCCCGCATCGATTAAAAGGTGACACCTGAAGCCACCTTCTCTGCTCGAGCCCCATTTTCTGATTTACACTGATAGGATGCGCGTGGTTTCCGCCCATAAAAACCTCGCCCAGCGCAGCCGTAATTTGATGGCTCGGAATAAAGTCTTGGATCAGTTCTTTGGGAACCTTCCTGTGTCCACTTTGGCAAAGCTGCGGCTGTAAATAATGTAGTTTGCGGCAGCAGAGCCCACCGCGTCCCCATTTGCTGGCCGAACATTTGATAGAAGGCAGTTTTCTCCGGCTAAAAGCGCCGGATCCCACTTCATCCGTCTTTCTTTTCCAATCTCTTGCTGCCTCTCCCTCGCTCTCTGATTGTTTTCCTCCCTCGCTCGTGTCATCGCTCACTCCGCCCGCTCCTCTCTCACTCTTCGGTCGCCCTCCACCTCTGTCTCCTCTCTTTAATCTCTCCATCTTTCTACTATTTTTGGTCCGGGACGCATCAATTATTCATGACTTTGCATGGACTTTCTGACTAGAGAGCTATCAACAAGAGCCATCAGGGTCATCAGATTATACCTGAGTATCTACCTGTGACACGTACGCGGCCAGATAAGCATGCAGGCGCACACACACAAAAAGTTACAGTGCAAATGAGGGATTGTGCATAGACTCTGCTGCCCAGGGAGGAAGGTGGGCAGGTTGCGAAGTGTTGTTTTTCACCCCATGCAAACACAAGAGATTCAAAACAGTTTGGTTGAATTTACCTGAAATGCTCCTTTTTTTTCCACGTCTTAGTCACCCTGAACTCTTTTGCTGCATCTACATATTGCTTCACTTTGTACAAACCTTGGTCTCAAACACACTGCGGTGGTGCCACAAGGCCTTGGCTCTCTCTATATCAGTTTATTGTCAGGTACTACAGAAGAAGCAAGGCAATACTGCACAATAATGAGGACATAGGGCAAGAAAACGTGTTTTACAAAACACACTAAGTTAAGTCTAGGGAACAAAAACACCAAGTTAGGTTTGGGGAACAAACATACTCAGGTTTGGAGAGCAACAGCACTGAGTTAGGTTTAGAGAACAAAAATACGAAGTTAGGTTTAGGGAACAAAAACACTAAGTTAGGTTTAGGGAACAAAAACATGAAGTTAGGTTTAGGGAACAAAAACACTAAGTTAGATTTAGGGAACAAAAATACAAAGTTAGGTTTAGAGAACAAAAACACTAAGTTAGATTTAGGGAACAAAAATACAAAGTTAGGTTTAGGGAACAAAAACACTAAGTTAGATTTAGGGAACAAAAATACAAAGTTAGGTTTAGAGAACAAAAACACTAAGGTAGGTTTAGGAAAACATGGTTCAGATAAACCCTTTCACAAGAGTCATAAGGTCGTGACATGCAAAAACCTGGAACAAAACCAACCAACGCTGAATCAAATATTGCCACCCAAAAGCAGATATTGATCAGAGCGGACGGTGTTCCGGCAAAAGCCTAAGCGAGTCCCTCAGCCGTCAATACAGTCAATGGACTGAAAGCAAAACATGGTGAGAGGGGCAGAGGGGAAGAGCAGCAACCAGGAATATCAGGACTTAGGGCTGCATGAGTTACAGCTCAGCACAGCTCAGCGAATGAGTTACTGTTATGCAAGAGCTCAGTTAGCCCAGCTGGAGATCAGAGAGAGGGAGAGAGAGAGGGAGAGAGAGAGAGAGAAAGAGAGAGAGAGAAAGAGAGAGAGCAGCAGACCGAGTGAGCAGAGAGAGCAGGAGTGAATGAGCAGAGAGGAGAGGGCTGGAGAGGAGGCTGCAGCGAGTGAGCGCAGAGCAGATTACAGCTGGATCTAATGTATACTCTCACACACACGCACACACACACACTCTCACACACACACACACACAGGCATACACGGCCACACTCACTCCCTCACTTCCTCTCTTTCTCCGTTGCACCCCTTTGCAGCGCAGCGGCATCATGAGTGGCCACGCAGGCGGAGTTGTCCTCTCTCCGCCGAGGGAGTGAAGGCGAGGACAGACGGGAAGGGAAAAGAAGAAAGCCGATCAGAGGAGAGGAAAAGAAAGAGGAGGAGAGGGGAAAAAAAGTTTTCTCCAGAGGATCTTTCCATCTCGTACCGAGACCCTGGTCAAGTCCCAGCCCCTCACCATGAGGCTGTGAATCCCTTCTTCTTCCTTCCCATCCAGGTCGTCTTCTCCCTCGTTACCTGACCCCATGCCTCCGAAAGTGGGACCCACCGCTCTGTGCACAGGCACCCACCTCTGGATGCTGCTGTGCGCCCTGCTCTGTGCTCTGGTCCTGGCCCGTGGCTCCACTGTGAGCCCCGAGGGCGCACAGAGCACGGCTGCCACGTCGCTGCCAGAGGACTCGACCGGCACGGTGATCCAGCTGCAGCCGGACCTGCAGACCGAAGCCGAGACACAGACGGAGGCACAGACGGAGGCTGTGACCGAGGCGCCGACTCAGAGCACCACCGGCAACTACACAGGTTAGTCTGTCTGTCAGTCATACCTTCCTATCTGTGTGAGGTTTGACGATGATTTGGACTTGTGTGCAGACAGTTTGGAGCAAAAGTTCCACAAATCACCACCGAAAGAAATCTTTCGTGCCATGAAGTCAATGAGAGTTTGGATCCAACTTTTCCTTTGCAGCACCTCGTGTCAGAGCGAAAAGAGCGTTTGGTGCATGTTCTTTACTCTGGATACAGGATGAAAACTGCCCTTCGAAGACAGAATGAAACTGTGACTGGAGCTGATACGATCGGCCCGTTACACGGTGATTCAACTGATAGATGGATCATCATCAGTTGGACTATTGTTTAATCGTTTTACTCATTTCCAAGCAAAAATACCAAAAGGTAAATTGGTTTCAGCCCCTCAGATAAGAATATCTGCATGTTGTTTTAGCCGTCTGTGACAGTCAACTGAATCTTTTTGGGTTTCGGATTGTTGGCTCTATTCAAACACGTCAACTTCGGCTTCGGAAACCTTGAATTGTCACCGCAACAGTTCTCGTTATGGTCAAATGCAGCAGGTTGACTGGTCGTGCCAAAACTGCCGACTCCGTTACTCCATTGGATTCAGGTATTTAGATGGAGATGTTGTTGACTCTGTAACAGGATCAGATTGTGTTGCTACGCCAGCAAGCACCCTTCGTGATAGTACAAACCAAGCCGTTCCCTCACCAATCACAGAAAAAAGCATTTATATATATTTATGTATTGTACTGTATGTACTTAACTAAAATATAACCTTTTCTAACACTTGCCTTGAATTCGGTGTTTAGAATGGACCTAAGTTGGTCTCACTCGAGCACCCATCCAAGAGTAGACGTGCTTGCTCCAAAAGTTTCCGCTCTGTTTCTTTTATCCGCAGGCCGTCGCAAGAATTCACACAACCAGAAACAACTTTCCCCTCAAAACCTGCTGAGAAAGAGACAGAGCGCTCAGTCGTTGAAGAAGACGCGTGATGCCGCCGTGCGTGTACTCTGTTTCGCTTTCGATTGATAGTAAAATCCAATCACGTGTCAACTTGTAAGCAAGTTTGATGGTGTGACAGAGCGCATGCATGCGTGTGTGTGTGTGTGTGTGTCCCCTCGTGCATCTGTTAATCCCGTTCACAGTGCGACGGAAAACCCATCAGCACCCGCGAACACGGAGCTTTTGTCTCGAGTGTGAAAGGGTACGATCAGCAGTCGTTCTCGGGTCGGCCGTGGTCACATGTTCGGGGCTGTGAGCAGTGATGCTGGAGGGATCGCTACATTCCAACGGGTTGCCAGAGCTGAGGAAAATGAACATCAATAAGCAACATTTAACTTAAACCAATCCCAACTGATCAGCTGTGATGGAACGACGACACCCGGATAGACACACCTTCACCCCTTTTGCGGTGCGACGCTACGATGCACATTGGCGTGTGAGTCCTTTTCCGTCCGTCTCCACTCCAGCAGCGCTCAAACGTTGTTCACTTGGCAGTAAAAGACATAAGAAAGTTATCACTGTAACACTGACACCGGCCTTTATGCTGATTTCTGGCGCGTTTGTGATGTTGAATGTGACACGCCAGGAAAGAAGAGAGGCAAAGTCACATACAGGCGATGGGAGAGGAGTCAAACGGCTAATTCTTGTTGGTTTACCCACATGATGTGTTTTTTTGGTAGTCTGTATGGGGTTGATAACATTTGCGGAAGGTGTTGTTCGAGGGTTTAAAGGGCGTCATTGATGACATTTAGCCACTTTATGCATTCACGTTACAACACCGCTGTCGTCTGCGGCCATCTGCCTCCTCTATTGGTTGCCACTTTGTGCACTGGCAAATGTTGCTAACGCTGGCTAATTGCCAACAATAGCTAGGGCATTAAAGTATGCTGGGTTGATACTGTAGAACTCAGCCGGTCTTACATTTTTTCCTCAAACTGGCAGCTGCTAAGACTCCTGATACTGTCGAAACACGGGAACCACCTGATACCAGCGCTGTTATACCATTGGCTCACAAACCTTGTTAGAAGCTTCTGTGTAATTCTTACGCAGAGATGAACAAAACAATCATGTTGGACCCGACAAGCATTTACAATGATTGACTCACAGTCGTAATAGTCTGCATAAAATGCTATCGATATGACCCTTAGTTACTGGGAAGGTGGTATTGTGTATTATATCAACATGTCAAGGCTCCACACAAGTACAGAAGTACAAACCTGAGTGTTTCTGCGTAATTGGATTCATGTCGGAATGTGTTTTCTGTGTTTGGGAATACCGAAGTGTGAGTTAATGAGCACATGGAGCCTGTGTGTGTGTGTGTGTGTGTGTGTGTGTGTGTGTGAGGTGGCAGGTGATGCTGTTAAAGACGGTTTGTTATGTCCGGGCTGCAGCAGCTCAGCCTGAAGAGAAAGCTGCAGCACCGCTCGCATGACTTCCTCTCCACTGGAGCATGAGCCCCTCTCTTCTCCTCCACTCCCTCCATCCATTTCCCCTCTCGCTCGCTCTCCTTCCTGTGCTCCTCTCTGTCTCTCTCTCTCTCTCTCTCTCTCTCTCTCTCTCTTTCTCATCCATGGCCCTTTTTCTACTAATTGCCTTTTCTCCCTTTGTCGCTTTGCTTCTCACTCCTTGTTTTTTTTTTCTATTTTTTACTTCCTCTAAGTGTCTGTCACTTCCTATTTCTTCTTTTATGTCCCTCCACTGTCTCCCTCTCTTTTATTTTTCATCATTTATTCTTATGTCCCTCGCCCGCCCCCTTCTCGCTCACGTGCGTGCATAAATAGCCTACGGCGGATGACAAAATGCAACGCTCACGTGCCTAATACACTCATAATACACACTCGCACGCCGATACACACTCACACACTCACTCGCGCGCACACTGGAAACGGACGCACTCGGCCCAAACGGCACCAATCTTCTTAAAGGTTTAGAGAATAAACAACACAGTTGCTCGTTTCATAACGGCGGCTCTGTGTCTGACAGAGCAGGAATAAGCACTTTATACTTTAATAACACACACACACACACACACACAAACACGTGCGCACACAAGCGCACACAAAAGCACACAGAGGTGATCAGCTGGCTCGCCACGTAGCGCCACATGCATGAATTACGCCACGCCAGGGCTGTTTTTATGTGAGAGAGCTTCCAAAAAGGCCTAAATCCTGGAGGTGTGATTAACATCGGCGTTTCCCTAAACCGAAGTGTGTGTGTGTGTGTGTGTGTGTGTGTGTGCGGTATGTGTGCACAACAGCGTAAACTACTTATTCCGGCTAGCGTTAACAGATAAAAGCTATTCGTTTTGTTAACTTTTTTTTCCCCACCAGGTTTTGACGCCTATTTGACTCTCTCCTCTCCTCCAGGTCTGGATTACAGCTGCAATACTGTGCATTGTATACTAGCCATTTTAGTTTGAGCTCCCGGAGCAAAAAAAACCAATCCTGTTAAATATAGGGGGCGTTTATACGTGCAGAGCTTCTGGACACACAGTTTGTAAAGCAGCGAAATCAAAACCACTTAAGGGAAGACACAGCTGGAGGAGTTTATACAGCAGTGGCTCCCATCAGGTGAACTCAGATTCACCTTTCACCAACACCTCACCTTCCAAATGTGCTAATTTACACTGATTTCAATCAAACTAGGCGTCAGGTAAACTGAACTGAACGTTTGGTTAGGTTTGGTTAGGTTTAGGAGCCCAAACTGCTCAGGTTTGGGTTGAAATGCATGCATTGGTTACGACTGTTGTAGCTGGGGTTGTTTAAGAATGTAGAAATCAGCAAAAGCGCGCTAAAGTATCCAAACACAAGAAGTCTTACCTCCACTCCTCCGAAACAGACGAACGCACGGTGGCGTTCAAAGAGAAGAGATCACAGGCAAAACAGCCGTCACGAATGTGGCGCTGCATTTACTGTTCTGTCCTACTGGGCCAGCTGCAGAACATCAGGCCCATATACACCGAGCATTACCCAAGACCTCAGTCGCATGTAAGAAAACATCAAACATTATCATAATGAACGCAAACAGAGAACGTGGATATTGTTAGTTCTGGAATCGATTTTCCATTCTTGTGCAACTTGCTTACTAATGGCCTTGTGGAAGACATAGAGGCAGGCGGGTATGTAGGTACAGCTGAGACACCTGGACAGGCTTAGGCCTGTGACAGCCACTTCTTCAGAGCATTTTATTTGTTGCCTGCTGTCAGGATGTTAAGAGATTTTCAACAAAACTGTTTCTGCGCTAACTTACCAATTATATGTGTAATTAACGTACGTAAATTGGTGATGCCAGAGCAACGGCCGTTTAATTTCGGGATAGGCCGTTAGACAAACTGACTTTAGGTTCAATGAGACATTATTTGTGGGTTAATGTGTCCAAGAGTTACAGTTCATTCAATATGTCGACATACTGTATAGTTATTAATCAAACAGACCTATATTTTCCATGAATTAAGCTAATAGAAAGTAATAGATAGTCTGAATATTCTCATCCTTCCTCTCATCCGCTTACCGAGTCTACTGTTGTAAAATCAATAACACTGCTGAAGCCGACATGCGAAGGTTTAGCCCAAGGCACTGGATCAAACCACAGCTTTCAGACTCCATCAATACGGGCCGTGACTCATTATACAGCTCATCCAGGAATCCTCGCTGCCGGCCGTTCGTGTAAGTAAATCGACTGAGTTCTGCAATTGATTAACGCGTCCTCGGGTGCCCCTCCCTGGTTTTTACACTCTCGTAACCCGCGTTTTAATATCTTCTTCTGAAAATCCAAAAGCCGTTTTTTTTATGTCCATCTAAATCCAGCTTTTTTTTTTTCATCTTTGTTTCTCATTTTACAGCTGTCTTACAAACCCCTTTCCATCTCAGATCGATAAGAATCCATCTAGTTTTGTCACATCTCGCAGTATTCAACAGCTTTCATGCTGGATTTACTGCAACACGCATAATTTAATGCATAAACCGTAAAATACACAACATACGCTGGGAAGATGTACAGTATACATAGTACACACAAAAGCAATACATTTATTTATTACAAAATTAACTGCATTTAGATAAAAATCCATTTGAAAAAAAAAAGGTCAGTGAGGCTGCAGTTCAACACAGAGTTGCTATGAGCTAATTGCTAACACCAGCATGCTAACATGCTTAAAATGACCATGCTAAACAAAAAGTAGGAATTCGTAGACCAAGCTACCAGGCTAACATTGACATCCCAGTGCTGCAGCACTGTATCCCCCCCTTTGTCTAAAACGCTCTGTTTTAGCTCCTGTCTCTTTAAAGTTCCCCCCCTCCTAAACACCCAGTCTCCTCTGATTGGTCAGCTCACACAAGCCTGAATCAGCAGCGCTAACAACAACAGAGCAGCGCTGCTCAATCAGTTTTTACGTATCAAACTAGCTGCCAGTCGTAAATTACGCAAATGTGAGACACAGGGACGTAGTGTGAGGTCACTGAATCAAAGGCGGGACTACCGACGAGGCGTTTCAGGAGCGGCGTTTTCTGTGGGAGAGAGGAGCTTCTGTTGGTGCGGACTTTGGCCCTTTTATCTTTCGAGATCTTTTACAAGCACAAAAACATTACAGAACACTGAACGAAAGGAAAAAAAAAGGCAGACAAGGGATGCAACAAACTAACCCAGTAATCGATTATGTGTAATGAACAACACAGACAAATGAACAACCCTGAATTAAAGAGATCAGTAAAATCAATGGGAAGGCATAAAACACTCGAGAACAATAAATACAAATCAGTAAGCATCACTTTCTTCATAAAATGTGTACTTGTCTGCTACATTTCGCAATACTCTCCTCACCTTAAGTCAAAGTCAGACTACCTGTCCTGGTGCTGAGGGTGAGCAGCCACAGCAGTGCAGTTTAGAGTCCAGGCTGACCTCCTGCTGGTGCCCGCAGCAGGAATTTCAGCCTCAGAAAAGCCCTATGCCTGAAAACTAACACGGTAACACAACCTATTAACCTAAGAGTGTGTGAGGGTTAATGTTAGTGTAAATCCCCGAATGAAGCCTATATCAGTTACCTAGCAGGTAGTCTGCCTCTTAATCTTGCCAAGATGGAGTTTACTGTGAATCCTAATTGTGTGCGGTACTATTTTTTTGTTTTTATTCCCAAAATTAGATTTTGTCTTGACTCAATGCAGTTTTTTTTTTTGAGACAGTCCCTGAAGGAATGAAGCCCTCTCTTCTGTTACATTCCTACAAAAAAAAAAAAAAAAAAAAGAAGCACTGGAGTGTAAAGCAATGGTGAAGCAATTAAGTAGTCAGGGACCACGACCAAGCGCTTGAAGCTCCGAGTGGATAAATATCCTGAGAAGAATCCGGCTTCCTGAGCAAAAACGAAAAAGCGCCGGCGTTCAATTTCGGATACAGCAACATCGGCGACAGCAAGCTGCTTATTCTTCATTCTTAGTCTCTTTCGATGCCATCGTCAGCCAAAAGCCTGCAACGTAAACTTGAAATGTTACAATGCCCTTTAATCTGATTAGCTCGCAGGCAAAGCCAATTACCTTTGTCTTTTCCCGGCTATTTCGGGTACAAGAAATCCTGTTAATGACACACAAACTCCTCAGAATACAGATGCACACTTACTGGTAATAGGTCGATGCCAGTGTATTTTGAAGCCAATTACGTATGTCTGCTTGATTTTTTCTTTTTTTAGGAGTGCGTCGGGAGCTCTGAGAGAAATCTACCTTCGCTCAAGTGTCTCACATCGGCACTGCATGTTCATCCTGTACACAAAAGAAACAAATCATGATTATTTTGTAGCTTATGATCATTTTTTTTCTCCAAGATTTCTTTTTTGGACAGCAGCGAGACGGAGGAGCACTCTGGCAACGATCTGAACTTCAACATCTCTGCATATCAAACATGCATGACCCGCGCGAAGAATATCTGCGGAGACCCCGTACTCGAGGGCACACACACATAAGTACACTCTGTGCCAGGGGTATTTCTGTCGTCGACACACACTATCGTCACTCCTGAGCCCTCGGGGCTTGGCGAGCCTCAGACAAAGAGTTCCTTCTGTCTTCTGCCTGTCAATCCAATATGGCTGCTGGCAGCGGCTCAACTTCATTATTACCTTCCCACGGCTTAAAACCAGCACCGCTTGCTGAACAAAGTCGCCGGGGGAGAGTCTGAAAATGAGCCGTCTCCCCGTCCTGACGGCTGAAGCTGGATGGCAACAACTAAAGGGCACGAGGAACGAAAAGGGAAGACTCCTCCGAAAATCTCATCTGGACTGCGTTTTGGCATGGCGTGCCACATCAAACCGCGAGCTCTGTAGTTTGACAGTTTGGGAAAAGAACAGTCTCCGGTCCGTCTCTAACCTCTCCCGTCACGCTTCAACATCTACAGTAGATGTGTGGCCGGAGTGAGCGGCCCGTTAGCTTAGCCAAGCACAAAAACAGGAAAGTGAGAAAGTGCTAGCCTGGAGCTGGCAGAATGCAACAAAATCTGCACATCAGCACCCTCTCCTTTTAGAAATGTGCCAAAAGTGTAACATTAGCAACTTGTCATATTTAAAGGGAGTTAGCTTGTGTGCCAGTCGAAACACTGGGAAGTAACCCAATTTATTAAAACTTCGGCCTTTAGTTTGGATTAAACAAATAATTACTGAACATCACAAATGCTAGTATTTTGCGTACCATTATGCATGTGCTATTGATCTTCTCATACAAGTCTCGGCAAGAAAACGGAATAATTGTACTTGCACAAATGTTTAAGTATCGGTTTATAGTAGTCAAAAGAACAGATTCTAACTCTCCTCTGTGTTACATTGCACTCTGAGATTGATACTTCTTGGTACTTTTTGGTAAACTCTGTGTACACAATGTTCTCAATGCTCGTGTTCATGTGTAGAGAACCTGGTGAAACTACGAGCAAAGTTTCATGTTGTGCCGCGCCTTCTTGGTGTTTTAAAAATAGCGATTCTGATGCTATCGCTAATTTGCCCGCAGCACTCCCATTGAAAAGGAGTTTGACCCGAAAATGAAAACATGGCAAATCTTAAAAGTGCCTCTTTCATCGTAATTGTGCTTTTACACAAAGGTTTGACTCGGGTACATTCACAAAAAAAACCTAGGTTGCATTTTGGCGAGAGTTTCGCTTTAGGCCTTTGGTATCAACGTGTTTCAGGAATTTAACCAAAAGCCAACTGAAAGAAAAAAAAACATGACTTTTAGACGAGGGAACCAGAAGTGCAAAAATGCTGACTGGTTTCTGAGTTTCAGGGCTCGTCACTACAGCACTCTAGAGCAGGGTTGTTGGAAATGACAACACTTCTTTAAATACTTCTAGTTTTATTCCTTACATTTCCAGAAGTGACACCCACTGTGGCTGAAGATGCAGTGAAACCTTTGTACTGACAGCCTCCATTGGACGCTCAGCCAAGCTTGTTGAAGGCTGAAGGTCTTAAGACCATTGTTGCTGCCTCCTTGTATGTCGGTAAGGTTTAACAGGTAATTGGTGATGTCAGTAGCTCAAAATCAGCCCTGACTGTCCCTGCTCTGTTTAACTGGACAGATTATCCTCCATCTGATCCTGCCAAAGCTGCCAGTTAAGGGACCTGCCTACCGTTCAGCTTCTGCCTCTGGTTTCTTCAATCATCATAAAGTGTTAAGCCAAAAAAAAAAAAAAAAATGTGCCCACACTGATATGCTTTACTTCCCTCTAGCAGTTGGGACTCACTGTACACGAACGCTAAAGCAAGGATGAGGCAAACACGCATGTCTTTATGTGTTCGTAGGGGAAAAAAAACACACACACACACACTTCGCAAGCAGAGCAAGAGCCGAGGGGATTAGGTAATCTGTTGTGATACCACGCATCAGCGAGGTGCCACAGAAATAGATACACTGATGGAGAGGACGGAGAGGCCTGATGTTGTGTTGAGGCAGATCACGTAAAGCCGGGGCAGCTGGAGCGAGGGGACCAAAAAACACTCAAGGAGGAGAGGAATCCGACAGGAACACGAGGTCGAACTAGATGAAGTCAGTCAGCCGTCAGACTCGAGCGCCATCTTTCCTTAGCGTCAACTCAGACTTTTGGCGTTTGGTGAAGTCTGACTCAGATTAAATTTTTTATTATTTTTTTTCTTTAAACCATTTTTATCCAGGAGGAAGAGTGCTCAACGCAATGACGATGGCTTCTTCAACACCTCAAATCTCGGGATGTGAGCGTTAAAGCTTCACTTATCATCATCTGATTGTGTTTTAAGGGAAAAGTGTTTGTCGCAGTTGTGAACCCAAATAAAGTTACCACCTGACTCAGCAGTTCCCATTAGACCCATGCAGTATTTGGATGCCTTTCCGTTCTATGTTTAGTTCTTAGGAAGCAAAAGTCTACCGTTTTGGTTGAGCCTCATCGCAGCTAACTAGCTTCCCTTAGGAGTTGGTGGAGCCCCAAACAGAGCTAAAAGGAGAGGGATATTTGATTTACATTTTTGTCAGATACAGACAGTTCCGCCATCAATTATAGAAACTCTAAGTGAATGTTACTGTTGCTTTATGTCTGCCGGATGAACGTGTTCGCTACACCAACTGTGTGCTAATATGCGATGACGTGACAATGTTGTATTCACGGCTTGTCCAACTGCCAACAAGTGACCAAAAAATATTATCTAAACTGCTTTGAATATTAAAATTCAAATATAATCTATATCGCACATGGGCAAAATACAGCCCAGGGTCCAGTTCAAACCATCTTGGCCCACGACGTACACTACAGGAATACTTTCTTACAACACATTTCTTATAATTGTTTGATAAGATTGAGGCTTTATGAAGAAATGACCAGTTTATGGGGTGACTTCTTCAGTTTGGGGTTCATGAGGCAGGAATGTAAATAGAGTTAGTAAAGGTCCCTGCAAGTATACTTCAACAAAAACCAAGGGTGGAAATGGCATGCAAGCTTTATGTCACTGCGCTGTCTTAATGCATGTGTGCATGCCCTTGGTGCATGCCCTTGAGTGTATGTTTGTTCTGTTCACTCATTCTGTGCATGTGAAGGTGTGTGTGTGTGTGTGTGTGTGTGTTTGAATCTTTAATGCCGAGAGCCTAATCTTTATTTAATCACAAACTATTCCGAGTGCTTCCCCGATGGAGACAGGAGAAGAATACAGCGAAGTGGATGTTTGGCTGGTGGCGTCGGGTTGCCAGGTTTTGGGGAGGGGAGGGGGGGGTCCAGAAGTAAATTAGCACCCCACCGGAAGCTGAACACTTTGATTGGCGACCCACAGTTTCCACGATGACAGAGAGGCTTTCTGAATGGGGGGGCGAACCAACACGAGGGAGCAAACAGAGCGCAGAGTCAACACACACATACACACACACACACAGAACTAATGCAGTGCCCCCTCTGTGTTGGAAACACACACTACCTGGACTTCAGTACAGATTTCAGCCTGAGCCTACACACATTTTCTTTTCGGGCATTAACTCCCTTCGTTGGTGCCGGGCTCCGCTCGGGCTGCTCTGTTTGTCCACTCCACACTGGCGTTGTGTTCCTCTCTGTTTACTATAGCACGTCAACTCAGAGGGAGGTAGGTGTTATTTCAGTGTCTTGGGAGTTTGTAGGAATGGTTGAGGAGTTTTCGTGCCGAGGCGTGGCAACAGCCAGCGAAAAAACACCTCAGCTAGATTCTTAAAACAGAGTGTCACGTAATGCGTTGAATATTTTATTTGCCTTTATCGAGGTAAAGGCGTTCTCTTGGGCAGGCGAGTGTGTGTGTGGGTGTGTGAGGCGGCTTATGGAAGTGCATTCGAGACTTAAGTCCTGTGACTGTGTATGAGTTTCCAGACCAGCGGCGTACATATTACATACATTAGCTCATGAGCTAATGGTGTCTCACAAGGCATTGTTAGTGAGCTAACAGGCTGAATTATCATGCAGCTTTACTGGGCTTTTTTAGCATCTTTTAGCTTGTTGTTTTGGTTCTACAGCATGCAGCTTTGCAAAAAGTTCCAGTGAACATGTGACACGCCCCTCCAGCTTTTGGCCAAAAGGATCATTCCTGATGCTTTCTTTTGATAATTAACTATTAAAGGTTCAATTCGTAACAATTGACCACAGTCAAATTCAAAAGAGATAGGCGACAGAGTAACCACTTACTGTAGCTACAGTTAGCCCATTAGCTCGGTTAGCCGTGCAGCTAGTTGTCCATATTGGGTGAGTGTTTACACTGCTAGTGCAGGAGCTTTGGACCAGGACAAGTGCTTACTTTACTTTAAGACTATATCTCTTGGCAACAAAATACAACTGTTATTTCTTTATATTCTGTTGAGTATTTTAATGTTATAATGTTTTATATATTGCACTTACATAAGAATGTAAAAGAATTGGAATACATGAAGGGATAACTAATTTAAGGTGGACTTGAACAGACTGCTAAAAACACAACTGGAAAATTGTCAGCAAACTCTCTATTGGGGTTACTGTTCACTAATTTTACTGTAGTTAAAACAAGCTGCACAGCAAAGCCCAACGTAGTCCCAATAGATATTATATTGAAAGTTAATTTACCATACCAAATAATGATCCATGGCCCTATGTGGGCAGGAAATAGATAACTTGCTGCGCTGTGCGTCAGTCTTTGTTTTGGGACAGCTCCTGTTAATGAAATGAGGTCTGATGAACTCACCAGATAAATATCAGATAATTATTGAAAACAAACTAATTTTAATTAAACAGTATCATTCACACATTCATTCAAATGCAGATCACTCCTTGGTGTTCTTTTAGCAGGAGATCTGCGTCTCTCGAACACAGATGACAGGATTGTAACACTGACATACGGCACCATTTGTGTAGCAGTGAACACAAAGAAATTAGCTTGGCATTGTCAAAGAGATAGATTTATATGTATATGTCCAATCTGCATTAAACATGATGTGTTTTATCAGGAACAGTATATTTTATAGCCAGCCTGACCCCACCAGAAAAAGCAACAGCACTGGTTGTTTGTGTAAGGGGGTTTATACGACCAATGTTCACATTGGTGCCAACTTCTAGTGGCCATAGTGATTATGACTGGAGCAAAAGAGGAAGTCAGGTGATCTAGTATTAAGAGTAAGCCCCAGGAAGAGCACAGGGCCTTCAATCCAACTTTTGCAGTGGCCAAACTGTGTAAATACAACATTACGTGATGAACTGGGGTCCAAAAACACTATTTCCCATAAGCTTATATTGCCAAAAAATATAAAGTTTATAACTGGGGAGTTGAGCTTTTTTGGCCTTTTGTGCCACTGAGCAGCTTTCATATGAATGAATAGGGCTCCACCTCCAAAACTGTATCTAGATTTGAATTGGATGATCCATGGGGAGTGTTGGTGTTTAAACCACAGTTAGCATGCTAACTAGCTACACTGCAACACAACACACAACAATTTTGGGAGTCATAGGCAAAGAAATTATATTTAGGAATGAGGCTAATGAACCTAATGAATGAGATCAATCATTCTCTTTTCTATATGTCTTATTATTGTAGTATATCACAGGTGCTGTATGTGCATGCCGGGCCATGGCACAGACCAGGACGAAAACAATTTATGTTTTTATAAATCTAACTATATATTTCCCTGTTAGCTTGTGCTTTGAGAAAGACCTTTTGAATATAATAATATGCATCAATATGACACTTTCGTGTGCTTTTGTCTAAGGTGGTGGCCACCAGATACACACACACACACATGCAGAGTGATGGCACCAGCACAAGGTCTCTGAAGGGAAAAAAACAGAATGGCTTTTAGTTTCCCCTTTTAAAAGTCAGTGTGTCCTTGTTTCCCTGTACTGTAGCCATTACGCACGTGTCTGCTGTGTGTGCCTTGATTTGCAACTGTGTGTGTGTGTGTGTGTGTGAGGGGATGCTGTCATCTTTGCACAGGATCACGGGATCCTCTCCCTCTCTGTGTGTGTACCACTGCAGAAATCCTCCCATCTGTCGCTCCTAATCAGCAGAGAGCAGCTTGCATGTTCGCAGGGTCTTACAGTGGGATGACATCTCCCTCGCTCTCTGTGTAGACACACACACACACACACACAGATTACACTAATACTGACACAGCAAAGTAAACTGCAGCATCACATGCCCATCAAGCCACTACTCATTAAAGCATCCTATTAGCACAGCCAACACCATGCTTTAATTTTCAGTCTCAGTTAATTTCTTTTCAGAGCGAAAGCTCCTTAAAAGCTGCAGTGATTATTATTTTTACATTAACAATTGGAAATAAAATCCTATGTATGCTGTTAAAAGTGTCTTTCTCTGAGAATCCATCATAAGTATGTTGTGGTGTCTTTAAGCTCATTGTCTTGGATTTGCGGCCCCTGGCTCTGCTGTTTTGCTTCAGTCGTTAGCTGTGACTTGAGTGGAAAGGCCATCCCGCTAAATGGCTCATGCCTTACATAAGAACACATACATGCATTGCACTTCCTTCTGCAATGAAGCCACATGAGGCCTCTGTAGAAGTCTATCAGCTAGCTACCTGCAGTCGTTACAGCCAGCACAAACATGACAGTGTTTTGCAATTCAGCATACTGATACAATATCCATACAGATGTCCAACATAATGGCCTTAACAAAGTACGAATCAGAGAAGTGGACTTTTAAGGCCAGAAACTCCAGCATCTGGCCGAGCGATTGCTGAGTCATCGCTGATCAGTAACCCTGTGTAACGGCTGCAGATCATACGGTCGTCATGTGCCGTGGTGCAAGGATAAACCATGCCTTGTTTTCCTTTTGAGGAGGATCTTTTGTGGGATGTTTTGTGCCGCTGGCGACGCCGTAGATTTACATGAGATTTCCTGAGAGCATCAAAAATCCCCAGCAGCGCAGTCTAACAATAGCCGCTGTATCACGAGACCTCTCTGAGGTATTTGCGTATTTGTGGCATGAGGAGGATAAAAATAGCCCTTCTCTCTCGCGTCTATCTGTCCGATGCAACCCGCTAATCTCAGCTCTCGGTGTAAATAACAGACGTTCTGGACCGAGCTGCGTCTCTGCTTGACAAGAAAGAGGGAGAGAAAAGAGAGAAGAAAGGGAGAACAGCTAGAGGACAGTGTTGGAAAGAGGTGTAGAAGCGGGCATGAAAAAGGGCAGGTAGAAAGAGTGATTAGGACAGAGTTGTTAGAGATTTAATCTTCAACAAGGTTAAAAGATTTGCAATCATATAGTCATTTATTGAGCCTGATAACACTGAACGTTATCCGCGTCTGACTCAAACAGAGGCCTGTTTCAAAAAAACAAAACGCTAAAAATCCACCAAGGGTCAACAATCCACACAAGCAAGACGAATTTCAGTTTTTGACAAATGAAAGTGATTTATACTATTTCTAGAGGGACAAAACTCACATACCTCCTCTAATGTTGTGTCCACTCAAAAAGCCCGGAAAGGTAAAAGTGTTTTACAGAAACAAATTGTGGTAATTTTTAAATTTTTTTTGCTGTGATTTCAATGAGATGATCAATCTCACAATCGTGTCTGTACAGTAAATATAAAGCCAGCGACCTGTTAGCTTAGCTGAGTGTAACACGAAGACTCCCTATATAACAGACACTGAGCAGTAAATTGAGACTTCTGACACCTATAATGGGTTTGTATCATGATGGAGAGTTGTGAAATTGCTTTTCTTAAATGCAACACGTTGCATTCGCGGATTGTTTGCAGTGGTGTGTCTTTTGAGACTTTCAGGTTGGAAAGCAACTGGGGACGAATCATATCGTAGTCCTCTAAAAGGTGTAGGGGAAGCTTCCCGCTCTCCAGCCAGTAGCTGCTGCCAATTGTTCCTCTCTGTGCTTTACGTTTAAAGGACTTTTATCAGTTCAGGAGTCCTCACATGTGAAAGTCACAGAACAGGGAGTTACACTGAGAACATCCTGTTCTTGCTGAGAGTCAGATGAGAAGATTGATACCCCCTCTTGTGTCCGTGTGGTTGATGCATAGCTGCAGTCAGGAGTCGGTTATCGTATCAGTCGGAAACACTCTGTCTGCTGCCAGTAAAATCTACGTACAAGAACCTCGCACCTTACTTGTCACTAATGTTGAATCTTTTCAAAATCCTTTAAACAGTTTAAACGTCGCTGTTCAGACTTTGAGAAATGTAATATTAGTCACAAGAACCTGTCTGGTTCCCCCTTGCTTCCAGTCTTTGTGCTAAGCTAAGCTAACTGAATCCTGGCTCCAGCTTAATATCTACATCTTCTCATCTGACTCCTGGCGAGAAAGCGATATAGCATATTGATCTGGCAAGAATCAAAGCAGCTCCTCTTTCTTATTTGTGCCTCTCTCTCTCAGTCACACGGTGTTTGGCCAATCAATGAAGTGACCTGCATCGTCTCCTCTCTCCCTCAGGCCTGTCCTGTATCCCCGTCCTGCCGCCACGTCGGGGCTCCTTCTACGTGGAGACCGGCACAGGCGTGTCGATCGGCAGCGTGTTGGCCTTCTGGTGCAGGGAGGGATACCAGCTGGTCGGCAGCGACAAGATCTACTGCAATGTCAGGAACGGCAAGCCGCAGTGGAGCAACTACCTGCCCGTCTGCGAAGGTAAGCGCCGGGGTTTGATTTGGAGTATCAAGTCGATTTTTTTCAGCCCCACTGATGTTTCCAAATGAGCACTCGTCTTAAGCGAGCTTTCTGAGTTCTCGGCCGGACTCGCTTTCGTTTCTCACATCCGGCTGCGCGTGAAATCCGGTTGCAGCTCGCGTGTAAAACACCGCCGGTGCACTGGCGCAGCACCTCGTCATGCTCGGGGAACACGTCTGACTTTTCCTCTCGAAAATTCAGACGTGTGAAATCAACCTCCCGCTGACTGGGGGGGAAGAGGAAATGGGACAGATCTGTGTTGCACTCAGAAAGCAGAGAAAAGGTCAGACGGACTGCACAGGGACGATATATCCATCAGTCCGGGAGAATACGTTGGAGACATGCTGGAAAAGTGCACAAGCGGTTGCTTTTTAGGATGTTGGGAACATCTGATGTGTTTGTCCACTGGATGCATTTGTGTGATTGATTTACTGTCTGGCCAGAACCTGCGCCGAGGGCAACCAGAGAGCTAAAGTAGAGACGTGATATTGAAATCTAGTCTAATTCCTCAGCTGGTAGGTGGCAGCATCTTGCAGGCCGCTGCTGATTTCTGTCGATAAACTTAAATCTATATTTTTTCCCCCCATCCCACAGCCATCCCCAGACCAGAGGACCGTGGTCTCAGAGTGGCCGTGTTGGCTTCAGTCGTCAGTGGCATCGTCATCCTCGCCATGTCCCTGTCCTTCCTCATCTGCTGCCTGCAGGAGCGATCCAGTCGGGACCGAGCCAAGAAGGAGGGACGGAGCAGGTAGGGCTGGAGAAAGGGCGGTCATAAGTAACCCTCAACTTCCCGTTGTCAAACGTTGCAAAACCCCTGAGCTGATGAGGATCTCCCCATCTCAGGCGCAGGGAGAAGCGCTCGAACCGTCGCAGCGAGTGTTGGCTGGAGAGAGAAGAGGGGGAGTGGGAGGCGTTCCCTCCCCCAAAGATCTTCCATCTCTCTCAGAGGATGAACCCCCGCCTGGCTCCCGACAGCCCCCTCTACCTGACCGGAGGACTCAGCGGATACGAGAACAGGGGTTACCAGAGGTAAAGTGGCATCGTCGCAGAGAGCCAAACACGCGAACACCAAATCAGAATCGTTTAGAAAAGCGCTATCTCTCTCTCTCTCTCTCTCTGTCCCTCACACAGGAGTCAGGAGAGTTTGCTGAAGGCCTCCATGCCGGGACTGTACCGCTCCGAGTCGCAGCTCTACCCCCACGTGGTCCTGCAGAGGGTCCCCACCCCAACGGCGCCCTCCGCCCCGTCCGCTCCGTCCGCCCCCCTCTACCTCCACCTCCCCTCCTCCGCCTCCGCCGCCTCCTCGCCCGCCCACGGCCAGCCCCACATGATGCCGCAGTATCCCACCCCGACCTACCCGCCCAACCCCAGCACGGCCGTGCCCGCCTACCCCCATCCGACGCCGGCGCCTATCTACCCCAACCCTAATCCGACACCGCAGCGGCCATGGCAGTAGCTACGTCTTCCACTCCCTAGGCAGTAAAGAGAGAGCAGCCGGTGTAGAAGCTCCCCCTTTCGCTGCATGCTTGGTGATCTTCTCCTGGATTTTGGAACTGAACACTGGAATTTTTCCTAAAGTCTTACTTGGACTGCTGCTGCTGCTGCACTCTGCAGGAGGAGGTCTCCGGAGGAAGTCTTGATTTCTTTCGGTCATCAGAAAGTACAAGAAAACTTCAAGCAGCCGGTCAACAAGGGAACACAGGAAGCCCAACTATGAAGTGTGCCGCTGATGAAGGAATAGTGACGGATCGTAAAGGACTTTGACTGTTTAGGCAGCTCAGATCTCTCAGCAGTGATTGATTTTTTTTAATAGATTATCGTGAAGAGAAGGACACCTATCAGCCCTCCTGACCTCCACATAGACTAATCTAGACATATATATACATGTATTTTTTTTTTGCTCTAAAACTAAAGACTTAACAAGAACTTCTGAAATCTGTGGGTCACTTTACAGTTCTTTGTTAATATGTCCCTGGTGTTTTACCGCACTGTATGGAGAGAATAGTCTGACTGTAGGGAGTAATGGGTAGCACACTGTGATTAGAATGTCGTCATTGTTGCAAACTCCTGAACGCAGCCGACTGTTTGTGGGGATTTTAACGACAGAAAAGATCCTTTTGAACCGATCCTTTCTTTCTCACCAAAACTTGACGACTAAATGTAATGTTTTTATTTTTTATTTTTTTCTGTCCCCGTCTTGTTTGTTTTTCCCTGTCTGTGCTGCCGCAACACACTCTGTCACATAATTATTTATGACAAAAGCTTGTTCCGCGGTCGGGCAGCTTGACTGGTGAGCTACTCCGGCGAAGTCATTCAGGGTTCCGCTGATGGATTCAGGAAAACATGCCGAACGCACGTGACGAGGATACAGGCCGGCGGTTTAGACCTGGGCGGAATAATGAGCGCAATTAATTATCACGACTTGAATCGATTCGAGTCCGAGTTTGAGTCCTGAGATCGGGTCGGGCAGCAAGTTGTTAATCATGCACCAAAAATGTACTTTCTCTTGGGTGACGTAACCAAGGTTCTCTGAAAACAAGCCAGGCACGCTGTGAGGCCGCCGTTTCGTCCTCCTGACGCGCCAGAAAACTGCACAGACACGCACTGATAGGTAAAGTTTGAGCAGGAGGGCGGAGCATCTCTAAACCGTGTCGACCTACAAACTCTGGTTCACTTGAATTCTCTGAACTTATGGATTCTGCTCCTAATGTCATTGTGTTTAACTGAATGATGAACCGTGAAACCTTTACCATCCCCTTGTCCTATGTACATGCATTTTTAATCTTCATATTTTTAGTCAGTTTACACTCTAGCTGTTCTTTATATTTAATAGAGGGACTCGCGTAAACACTAACGAATCTGCACTTTACATTTTTTGAAGGGGGGGGTGGGTTTAAACAGCTTATTACTGAGCTATGTGTGTTGTGTAATAATAAGACTGCCATACAAGCTGAATAAAGAGACTTTTGTTTAGTCGAACGGCTCGCAGCGTGTGTTTTCAGTGTGCGCTGTTCTGACAGAGGAAGAGGAAGAGGATAAAATAGATGAGGGACGGAAGGAAATAGATGAGGGAAGAAAGAAAAGGAGGGCGAAGTGGGACATAATTCATTACGGTGTCATGACAGCTGAGAAAATGACCTCATTTACCTGCAAGAGCTACAGCGACGCCAGAGGAAGACGGAGCGGTTTCGTCTGCCTGGACTTGGCTGACACCTACTCCATGGGAGCATGTCGGCTGGACACCTGACGTAGCAGTGCATAATAAGATCGTGGGACGCTTTACTGACGGACGTGCTCAGTGTGACACTGATCAGAAGTGAGAAGCAGACGCATGAACATGCCGATTCTCTGTGTAATCAAGAGGAGGAAGGGTTCGTTTGAAACATGCCCAGATTCTCAGATTCTGATTCTGCTCCATCAGTCTGGCATTTCAATCATCTGTTTCACTGAGATATACAACCTGGCCTCAGTGTTGCGATGTAGCGAAGCTGAGAGAATGTCAATGTCAAAGTTTAGTATATTTAATTAATGGGAAAGTGTGTTTTCTAAGCCCAAAAAAGAGAAAAGGTTTTCATCATAAAATCAGGGCTTGAATAACAGAATCTGAATATTGCACTCAGTAGTGTCATAAACATATATTTATCTGTTTAATGGTGCAATTTGTATGAATGGGCCACTTCAAATGGACTTTAATTCATACTTACAAGGTAGCATACTACCACACTAAACGCTAACTGGTGCTAACTGTGGCGGGAGCTAGCCGGTTAGCTCAGTTAGCAGGTAGCAGTCCAGGCCGGCCTAGCAACAGGCCGCTAAACACGGCTACACAATAAATGGACGTCATAACACAAAAACTGTTACTCCTCTGCATTCTGATGATAATTTCAAAAATTCTTATTCTTGCTGCACCTTTTTAATGTTGAAGAAGAAATACAAGTTTTAACATTGGGCCAAAGATGTCTACGTTTTCCCCTGTTTGCCTAGCGTATCAATATGACAGGTGGCCAATCTGCACGATCTGCATGCAAAGTGAAACTGGTAGTAAAATCAGGCAGTAGAACAGAATGCAAGCCATGAAAATCAATGCAAAGACATGCGTACAACATACAGTTTTGCATTGAAGCGTGGAAAATCCGCACCTGCTCATTTGTTTCCGTCTGTGCGCGGGCTGAAGAGGCTTTCGGCGTGCGAGTACGCAAGAGCTGACCAGAGTGGAGACCGAGGAGGAGAGGGAACAAACAAGACGTGCAAAGAGGTAAGCCGGACAGGGGAGGGAAATTTAGATTGAGTGGATACAGTGTATGTTGATGACTTCTATTCTCAATTGACTGTGAATGGAATTTATGCCTTAAAAAAAATTACTTCTTTATTCAGACGTGAAGATGTCTGAGGTCCATCAACTTGTATGGAATGCGACTAAAGTCACTCAGATTTGCAACGGAGTTCAGCATGTGTGGAGTATCCAAGCCTTACAGCTATGTTTCTGAAATACACAAATACGACTGATTCAAAAGGTCGGTTCACCCAAATAACAACAAAGGTACATTTTCTCATTCAAGCCGTCTGTCCAAGTTATGAGGTGTGTGCCTCCGCCTTGAAGAATCTGCAGAGCTCACAGCATTTTGGGGGAACTGAACAGCAACAGTTTCTTCCAAAAAAACGAAAGTTGCTCTAATGGCTGCAATTATTACATCTCATGGCAACGAGAGCGTGTGGTGGAAAGTCTGAAAATACCTTCAAAACAAAAAACAATCTTCTAAATTTGGAGTACCAATGCAGGACAGAAAGAAAAGAGAAAAAAGAGTTTAAGTACTCATGAGTAATACAACGTCTTCATGAAGTCTGTTGTTAATAATCATTCTCTTTGACCTGGCAGGACTCTTTGAGGAGAGAGACTGCATCTGTATCTGCACACTGAGGCTGCAGCATGCGTCCCGAGTCGATCCCCGAGCTTTCGGCTGTCTTCGTGCACTGCCCCTCAGAGGGATTGGCGGTCACCTGGTTTGTCATGGACATTGTCATCCTGGTCACAGGGCTGGCGGCTAACGCTGCTCTGCTTTGGCTATTTCTGCGGGAAAGGAAAACACTGTCGGCCTCACAGGTAGGTGCACCGCTCCCGACTGGGCAATCCGGCTGAGTTGAGGTCAGGTGGACGTTCTCCGAAAGGCACCATTAAACTTATTTACATTAAAAATGCACTATAAGCTTAAATGTAATGTTCAGGTATGCAAATTGGACATTATCGAATAAAAATATGCATTCGTTTGCACACATTTTCAGAACAGAAATTTGGACACCGGACAAAGCCAAGTCCAAAATAGTTTTTGCTTCATATAAGACATATGAGAGTCAAATGTTAGACTCCATAAATCACTGTCAACAGCAAAAAAGAAAAATCAGTTTTCCATTTTTTATGGATATAATGTCAGTAAATCAGTTAATAAAATGTTAAATCAGGCCATGAATGATATATGAACAAGCCCCTCTGTTTCTCAACCCTGTTTCTGAACCTCTGTCTTTCAGGTTTTAGGTTTGAATCTGGTTGTGATGGATCTTGTCTACCTCTGCATAATGCCTGTCAGCTTGATCTACGAGTCCACTGAACTGGGTCAAGTCAATCTTTCAGGTAAACACCACCAGAGATCACGGCGACCATTCCAGTGACAAACAAGACGCTCAAGTCTATATCCCTAACTCAGACCAACATTGTTTAAAACGGCTAAATATACTGGACTGAAATGATTTTTTTTCTGTATTCCAGTTAAATTTGATGAACTCTGCCTTTAAGTATTGCACCTTTGGTCATCTGTTGACCATCAAGTCTGGGGCTGTCCTTATATTTCTGAACTGCAAACTAGACAACCTGTCTTATTAGCATTAGACAGTAGAATATGTGCATGGAGCTTCCAGGTCTACATTCATTCTAATGTCCAGCACGGAGCGACTAATCACCCCTCGTCTCACTTGATTTATTAGCTCTATGAACCATTTTCTAAAGACATAATCACCAGTTTCAAGTCTTCCTCAAAACAGCATGATGTTCATTTCGTGCATAATGGTCCCATTTAGCTGTCATCGCTGCTGGTGCAGGGGGTGGGACTCCTGCACCAGCAGCGATGACAGCGATCTGGTCAATTTCCTTAGCACCCATATTTATTATCTGTATTTAAAATCTACATTTAAAAACAAAAAAACAAAAAAACAACAGCTGTTAATTTTGCACTACATCATGTAAATATTTCTTCCCTTTTTTAAATTTTATTGCTTATTTTTTGCTGTTGTTCCTGTTATTGTAATATGGTTCTGTTTTTGTAATATTATGGCGCTGCTGCGACAAACAGATTTCCCCCGTCTGCAGGACATTAAAGGATTTCCGATTCTGATACTGAAAATCGGCAAAAAAGCAAGGTATGCCTTAGGGCTCAGCAATTTGTGACTGACAAGTTCCTATCATCACATGTCCTCGGACTCTCAGTCAGATCCAATCAGTCTGGTTGGAGTTGTGGATATCTCGGCCTTCTCTTTTGGCTAAGGGAGCGCAGTGAATATTTAATTCCCCACCTTTGTCTGATGTTAAAGTTAAACTCTTGCCAAAAAGCAGCCCCGGCTTTTTTTGTGAATGTCAGACCTTCGTGTAAAAGCATAATTACTCCGGAAGAGGCACTTTTAAGATTTCCCGTATTTTCGTTTTCGGGTCAAACTCATTTTAAATGGGAGTGCTAGGATGAAATTAGCAATGGCATCAAAATCACTAGCCTAGGTTGCATTTTGGCAGGAGTTTTTCTTTAACTGTTAATCTGAATAGGTCTTTATAAACCCTCAAATGTGACGGCAAAACCCTTTAATTGTCTATTCGCCAGACTCTTCCGCCATTGCCGGGCAGGATTCCAACACTCCACATCAATTGGAAAAGGCAAGAGACGTTTTCAGTATGTTCAACGTGATTGGCTGTCCCATGCTTCTGGCCTGTATGTGCATCGAGCGCTACCTGGCTGTGGCTGGACCTGTGCTGTACTTGAAATTGAGGAAGTGGGAGTACCGAATGGCTGTTTCCACTGTGGTGTGGTGTGTTACCTTGACCTTCTGTCTGGCTACAGGTAAGTGTCAGGTGAAGAGTTCGGCGTAGAAACTAATGTAAAATACGTATCCCCTCTACCTTAAACTAAGCCCCGCGCTTCAGCTGCATTCACACACGATCCGGATGACTATGCGGAGGAGTGAGCATGAGCAATGACCAAAATTAGAAGCGGTTCTCATTTTAAAGATGAAATCTGTTTGAACAACCAAAGCACACGTTCATTTTTTCAGACTTCCATTTTCATGTCCTCTTACAGGTTTGGTGACCAATATCACGTTCATCATGATTCCTGTCTCAATCATTGACTCCTGCCTCTTCTTCCTCATGCTCGCCTGCCTTGGGGGTGTGGTCTGGTCACTGTGGCAGCCAAGTCCTGCCCACACCGCCATTGGTAACCAAGCCTGCTCCCAGTCATCCTTTAAGAGACGGGCAGTGGGTAATGTGTTGGTTGTGGCGGTGCCTGCGGTGATATCTTACCTCCCAGTTGTGGCAGTGGTTCCCCTGGTTGTATACTTGATTCATTGGGATATGGTCTTGGAAGGGGCCCTTTGTAATGTTGTGGAATCAGCTTCGATGTTCCCCCGGCTTGGTGTGCTCATAGGTCCTCTGTTCTATCTCTCCAAGGCAAGACAGATGTGCTGACTCTGTGGAACAGAAACGAAATTTGATGAATTGAGCCACAGCGAATATGTGAGTTGCTGTGTCTTTTTTGAAGCTATTGTATTGGAAACAATCATCAAACAAATGAATGAAAATCACACTTTTAAACCAGTGTTGTGATGCGCTGTGAGCAGCACGATCAGTGGATCACCACTGCCCCATTAACCGGAAACTCGGGGGAAGTCAGTCAAGCTTGCCAACTTTGTGTAGTCACCGTTTTTTTGTTTTTTTTTTGTCTTCCAACTGTAAACAGCCAAAACGTTGTAGTTTAATAAAATTATGTAATCAGCTCTCCACCCAGAAATTGATTAATGAATTAAGGATCTTGGATCAAAAAGATCAAATGTTGCATAGTCAGTCTGTCCTTTAACAGATTTGTTCTGTTTTGTTGCCGCTGAGTGTGTGTATATATATATATATATATGATAGTTGTAGCACATGTGATATAAATAGACAGAAAGCTGTTTCTTTTAAAGAGAACTTTTAAAATTGTATTTAATAATGTAACATTTCACAAGTAATCCTAACAGTGATTTCCATGACCTTGCCTCCAACTGTACTGCATTTTTTAAGGCCAACACACCTCTCTCTAAATAAATAATTTAAAAATGTATTCGTGCAGTCAAATGTTTTCTATCCACAGCGCATAAATGAAACTAATATAAGGCAGGACAACAATTATGTACAAAACTCAGACTAGTCAGCAGGATATAATGTGAGCAGTAAACATTTCTGCAAACCACAGCTTTGACATTTGTAGCAAAGGTGGCTTGTTGCGTTCACGTTAAAGGCTTAATAGCTGACATCAGGGCTTGGAGCAGATGCTAATGGTGTTATTACAGCAGGAAAAAAGGCTGCCAGTCAGCTGACCACAGTTCAAGTCGCACCAGCGGATATTATCAAGGACACGAGGGGATATTTCCAACCATTGTAGTTGGTTTTGGGTTTTTTTTAGGTTTTTTTTTTAAGGAGACCTGTGGACATTTCCAATGGTCTGTGGCAACCAAAACTGGCGTTTTAAGCTACACAGTGACATTTGTATTAAATGTGCTGTTATACTTGAGATTCCTGCCTTGTACAGAAATTATAACTAATCAAGATCGTGTGACAAAATTTAACCTATACCAAAGACGAAAACGAATTCAGGCCGTTTCTGAAAAAAAAATTATTTTACTTTCAACCTCCATTCATTTTTACAGCAGATACATCAACGACAATTCGCACATACATACAAATATCAGACACTTTGCCTTCTGATAGCAGGGCATGATAAATACACTTAAGTGCCCATTTTAAGTGGCACTGATGGCAACAGAAAATATTGTCCAGTACCAACAGTTTTGCTTTTAAAGCCAAAGAGAGCGCATAACGGTTGATTTACAATTGAACCTTCTCAAGGCAACACAATCACATTATACTTTCAAGATTAGAGGAGCCAGTGATATAACCAGAGTTTACATGTGCTGTATGAAGGCCAGACACTGACTGTAAAAAGAAAAATCCACCTCCGGCACACACTTACACTGTTGAAATGAGTCTGCAGTACATTTACTTGTATCTGAAATAAATAGTTTGATAATGTGATCAGTGTGGCCAGTGTGATCAGTCTTTTGGCTGTATTGCATCTTGATCTTTTTTTTTTTTTTTGGTTCTTTTTTTTTTTTTTAAAAACGAGCATATCATATTTTGCTATTAAACTCTGTTATAGTGGGATTTTGTGAATTTTACCATTTTTTTCCGGCAGAAAAGTGTTGTTTAAACAGTGCAGAGATGCTTCAAGGTGGATTTTCTTTTAAAAGCCGCAGTTGTGGTCATTGGACATTCACAAATAGACAAACTGCAACATTGCTGTGTCTCCCTATCAACACAAAGACTATGGCTAATTTCTGTGCAGCGGTACTGCAGTTGACAGGAAGGAGGAGGGGGTAATAAGACAGGACACAACGGCATTAAAATCTGTTCCTAAACACATGTTGGCTTGTCCTGTTCAAAACACTGAATAACATTCTTCCATCCATGGTGGACCTTCCATATTTTCCCAGGAGTTCAGTGCACAGTAGATCACCTTCACAGAACTGTCTGGAGTACAGTAAATATGTGATATGTGAACACATGGTATAGGCATACTAGGGCTCAGTCCTTTAGTGCACATTCAATATGAAAACAGACTACAACAGACAACATTCCATGTAAAGACCCCCTCCACTCAATGATGGGATTTTCTATATTCTAGGGATACTTTCTGGACTTATAACCTAGCAGGTCACATTCCTCTGCTTAAGTAGAAGATTTCTCTACATTTCAGACGTCTCCATAGGAGCATGATTTGTGGCATCACAATTGGTAGTCAATTGGGGTCCAACAGTTGGAGCGAGAACCCTTCAATATATGCACAAATCCCTGACTTTTTCGCTAAAGGTTACATCAAGAGGTTCAACTTCTGAAACTAAAGATATATTGTTTAGTTTCAGCTCCCCTCTACTAACAGAGGAACATCAGAGGAACCCGACTTGGCAAACAAGTTGAATGTAGAGGCTGCTTCCCGTGCTAACTGTTTGGAACCATGCTAACCTAGGACCAAAATTGTAAACAGGAGTAAATATTCAAGTATTCGTTTAATTAAAAAAAAAAAAAAAACAGTCCCAAAGTAAAGCTTTCTCCATGTAACCCATTTCCTCTGCAGGTTCTGATAGCGCTAGCTAGCTGGTAAAATAGGACACTGTGTGTTAGGTGTCACATCCTTTGGCCACATTTGTTTTCAAATGGGAATTCTAGTCATTATTATGACTGGGGCGGGTTTATATGCATCACAGTTGCTCAGCCAGATCGGTCATGGGCGATGGTTTAGGTGTTGGTTTGGTCATTTCCTGTTTCATTTTGGATGATTTATCCCCTTGGATCACGTTTTACTTTCCACTTCCTGTCTTTGTATTTTTCCTACCAAACAGAGAGACTTAAATACACAAGGGAGGGGAGAATAATAAGAGACAAGTGAAATTTACCAGGCAATCAACAAAGGGAGGGAAATATAAAAACACAAAAACAGGAAGTGGAAAGTAAAGAAAGTAACACGTGACACAAGATGGCTGCAGTGTGCTAACAAAATCAGACATGCTTTCTGAATAATTTCCAAATAGAGAAGTTATTAAGATCATCTGGTCCAAATGATTCAGTACATGTGGTTTGTGTGGCATTGCTAGATCTTACAAAAAGGAGTGTAACTGGAATAGTAGTGGTGGTGGCTGTAGTGTGAGGCCCGAAGCATATTTGCATATTCAATGATTTTGCGATTCTTAGTTAAGGACAGAAGGTACAGACATACTGTAAAGCCTTCTTCAGGACTCGCTGGACGCAATATGGGACAAACATCGCTTAGCAGTGTACTTTTACGTGACTTAAAATGTGTCTGGAGGGGATCTTTAAAGAAAAAAAAAAAAACAGAGTAAAAGAAATGGAACAATCATGTTATGAAAAACATGTTAAGTCATTACTGGGTACCGCACATGTCCAAAGGTTTGAGGAGATTCTCTAGCAGCACTGCACGTGGCAGGAGTCCGATTCTCCTCCGGACCTTTGTCGGGGGGCAAGCAGAGCAAATGTATTCTGCGGCGGAAAGTCTGGGTTTTAGCCCCTCTGAGGATGCTTAAAGTGTCACTGAGGAAGACACTGAATTACCACAGGCTCCGGGGACACTTTAACCTCACTTCCCGTCAGGCGAGCGCCAAGGGGACCAGCAAGGTAAATCACAGTCACACTAATTCCTATAGCCTTCTGTCGGTTAGGCTTCCTCGAGTGTGACACGTTGCAGCCTTTGGTACAAGTCCAGTGGGTCTAATTGTGCAAGGCCAGATCAGTCGGTCGCCGAAGGAACAACTGAGTTCTCCGCAAATGGTAAGAAAAACGGCACAAGAGCGTATGAGAGGGGCTGGAAGTCTGTTTGCCCCCTTAAAAAGGCCAGTGTAAGTCCTCGAAGTCCCCCGATTGACCCATGTTTACATCCGTCTCCAGCAGGCTCATGATGACTGCCATGGCTGCCTCGTCGCTGCTGAAGCTGCTCAGTCCCGGCACCACCATGCTGTCCAAGTCCAGCTGGGACAGCTCACCTGCGTGACACAAAGAAAACGCCAAAACCCTGAGAAACTCTGGAATATCACCTATCTGCAGTGATCAGTGCCTTCCATTAAGTGTTCATGAATTGTTTTAGATTAACCTTTTTTTTCATGCTGCATTGTTCACATTGTGACAGTGTTCGACCTGTTCAGTTATTACCAAAAAAAAAAAGGTCCAACTGCAGACCTTATGTCTTTGTACTCTGTCTATGCCCATCCCAGAGCCTACAAACAGCCAATAAGTGATCATGTGAACGAGCGACCCAACCTCTCTTCTCTCTCTCTCCTCGCTCCTGAGCCACTTATACACCAGCCTCCGGATGATTGATGCATCATGTCGCCGATGAGAAAGCCAGTTACAGGTCATCTGGTTTATTTTCCCATTGTTCAAACTCAAATTAATACTGGAAGCACTTAGAGAGCTGTCAAAGCTTCAGACAGCTAGGGGGGGAAAAAAATCCATCTTATAACCTTTCAAATGAGCCCGAAGTTATGAGTGCATGCCAAATGGTTCAACAACAACTCTGAATTTACTTTGATCTGGACTTGGAGTGCTTCAGAACAACTTTTCATGCATTTCCACCAGGCATGAGAACCGATATTTGATATATTTCCATGGATGGTTACTCAGAGAGTGGGTGGGAACAAAATGTCTGCACACATAAGCCACTTAAGAGCCCGAATGTACCAAAGTCTAATGTGTGAGTCTGGCTGTGAGTATTTCACCGCTGAAATAGCTCCTTTACCAATGACTTTAGCAATGGATTTAGAGTAACCCTTTCGACGGTACCTGTGCTTTCAGAAGCTGCACTGCTAGCGCCTGCTGCCGTCCCTGAGTCAGAATGAGACTGTGATGAGCTGCCTGCAGCCTCCTCTCTGCTGGATGCCTGCAACGAGGTGCGTTGCGTTAAAACATTGCACAGGGCCACATGTTTCACCTTTCTCCACTGCAGTGTGCAATTAAACCCAGGAAAACAAGTGCGACTACAAGTACTTTTTACTTTCAAAGAAGCCTACATAGAATCTTAAAGGACATGTTCATTTGAAAACACAGGCCAAATCTTTAGTCGAAGGTTAAGTACATGGACGGATTCTGTTAAAAGCAGCAACACTTCATATTGTTGATACAGGAGGTTGGCAATCGTGGCAAATATGCTTTTCTACATCACCAAAACTCCACATGTCGCCTTTAACTTGCTTGAAAAATGTCAAATGTATGAGAGACTAGCTTAAATATGCATATGAAAGCCACATAGCACCAACATTAGCATAAAATGACATTGTCGCTACACATTTGCATAAACAAATTAATTATTAGCATTAACTAGAAAAGTATTTGTAACGATGACGAGGTCACTCACACTCCTGCTGGTTTGTGGGGAAACCAGTGGACCTTTCTCCTGGGCCGAACCGAACGGACTGGGAGCTCCACTTGAAGGAGACGAGTTCACCCTGCTGAGAAACAGGTAGCCACAGCTTTTTAAAAACGTGCTATTTATTATATATAATCTGTATGTGCATGTATGTATACGTGTACACATACACACACACGTACATACAGTCTATAACTTAATTGTATTCTACTCCTCTTTTGTTTGTACCACTGAATTTGATCCATGTCCATACCATAACTTTTAACCAGTTCCTCTCTACAAATGTAAACCCCCTTCAGACCTCCAATGTCATACAGCCAGTCAGGGAATACAGTGTTTTCGGTCTCGTTTGACCATTTTCTGCACCTGTAAGTGTCAATGAGCTCATTTGCGATTTGGGTCCCTATGCTGCCTGCGTAGATCATTGTGCCAACACCACTGGAAAGGCTGGGAATTATGGGTATTTGCTTTGTGTCTTCTGTGGGAGAAAAAAGACAGAGAAATAAACTTTAATATGCATAAAAAAAACAATAAAAAATAACAATAAATACACACAAGAGATATGTGCTCATATGATTATTATTTATTTCTTACCCTTAAGTGCTTTTGAGCTGCCTGCCTCCTCATCTTTTGTGTGAGTAGGCCCCCTGATGGTGTAAAGGAGTAATTATGTTGCCGTATCCAAGAAAAGACTGTATTTTGAGGAGCCACTATGTAGTTATGGAGAAGAGATATTCTCAGAATGTTTTAGTGCATAAACAAGCTGTTTACAGCATGGAAGAAATTAGTCAATGACGATCTCTCTTTTCTGATTAATATTTCTCCCCCAGGACTACTTTATATATAAAGTTGGGCTATGGCTAGGATTTTTTTATTTTTTTTACTTTCTTATTTTTGTATTTCTTTGCAGCTGAACAACACAAATGAATCAGTACTTACGAGATAACCCTGTTCAACGACACGATAAACTCAACTTCTTTGGTCCATGGGTTCGTGAAACTAAACCACTGACTTTGGAGTGAAACGTAGACGCCGTATTTCGTTTTGAACTTGTAGCACGGTGTCTCGATCTTCTCTTTGCTTCGAAGGGCTGCCAAGAGATCGGACACGAGTGTCACCACAAGTAGAAAAAAAGAGGGGTCCAATTCTTTTTAACTTCTATACGGCAAAACATTTTCTAGACATACGTGCAAGTGCTGCATTTCTCAGTCATGGATATCCATTGTTTAAAAGGTCCAGTGTGTAAGAAGCGATGAGGCGTAAACAACATCTGGTGTTGGCGCGTAAACAAAGAAGGAATCTGGGGTGTGGTCTATTCAAGGATGTTTTATCTCTGGACACAGCGCTGGAGGCCGAGTCCCGTTTACTCCTATGAAAGCGGCTAACTTCTGGTTTAGCGCACGGCTAACGTGAAGGGGGATTAAATGATTTCTGAACCGTTTCTGGCACATTCAACATGTCGCCAGTGACTTCAGAATGAGGCCAATAGGCGATTTTTAGAGGCTGTACCTGCATCTAAAAAAAAACCACACAACTTAAATTCAATTTCTGCCACCATGCTTAATCCTACACACTGGACACTTGAAACAAAGTTGTTGTTGTTGTTGACCGTGGTTGCTTTGCTCCATCACCTTGCCTGTGTTTCTCTGCGAGCTGCTGCAGGTCGTCCTGGTGGAAGTACTCATAGCACGACGTGCCGAGAATTTCCTGCGGCAAATAGCCGATAACCGTCGCGGCCCTGGGGAAACGAGGGGGAGAAGACGGGGTTCACTTCATCTGGCTTCATCCGCCTCTTCCGTTGTCTCTCAGGATTGTGCCAGTTTAACAGAATCGAATGAAAGTGACAACTGGATTAATGAGCCGCTCCACATGAAACATTCAGCAGTCACACATATGGGAAGTTTGATGGGAAACACATATGGGAAATGATTCACTATACTTGTGGTATGAATTCACTTCCCAAAGCATGAGAAGAGAGTTTCATGTGATGCCATCAAGTTGCACAGCTCCTTCTGAGAAACAACAGCAAAGAGAAAGGATTATCTCCACTGACAGGCGAGCTGCCACAACTCTGTAGAGTCGAGGACCTCCTTATCATCAGGACATTTCTTTCTCACAGAGACCATGTGTTCAGAACAAATCCGAGACTCACGGGGAGGGAGACAAAGGGTAAATCGCGCCGAAGGGTGCAGCCAAGTTGATAAAACTCACCGCTGGTCTACGAAGGTGAACTTGCCGTCGATCGCGCAGCGCGTGACGAACTCGGCGGGCTTGACGTTGACGTCTTTGGAAGGCTGGTGGGAGGCGTGAGGGAGGAGGCGGCACACCGTCACCAGGCAGGTCAGGTTCGAGGTTTCCTTCTCGGTGTCGCCCTCCGAGTCCAGCTGGCTGCTCGGCCAACTCCGCATGTATCCAGTGCAGTGGAGGGTGCAGTATCTGTAAGACTCTGTGACCACGATAACAAGGAAGTGTGTCAGATTGTTAGAAAATAAATGATTGTGATACTCAAGCCTCATGTTCAGGGAGAAAAGTTTTCAACAGTTAACATACATGCATTTGTGATCTTCCTGTTTCAAATGTGTTTATTTAAATCGACTTTAAAGTAGATGTAATTTATAAATTACGTTTTTTAAAAAGCCTCAGTGGTTCTGGAAGTGTATTTTCCAGAGTAACTTTAATCTTGGCTTCTTCGTTTGCCGTGTGAATTGGTACTACCTGTCTCAAGTCCCCAGTAAAGTTGCAACGTGCAAGGTTACGGCTTTACAACTGCTGGTAGATTTTGGGGTCATTTGGGGAAAATTTGGATGCTCTGCTTTTCTTATTAAACGCAAATGAAAATGCGACCCAGTGAAAGAGGGTCGCTCGTGGAGATGATCCTACTTAAATTATCATCCGAAATCTGCTGTTCCGTTTGATTTGTTTTGGCCTTTGTGGATAGATCAGATGAAGATTTGACAGAGAGTGGGCGTGACACGCAGCAAAGGGACCCAGGCCTGGAGTCAAACCCGGATCCGCTGCAGCGAGGACAAGGCCTCTACCAACTGAACTAAACAGCATCCCGTTCTGTTTGATTTTAACGGACATCCCTCATGAGTTGGTAGAGTATGTCACATACAGTATTCATATAATTGGACTTGTACGACTTTAAAAGGAGGTAATATGTCTCTATTGTATTCACGGCCTGTTTCTGCTGCCCAGAGTGGTTAAAAACATCAGTTATTGTGGGTTATACTAGCTAGATTTGCATAAGAAAAAAATGCATGATGTAGTTTTTCATTTAATAAAGTCACTGAAATCATATTATTCTTATATGTTTGTGTGTGCATGACAGGAAAAAAAGTCACCAAAAGAGAATATACAGGGACCTGGGAGTTTAAAAGCCATTGCCTTACTTCTTCACATACTGCAGTGTAGTTGCTGAGGTTGGCCACTAAGTGGCGCCACACTTCTTTTTTTTTGTGTCACTACTATTAGGTTTACAGTAAGTGGAGTTTGGACCGTCTTCCTCCTTTGTGGTTATACAAGGCTGTGACGCTGACCTACTTCCTGTGCATGACCACCTTTTTTTTCCCCAAATTGTGGCATGCGTTTGGGGAAAAGTCGGAATTCTTTCCGCCGAGAAAATTAGATTAGAAAAAGACACAACAGTGTGCGATTTAACAACAGACACCGGGCCTTTTTTTTCTTCTTTTTTTTTGGTATGTCATCACATCTTTGTGTCTGCCATGTTTAAGTAACTATCGACGTGACGTTTCATTTATTTGGTTTGGAGGTCCTCAAAATGTTTGACAGAAACAGGATGTGCTGGGAAAACAAATGCTTTCTCATTAGAAGCTACGAAGATAAGACAGTAGTGGGAAATTGAGGTCGCAAGCTGCCATAGAAATAAAGGTTTGGGTTCACCAACTTCAACTCAACCCCCCCCAACCCCCTTTGTCGACTCTCCGCCAGATCTAGATCAGATCATTTCTCTATTACCTCTTACACAGGCGAGGCAGGGCATATATTTTCCACTGTTTGTTTTCCACTGGTTGCCTGAACACTGACCTAATTGCCTAGGAACACATTTAAATATCTTATTAATCTTTTGGTACACATCCTCCTCCTCCTCCTCCTACTTCTCGTCTGTTTGGGCCAAAGAGCCCCGCAGGTCCGGCACTGAATATGACTGTGTACATAAAGCAGAACGATTCCAGTCTTTTCAGGCAATAAATTGGGCAAGCAGTTCATCTCAAGTGCTCTCTTGAGAGGGAGCGAGAGAGAGAGACAGGGGGCGGGGTAACATAAGTAAAATGATCCAAAATAGCACTAATGTATCAGAGCTGTGGATCGGAGAGGACCGGCGTGTTTCTCTGGGTTTAGCTGTAGTCTGTGCGTTTCGATTCGGTCATGCTCTGCTGTAGGCGATACCTTTCTCCGTGACCCCGTCAGTATAATGTTACGGCCCAAATGGGCTTTTACGATAAACACACCTGGCCCCGGCAGTATTTTGGTAAACATTTGCGAGATTAGTTGTTATCCAACCTCGCCCAAGGAAGCAGATGAGTGTGGGCATCAAGGCACAGAGCTCACACAGCTGTGTCAGTAAATGAAGCCAAAGGTCGATGCTGAACCAATATGAGATGAGATTCTCGAGTCGCATAGCCAATAGCTAATATTATGTTGAACACTTTCACACCTGCGTAAATTTTTTTTTTTTTTTATACAACACATTATTAAAAAAAAACCTATAAACTAGTCCACGTCACAAACAGAGAGTAACCAAACAGTCTACGTTTTCTGGAGTTCAATTCATCTGCCTGCTGCAGCACATCCCATCCATCTGGTATTTCAAGTGGATAATCATTTGGAAGTCATCACTTGAAATAAGGACACTGTATTGAGCAACAGGAGCAGATCAGTGCAACCAGTGGTCATATGAACTAAGGCCAAGCCGAGGTTTTGTGTGTCTAACCATGCATATTCACTGTATCTATTGTGGAGCGTCGCTTTGTAATTCAACGGCTCAATAGGCTCCAACATCATGAAGTACCGTTGCACTGGTTTAGACAATTAGCTGATTAGCATCAACCGTTTCATCCACTGTTCACACTCATCATTGGCTCATTCACCAGCTGTGCGGCTATCAGCTGACTAGACACGAGCAAATCAAGCAAGCAGGTATACAGTTATTACACTCTGATGCTTCCTGCTGTGACTTAAAGGTGGCATCTTGTGCTAATTTTCAGTATATAGGTTAACATGCTTTAATGCTCAAAACACATCAGTTTTCTCCTGTCTACTGTCTCTTTAAGGCCACCCCCCACCCTCCCGAATACCTGATCTCCTCTGATTGGTCAGCTCACACATGTTTCAAGATTATGTCTTGATGCAGCAAAGTCAATAATAAGAAATGCAAAACCCAATTATCCGCATTGATGGCCTATATTTTTTATCTGTAACAACTTTCTGACACAGGGATGTACCTTCCTGTATAACCTGTATGGTTATATGCTAAACTCGAATCAAATCATGATGTGCCTAGACACTCCCTCCCCCTGCCCGGCCTCCAGTCCGCCCTCACCTTTCTTTTTGGAAGGACTGAGCAGCGAGGGTTTGTCCTCGTGCTTCCCCGCCACCCGACTGTGCTTCATCCGGCAGAAGAAGGATCTCCGGGCTCCGGTGGTCAAGTGGGACGGCCGGACGGGGGAATCCGCCTGGACCTGAACCCCAGCTGCATACAGAAAGAGAACATCTGCGGTGATGAGATACAGTTCTAATTGTCCCTCTGCTCGATTTGAATTTTGGCATATTTAGTGAAGGTGTCTGTTAGAGTTTGCTTTTTTTTCCTCAAACCTGACTTTGCAACAGACTCACTCGCAGCGTCAATGAGCCGTTGGCGAGGGTACAGCTCCGAAGACGCCAGCTGTTCTTTCACCTTGTTGATGTCTTTGTGGTGGACGAAATCGAACAAGCTCTGCCCAGTCAGCTCCAACTGTGAACCCAAAGGACATCCATCCATTTATTCAACTTTTTACCATCTATAATGCTCATAAACATGTTTTCGTGCATTCCTAGTCAATCTACAAGCATACAGCTCGATGGGTCGAAACTTGAATTTTACAGATATGAAGACAACTCACTGTCTATCAGCTCTACGTAAGATGAATGTATCTGAACTATAAAGTGTTCTGAGTAGAACCAAAAACAGAACGGCTGCAGCTTGTGTCCAGTCAAGACTTACTGGTAAGCCCCCAAATAAATCATCTAGCCCTGAAGACGTGGAGGCTTTTCCCTTGCATCCCTCCCATCCCCTCCGAGTTTGCCTGCCATCTGTCTCAAAGCTGAAGTATTTGCTCAAGAATGTAGAGCAGGTGAGGTTATCTCTCTGCCTGCCAAACACTATAAAGTGACTTTCAAAAGAACATTGATAAAAGCTCATATTGTGGAAAACACACTTTTTTAAAAGTTATCCTTTTCAACAAAACCCCTCGTCTGTTTTTGTTTTCTCATTAAAAAAAAACACGCAGACTCGCAGAATTTTGTATCCACATCGACAATGGCACCATATGTGAAGACTGAGTTGTAAAGATGCGGTTCCTCAGCCGCAAATGAATTATGTGGCAACAGCACAGATGCACATGCTGAAAGCAGATGAGATTTCTGCAGTCCACCCTCCTTGGCCTTTCCAACAAGCATTAAAGCCTGCAATAAAAAAATGGACTTACTGGGTTTTTCACCATTTGATTAATACAACATGCGTAGCTCTTTGAGGGTGTTTCTTTTGACTTTTGCCCATTTTTGTTGGGCAGTCAGACTGGATGAAGGTCAGCTTCTGCTCCAGTCTCAAATGTCTTGCAGGAAGACTGCCGCCACCGTGTTTCACTGCACATGGCGTTTTGCACCAGGGCCATAAAGTTACAGTTCAGTCTCATCTAACCACAGCACCTTCTTCCATGAGTGTGATGTGTCTGCTCCTTCTGAGAAACTACTAAAAAGTTGTTGGTTTTTTTTAACGGTTTTTGTTTGGCAACAACTTCTCATGGCTCTTTTGTAAAGGCCAGAGTACTCTTAGTTGTCTGTGGACTGATCTGCTCAGCTCCTCCAAGGTTACCATTGGCCTCTTGTGGTGGTTCTCTGATTAACACTCTCCTTGCCTGGAGTGCCAGTTTAGCTTAGCTGCTTAGCTGGTGTCTGTGAATATTTGATTAGCATTAGCGAGGTTTTATTACCATTTGCTTGCCGGCTAAAATGCCTTAGCAACTGACACATGAGTTAAGCAATGCTACAGCAGTACAGCATATGAATGATTAACGTTAAGTGCGCTAGCTAGCTAACATAAGTTTCTGAAGTAGGTTAGCTTCAGCCATGCAGCTATCTTACCAAGCTGGTGCTGTGGGTTAGCAACTAGTGTTTTCATTCAAGCTAGCTGGTCCTACATTTGTCTCCATTAGCACTCTGGTGTTGGGGACCATTTGTTAGAATATGATTAAAGAGAAATTTTGAATTTTGAAAATTGGAATGGGGAGGTAAAACTGGAAATAACTGATTAAATGTGTGCAAAGGGCAAAAGTGTAAATGGTGCTGAAATATAAAAGTTTAGTAATATTCAGTAAATTGAATGCCCTTAGTAAAGCTTTATTTATTTTTTACCCTCCATTTGATTTAATTAACCAACTGTATTACTGAGTGATGTTTTCAGTTGTATTTCTGACTTGTCTGATAACATTTAACAGCATTTTGTAGTCTGGCTCCATACTTTAATGCCGCTATAGTTTGAATGTGAAAACACTGAAAGTAGAAAAATAAAAATGCAAACTAGAGTTAAATGTTGTGCATGTTACTGCGCCGCACCAGCAGCACGGCCTCTAACTGTCGATTTTAATATTTATTTTCCATGACAACAAAATAATTATGTGGTGTAGGAGTGCAACACACCCTGCTAAAATGAAGGATCTTGGAAACAGACTCGGAGGTGAACAGGATTTTTGCCCGGTCACAACTTACAACTAACAGGAAACCGTCTGCAGCCTGGTAGACAGACAGATAGATAATGTTAATAGACAGATAGATGTACAATCGAACAGTAATATATGTGATCGTGCACCGACACCTACCCTGAGCAGAAGCTGCCTGAGGTCGTCGTGAGGCAGGATGGAAGGCTTGTAGGTGGTGTCTGTAAAGGCGCTGCTTGTCCCAGCTGAGTAAGCAAGTAAACACGCGCTTTGAGATGGGGCAGAATAGACGTGACCGGCATTCTGAACGCACGGGTGGGTCGAGGGTTACCTTTGAGGGCTTTCAGGTGTGACACGGCCTTTCGTAGCACAGTGAGTTTGTCAAGTTTTCGTGCCATGGGTTGGCAGGCGGGGATCATGGCAGCCAGCTCGTCAATGAGATTGTTCATTTTATCCCTCCGCCGCTTCTCGATCTGGCTGTGAGGCTCCCTGCGGGCACAAGTCAGAGGACGGACAGTCAGCGCCACAGATCTGTACCGACTGTGTGTAGTTTTGGGGGGAAATATTTATCTGAAGGAATTGTTTCATCAAACTTGTTTTGAATGACCTTGATTCAAATTTGACAGCAAATCAGAACAAGCCAAGACACAACGGCTTTTCAAGACACAGACGGCAGACAAATGTGTTGTGAAAAATAAATAAATAATGGAATCACCTGAAGCATTTCATTTTGACTTGCTGATCCTCTCCTTCAGATCTACAAATAAAAAGGGATCAAAACATCGGAAATGTTCTTTGCCAGTATTCTCTCACAAGACTGCGTGAACAAAGCCGAGAAGTCAAGCGTACCTGCTGAGGTCATCGTCCATCTGGAAGTCAAGGCTTTGCCTGTAAAATTGAAAGGACGTATTGTGAAATGTATAATGAGAGGAATGTGCATTGTGCGGCGACGTTAACAAATGTAGCTGAAGAACAAAGAGACAATGAGAATGTTTGCGGTGCCTCACAAACAACATAGCGCTCCTCTTACTGTACGTGGGTGTCTGACCTCTCCTCCACGTCTCCCTTTCGTTTCCTTGGCAGCTCGACAGCTGGCAGCGACGAGCCTGCTTGGCTGGGGCCTTCTTCCTCCTCCTCTGCGGTGGGATCTGACACGCCAAAAACAAACCATCACAGCGATGTCAGAGAGTGCGAACGAATTGATCAGCCTCGAGATCTCTGTAGCGCCGGGCCTGTCAGGTGCTTCGATAAATAATTCACCATGAATGAATGAAAGAGACTTGCTCTGACACGGGGTTTTTGCGGGGTTTGTTGCACACACTGAGCAGCAGATAAAAATATTTCACAGAGTAGAGTGGAGCTAAGACTGGCTCTTCTGCGTATGAATGAGTATTCGTCGGACCAAATAGACCTATAGAAAAACAGCTGAATGGTGTTTTGATTTTGTTTGATTGATCCTAAAATATTTTAGTTGCGCAGTCCTCAAAAAAAAACAAAAAAAAACAAAAAACAGGCATGAACCGAGAGACAAAGAATGGCAGCAACAAAAGCAGTCCACATTCAGGTTCATTACTGACAACTGACACACATTTTATTACCATATCCAAGCCACTGCAGCATGCACATCTGTGGCATCCAGCAACAAAAGATGCACATTCTCATTGGTTATCACACTTGGGGACATTGTTACAGCCTTATTGTCTGAAAAATTCATTAATATGTCGAACTCATCATAGACCTGTTGCACCCAATTTGTTTGATGTGTATATGAATATTTATGAGTAATAACAAAATTGCTGCAGCCAAGTGGAATTGTGCGTTTATGAATACATTCATGAAATCACAGTATTGTCACGGCTGCACACCAATGAAGAGGAAAAATGCCTTTCAATCCAATTTAAACCGCGCTAACTCAAATGTTATTAAATTCCAACAATTTGGATTGCATGGCATTCTTTTCCTTTATACCCTGCATTGTAAAAATGACAATACATGAACTTTGATATCTTAAACTTCTTTGATCGTACAACATGTGAAAGGTCACTGGACGTATCAGAGCCACATATCTTCAAATGCAATAAATTCAATAGCATTCAAATTTCAAAATTAACTATTCGGGCATATTTCACAGTTACTGTACATATGCTTATGCTTATGAGACTGAAATGACTATGGCCTTTCTTTGCTTCCATAGGCTTTGGATTTATTTTTTGTGTTTTATCCACTTATCAGATCTGTTTTTAATTGTTTTTACTGATTACAATTCACTTATATTCCATTTATTAAAGTAGCATTGGCCATACCCTTAATTAATGTGGCATTTCTTTGCTTCTATAAATGGCCAACAAAGAAATGTATGTAGTATACTCCATACAGTAGATCTGTATTTGCCAATCCTCAAGTAGCCTATTTTGTGTGTTTTTGAGTTAGATTTTTTTTAGGTCAAACCCATAAAACTTTTTTTTTTCTTAAATTATGAAACTAAGCTGAGGAGATTCCACCAACATTTGAAAAACAGCTTTTCTCCAATAAAGTGGCCGACTTTTTTTTGTGATAGCCAGCTGGATGACTCATAAATGTGTTTGCAGCAGTGGGTGGCAATTACTTTTAAAAAGCTTACATCTCAAGCAGGAATGCTCATTTAAAAAACTGTGGAGGGGGAAAAAAAAAAGGCACACTTTAAAAGCTGACCTTTTCCTGCCAAAAACATTTTTGAGTGCAAGACAAGAATTCCTCTCTTTCGTCACACGCGCGCACACACACACACACACACGCCATGCTGCAGTTGTGCTCTGCAGTCATCTGTTTCTAGGCGAACTCCGGGGAGCACTCGCTGGAGGTTGCCACTGAATGGCGCCAAACTGCCAGCTATGCTCTCAGTTTGTGAGTTTAGCAGGCACGTGAGTGTAAATGGGGTTTGGGCTATCGTCTTACCTAACGCTTATATAATGCTTAAACAATGACCTACTTCCCTCTCCCACACTTTAAAGCTGTGACATCCTTTTGGGGTAAAAAGTGTTGATAAAAGTGAGCAAAGCTTTTCAGCGTGACTGACCCACATAATTTCCTGCTTTTTTTCCCCCCGCACTCGAGGAGAAAGTAATTGAGAATAATGGCAGAATGTTCATAACACACCCATATTTGTCTGCTCATTTACAGAATTTGGACACTTTAAAACAGAACTTAAAAAGGTCATTTTTATATTCATCCTCAGTTGTTGCACAGTGATACTTGAGTACCACTTTACATAAAGATTCCTAAAAGGAAACCTAGAAATAAACATGGGGGGGGACATATCTGAGAGGTCACATTGACCTTTTCCACAGTTTAAAAAGTACAACCTCAAATAAACACAGCAAGCTTAAATAAAAACAGACATCAGTTTTACAGCTCATTAAGCAGTGGGGCAAATTTGAATGACAGATTTTCTTCAGCCCTTCCAGAAGAGTTTAGTGGGTCATCACTGACGCAAAAGTGGAATGTGGGAGTGATCGCTCGCCGGCTTTCCCTTCCACCCACCACCGCTCGCCACCGCTGATCTGGCACAATACGCCTCCTTTAACGTCACACAGTTGTCCCTGTGCCATTAGAAGTCAGGAAACGTTCGGTATAGGCACCTGTGGGAGCCGTGCCAGCCAAATGGCTAATACGTGTGTTCTGTGAAGCTCTTTGCATAAAGAGACGGTCACGTTCTGAGTCACACCCGAGCCAAAACCTGCGGTCGTGACGGGAATGCCGACGAGAGGCCGAGCCTGCAGGGCAGCAGATGACATACCATATTACTGCACCACAGAAACGCGGACAACCACCCATGGTGGAGATGCACAGGAGTGTAACAAACTCAGTGTGAGTCAGAGTACAAGAGCATGCACGATATGACCTACATGCACTTCTTTACGGCTGTGTACAGGACGGGTGTAAATCTCATGCCGTTTCAATAACTTCAAGGTATTTGGTAGTGGAAAGTAGAGTATAGATAAACAAATGTGACTGATAGCCATGATATATAGCCAGGAAAAAGTCCACTACAACAACAATCAATGCATTACCTTAATTTGATACAATAGCACGAAGTAAGTACAGAAAAAGACACACAAATACTCGGACTACAGCGAAAGGCACAGCCAACAAAACGGACAGTGAATTCCATATAGAGCCACAATCACATGCAAACGTCACAGTTTAAAGGAAAAGAAAAAGGGAAGCATCTCTACCTCTAGCTTTTCATGTACGTAGACAATACTTTTATGTAGGAAATACAGTGGGTATTTATCAGACAGCTCATTTCAGTCATTTTCTAAAGCTCAAAATGGCCCTACTTAACAATTCCACAAAAAAGCAAAGCAAGTCCTGGTGTCCTCCCCCCCAACACAGAGCCAAGTAATGGACAAAACGCAATGACAGGTTGTGAAAGGTAAGCAGGGGATGTTAAGCAAAGTGTCTAAACGGCATAAATTACAGTGACAGGCTTTGTTAAACAGCCGGAGCAAAGATGTGGATACAAGCTGGGTTTAAGGTTTGACTACTTCTGTGCAAATACAGTATATGAATACTTTTTAATTTGGCAAAAAAAAAAAAACCCTGCTTTGTCCTGCTTTGAAAGTAGGATACCATTAAACATTAATGAGGGCATGAGACTTGCATCTGTATTTAATTAATTCTGGAACCAAACCCCAGAGTATGGTTATCAAAATATTCAGTACAGCTTGAAATGTTTCCAAATAACCATATTAAAGTTTAGTCATTAAAACAAGGCAGACAATAACATTTAAGAACACTGAATTTACCAACATTACAAGTTTATATGGTTTAGCAGTGGTATTATATATCGTATATCGTAAAGATTGTATGCATGTTTTTGGAAATAAATTCCCAAACGTGTGTTTGTATGTACACAGATTTATCACATCTAAGAATTGTTCGTAAGGGTGTATTTCCAATATATTGTTAACATAAGTATTTACTTATATTTAAAAGTTTAATTAAATGTCCATAAAAGTCCATTTATGATCCATCCACACTCAAAAAAGCTTTTCATACATACAGTGCCTAAGTAGTATTCACCCCCTTACAAAACAAAAATAGAATTTAAAAAAAAATTCAGTGAAAACAGATTTCTTCAAAGTAATGTCAATAAATTACAAATATATAAAGTAAAATAACTGTATAAGTATTAACCCCCTTTGAAGAGACTGACCTAATTCAACACAGGTCCAGCCAGTTGGTGTCTGTAGTCACACAATAGGTGAAATGGCAATCACCTGAGTGCAGTGAATGTGTCTCAAGTGATTGCAGTGTAAATAGTCCTGTGTCTGAAGGGCACTGGTCAATCAGTATTCCTGGCTACAATAAGACCACGAAGACAATAGAACCCTCCAAGCAACTCTGTAAAAAAGGTTACTTAAAAGTCCAAGTCAGGGGATAGATACAAAACATTTAAAAGTCACTGATCATTCCCTGGAGTTTAATTAAATCCACCATGAAGAAATGGAAGGAATACAACATTTTCACAGCAGACATATTGCCTTGTCAAAGAAGAGAAAGCCCAGGGAGTTTTTCTAAAAGTAATGATGGTATCATTCCATTTAGGTGAGCCTGATCCAGAGCGCCGGTATTGTGCTTGCTCGCTCACTGGTGTGGCTTTCAAGCACACTTGAGCACAGAATGGTGCTTTTCCTGCTTTGGCAAGTCAAAATGTCAGCTGTGAAAAGGGTCCATATAAACACACGTCTAAAAGAGGGAGACTATTGAGGGAGGCCACGAAGACACCTGTGACAACTCTGAAGGAGATAAAAGCTTCAGCAGCTGAGATGAGAGAGACTCTGCATTCAGCAACTGTTGCCCAGGTACTTCACCAGTCAAAGCTCGATGGGAGAGTGGCAAAGAGTAAGCCACTGTAGAAGAAAGCTCATTAAATCTCAACGAGAGCTCTCCGAGAAGGCACGTGGAGACTTAAAAGTCAACTGGCAGAAGGTTCTTTGGTCTGATGGGAGCAAAAAATAGAGCTTTTCTGGCCACCAGACTACACCTAACACTGCACATCACCACAAAAAACACCATCCCAACCATGAAGCGTGGTATAGGGAAAGTAAAATATAGGGAAATCCTAGAGGAAAACCTGATTCAGGCTTCCAAGAGAACGACATCTTAGGAGAAGGTTTATTTTCCAGTAAGACAATGACCTGAATCATTCAGTGAAAGCTTCGCAGATGGTTTGAAGATAACAAGGTGTTTGTTCTAGAGTGGCTGAGTCAAAGCCTAGACCGCGATCCAATAGAGAAAGTGAGGCTTGACTTTAAAAGGCTGTTGACACCCGATCCCAGTGCAACCTGACAGCAACCCTGGAGCATTCAGGCTTGTTTCTTTTATTTGTTTTAACTTGTATCATAGCCAACTTATAATACACCTACACTGTTATTTTCAACAAAACACATTTTTGCAGCTTCTAATCTGAAGCTGACAGTCATATCTATGCCAGCAGACCCAGCCAAATGAATGAACTGTATATTATAGACATTCACTGGCTTTTAAACAAATGTGTTTGTGATTCCAGTGAGTTTGCTGGCATTGCTAACTAGGGCTATGTGATTTGCTTTGACTAAGAGAGACATTATTATATAATGTAACAGGATTTTAAGCTGTATGATCATATAGTTAAGATGCTTAACAGTTTATCATCTTCGCGTTTTGATTGCTTCTCATTTTATCTAAAAAAGATAAAAATTAGCTACAATGTGCCAGTAATACTTCCCATGTACATCTGAAATTAGCTATTTTTGCAGTTAATACTAAACAGATGTTTTTTATTGCTAACTTTGTGACTAAGATGAACTGAGATTTTATCTGCAGCCTTTAAATGCAACTGTCCAACTTTTCCCCCATTTTAAGATGGAAAAGCGTAGATATTGTGTATGTTTGCTAAATAAGGATGCCATTTATTAGACCAACACCTTGGCCAAGACAGAGAGTATATCAAATATCAAGTTGATATGCATAGTATTTGGGACAAACATGTACAGTTGCATGTACAGATGTAAAATCTAAATCAAAACATAATTTCAAACTGCAATTATTTAGCGATTCTCAATGTTTTTCTAAGGATGAATAATCTGTATTCACGCAGCTATTTAGCCAATCCTCACACTCAAGCATACAAGAGCAATTCCTTTTAATGGATGTTCAACACGGTTGGCTGTTTCAAAGCCACTATTTTAAAGTCCATCAACAGTGCCAGGATAGGTGCCCTTTGCAGTTCATCAGCCCATTAGTGCTCCATGCTCAGACCACTTATGTGTTCCTGTGGATGTAAAAACAGGGCCCTGCTTGCTCTGTATTCACTGCACCTTCATTTGTAACCTTTCCAAAATGCATTATAGCACTTCCGTTTCTGTTGTTTTTTTTAACAAACATTGGTGTAGTTTTTGACAGTGTTTAATAGTAATACTGTATCTTTGGCTGCAACTAACAACATTTTCATTATCGATTAATATGTCAAGTAGCTTGTTTGTCCATCATTTGGTTCATAATATTTCAGAAACACAAAATAAATGTCCATCAACTTTTCAAAATTTTAAAAAAAATGTAATCAGTCATTTAAAATACAATTTGCTTATAAAATTACATGAAAAGTTATGGGTAAAAAATATTTTTTTTTTTCTGTCAGTCCACTTCCAATTTCTAGGGCTTGAAATCATCAGTCCAACATATTAACAATTGTGTTAAAACGTGTTGTTATTTCATTTTTAATATATATCTTTTTAAACAGATAGAAAGTACTGCAGGTAAGGTGCCACATTTTGTTAAATGCCGCAACAAAGCAAGATAGAGAGGGAGTCATGGGAGCGGCCAGGGTTGCCCCCACCCCCTTGGAATCTGACTGGCCAGCCTTGGTTCCCATCCTTACAGTGTAAGAAGGTGATAGGTAGTTGGCTTGGCACCGTCATGAGTGGATTACTGTGAAGGCGTACAGGAACCAGGGCCTCTGAACCAGAAACTATGTCTGAAATGACTGTCAGCGTTTCATACTGCACAATCAATCGAGCGACTTCAAACAGATACAGTACGGCCACAAATATATCAAAATGACTTCAAAGGTGCAAAATGTAACTACAACGAGATTACAAAGACATAAAATAACCTTAAAGACATTCAAAACAATTTAAAGAAGAAACATATAACTACAAAAATACAACAAAAACACAACCAGAAAGAGACAGAATGTATCTACACAGGGATGTAAAATGACAGCAAAGAGACACAGTCTGTAGTGTCAGCTAAGTACAATTTTTCAGCCAAACAGCAGCACCCGCGAGATCTGCTTCACCAACAAAATGTCACCGAAAGAGCTACAAAACAATCAGACCACCCCTCTGGCCATAATCCTGTCAGTGAATACTGCTAACTACTACATATACAAGTACTTCTGCCACTTCTATTATTACTCCTATGTTCCTGCTACTATTTTTAGCTGACTGAATGTCTGGGTTTCTTGTTCTTGTGTAGGAGGGGTTGGGGGGCTTTTGCATGTCTGTTCCCTGGGGCCCATTGTCTCATAGTCTGGCCATGGCTGCTGGCTTTTGGAATAACAAACAGCAGCCATTCGTTGTGCGAATTAATATTTGAATATCTGAAGCTGTTTGTTTGGTACTTTTATTGATTCCACATGTTTGTGTTGTTATGTCTGGAATATTATAGAATAGTAGTTTTGGTGGTTGCTGATTAATAAAATGATCACCAGCGATTCTGAACAATCTGTAAAGAGTGTAGATTCTATGCTTGCTTCTAGGAACAAAAGGATTGTGGTTATGGCTGGATGCAGGGAACACGGGCAAGCCCTTAAATCCCACGGTTATAGTACAGTATGTTCTAGGTTATTTCTGGTTGACTGACCTACAATTGCTACAACTCACACAAAAGCACAGTGCATGTTTGGTCACAAAGCACATACAATTCTAAATTTTTTTGGGCAAGAGCCGCCGATACAGCACACAAAAGGAATATGATTATGGACTATGAAAGTTATAGGAAATATAAACACTGTTTGTCAAGCCAGCCACTTTGTAGGTTTCATAGAATTCATTGTGTTCCATTTAAATGGGCCACTTAAATCAATTTAAATGCAGTCAGCCGACAAGCCAACACTTCATAAAGCATCTAATGTTGAGTTTAAAAGTCAAGCGTCCCATTTTATAGAGAAATATTGGATCAGTTTTTGTTTGTTTTTTAATAAATGCAATTTGACTATTTTCATTAGGTTTGGCATTTTCTTACTTTGTTGGCAAGCATATCAAAAGAAATACTGAATTTTCCACTGTTACATACTGGTAGGTAGGGTTTCAACTAAACTTGTATGGTAGAAAACAAAACTTGCAACTCAACTTGAATAAAAGTTTTCCATTTCTCTTCACAACATTTCTGACAAACTATTAACTGTTAAACACAGGAGTGCTTTGAGAAGAGTTCAGTGAACTGTTTGACAGTTTAATATTTACTTCTTTGCCCTTTTAAAAAAATATATTTTAAGTTTTCAGCAGCTGATGTGTAAGCATCCCAAATGTTTGCCTTTCAAATTAAAAAGTACTTGGTAAAATCCATGCGAGACTATGAAAGGCATGAGGGGGAAGACAGTGATGGAAATAAACAGAAAAACTCTGACAACATTCATTCGAAGCTCAAAAGTAATATAAAACATACGTTTACTGCTTGATAAAAGTCTGTCAATATCCGTTAGTGTTTTTCATGCTGACCCTAAAGCACTTGAACTATATTTAAAAGTAAGTATTATAGTTATTTTAGTATTTTATATATAGTTTTATCGTAGGTATGAGTATAATATAATATTATATATCAGTGTGTTACCTCGTAATGATTTTAACTTTAGTTTTGGGGCTATAATATTACTCTCTAGTGATTTATGGGTCTTTTTAAAGTTCCTCTGATATTTATTTAATATCGTTTGGTTGGGATTTGAAATTAGTTATGTGACGCCGGCCTTGCACGGTTTCGACATCTGACATTGCTGCGGTGGCTCTCGGTACGGTGCCGGGGCGGCAGGGAGCGAGCAGCGCCCTCTGCCGCTCAGCGGGGGCAGCGCTGCTCCACTGATCTACTGACCCACTTCTGAACGACGCGGCACGAGAGCGACTACCGGGACGAACCCCGCGGAGTCACGTGACAAGCTAAGCTCTCCGCGTGGGGGGGCTGGTTCGGTTTGGTGAAGGTGAGGCAAATCACAAAAGGTATTTCGAAAGCCGGGCAAAGATGGCGGCCAAGTCAAACGAACTTTATCGGCGACGGAAAAATATTTTGTTATCGTTACAGGAAATGGTCGCCATGGCTACGGTCACGTGGTTTCGTGAGGTTCGTTCTAGCATTTCCCTCCCGAAACGGAACAAAGCACCCCCCCTCCTCGCGCGTCAAGCCGGAGACGAGCACGTAGTACGGAATAATGAATGGACGGGCTTCCGTCGGAGCGACCGGTTGCCGACCGGTAGGTTTGGCAGGCAGGTGGGTCCTGTCACAGTAGCTGAGGATACTAACGCGCAGGGCAGGCTACTTACCACTTCTTCTTCTTTTCGGTCGCTTGTGTTTGTCAGCCCTAAGTAACGTCGGCATAAAGTTGCCACAGAAAACAGTAAAGCTTACACTTTTTCAAAGCATACACTTCACAAGATAGGTCGTTCGCTGCCGCAAAGCTGCAACCTAATTAGGCGCATGAATGGACTACAAGTTCAGAAGTACTTTCTGAAAGTATTCCACCCGCTCTGACCTTTAAAAAAATTTTTAAAAAAATCAGCACGGATGGGGGGAAAAAAAGAAGAAAAAAGCAACAAACTAAAATTAGCTAGCTGAATAACACACAATTAACACAGAAATGGCCAATCCACGGAGCACTTACCTGCTGGCCTGTTCGCCGTCCCGTCATTGCCACCGGCCGACATGCCTACAGACTGAAGCCGGTGTGCCCGGTGAAGGCTTCGCCGCGCATGTGGAGCCACTAGTCGTAGTACAGAGTAGATGGTGAGAGGAGGGAGCTGCAGGGAGAGCCGGGTTGTTGTATAATTGACTTCATTTTTTCCCTCACCCTCCTCCATCCGTAGTTTTTTTTTTTTTTTTTTCAAGGGAGGCGGGGTGGGGGGAGAAACGTGAGGGATGGGTGAGAATGCAACACCCATCCTTTTAGGAATCACGGGAGAGAAAAAAAAAAAAACAGGGAATAGTTCACACTTGTCTCCTCCTTCGTCGCCTTTTTGGTTCATTCATCGCGGGATTACATGTCAGAGATAATGGCGTGTCACAGGGACAGCTGCGTCCATTCACTTCAGCGCCACTCGGTCATGATTCAACAATCCTGCCACCTGGAAATCCAGCAAAATAAGCATGTGACATACGTTCCCCCGCTTGTAGCTGGATAATAAAATCAGCCTGCCGAATGACAGACTGTGAATGCATCGTGGACGCAGTATACGGACATGTTTCAAACTGAATGCTTTTCAGCGTGGATTTTCGTTTTGATGTCTTGAGTAAAAAGAAAACTTTATAGCATTTTGGCATCAGTGAACAAAATGTTCTCATTTGCATTCCCGATCACTTGTCCTGAAAATCGTTACTCGCACCCGTTAATGTGTCTAATAGCGGACGGTCTTACAGGAGATTGTGCCAACACTGCCAAAATAAACTTGAAATCACATTAAACAGTGTCAGCCATGCCTCGATAAGGCGCTGAGGGATCGATTCCCCCGGTGCTACGCTAGTCCTGGTGACCTGAAATAGCGCCTTGCGCGCGTCACCGATCTGAGTTTGCTTCTTTCCCGTTTTCCCCAAACACAGCCGTGATATAAAGGAAGTATCACTCTGTACTTTATTCCCGGCACTGAATATGTTCAGCACAATCACAAAGTAACAAACATATGGAAATTAACACATTGTGTGGTTTCCTATAAATGCATTTAAGCACATCATAAGAATTTGGTCCAGAATCTCTGGACACACAGTGTTAATTTCAAAAGTGTAACTGAAGGACACAATATGTTTCCTACTTCACAGTAAAGTCCATACTGGATATGTGGGGATTTTAAAGTCTCCACACCACACTTGACGCCAAGACAAAGAACCACTAAGCTCGCAAGCCTGCCTTTGGTCTGAGACAAATCCCTTGTGTGTTTACACATTCTCAGCCAATAATGACTGATCACACTTGAGGACTGATTTCACGTTCGTCTGCTGAAGGGAGAAAGGCTCTCCATGCTTACTTTAAACCATCCTGTCATTTTCACAAAGTTTATATGCATACAGCGTAATCAGAAGATGCTAAGTTGTTTCTACATCAGTAGTTGATTATACCCCTGACTTTGGCTGAGCAATAAGTGGAGAAATATTACTGTGTTTTACGTTAATCTACATTGCACATATTTAGATTCTGACATTTTGACTCGGTGCGCCTGTAAGATTGTCAGAACCCCCATGTGGGAAAATAAAAGAAAACTAGCTCATTACCTGTTTTACTTAGTGATATGGTCCGGATTATGTGACAGTAAACTAGCCTACTTAGAATATTTTAAGCACTCCGGTTTTCGTATCCGTGAATTAATCGAACAACAGCCTGCGTGACAAACGACAAAAAAACAATACAGTTCCGTAATCATTCCCACGGTGACCTCGTTCATGCGAATTTAGAAAAAAACTCAAAGTGACACATCATCTCCGATGTTGACGATCTCCGGCCCTCACCTACATAGTGTAATCTGAAACCTTTGCACGAGACTTTACGTAAGAAGGAAGGCTGCACGTGCCAGCCAGAAACGTGTTGACCTATATATTATATAACTCGTCGGTCACGTGGCGACGGTTGGCTCGTTAACCCATTTAAAGGCAGTCTGCGGAGAAAGTAGTGTCCCCGTGCACTCCAGCAACCCGGAAACTTCGGAAGAGTACAGGAAACCCGAAAAACAGCGATAGCGGCGTTGAAGCAGGCTTTTAGTGGTTTTTATTTTAGACATTTAAGATAATAGCCACGGTGACGTGATGTCACGAACTGAAAACGAACATAAGTGGGCTATAAATCAGATCCATAATGGGGATTGTTTTCATGGTAGGCCCAAAGTCTGTTATTTTGCGAGCCTCTCTTGAATGCCACACGAGCAAGCGTTAATTGTGCCTCGTGGGGACTCATTATTTACTATTTCAGACTAAAATGCATTATTTTAGTGTTGACTTGTGTGGGGTGAAAAACGCAAACATTAAACGTCGCCCTGTAACTTTGTTGCCTTTAAAGCATCTAAACGTTTAACGCAACACTGACACAGAGCTGTTTGGTTAACGGGGAGGCAGTTAGTCAACGATGTACGTCCGCCTTTCTGCTCCAGGTGTGTATGTTCGCCTTTTTGGTGACCGTCCTCCATCACTCAGCTCGTCCTCGACCGCCCTGGCTCCCCTGAAGGAAACACTTGTTTCTGTCTGAAGTCATGGCACAAGAATGTCACCCCCTTTTTCTCTGTCAAGGACACCGCGCTGCTGATCTCGGCTCGGATTGCTGTTACAGTGCCAGCGCATATTGTACACGCCCTAATTTCACCACTTAACGCCCGGGCATGGGGAAAACAACTTTATGTAAAGCCCTAACAGGGAGTATGAGACCTCTAATTTCTCTCTTCTAATTTAGGTCAGTTAGACACTGGAAAACTGCTGACAAGGTTGATATTCTGCAAATTAAAGTTAATTTGTCTGTATTGTGATACGCTGGCGCATAACTTAAGTGCAATTCAGGTCCCATGTGTTCACGTGAGTCCACTTGTTTATTCCGGCACACGGGCCAGACTGGATGCCAAATGGTGCATTCAGAAATAGAAAAAAATCTGTTTTTTAAGAGCTGGAAAGTAAACTTAGCATATGTCTCAACCTCACCTACTGTACATTTTGAAATGACTCGCGAAGCCTTTCGAAAAATCTATAGAAATGTGTCAGAGGAATGATTATCGATGTGTTTTTTGGTGAGAACAGGGTCATGACATGGCACCGTCACCTGCGCTTAAGGTGCGTTCACGTGCACGTAGTAACCTGGTTGTTGTCGGCTTTCTGCAGTAACCTGATTTCTTAATGGAAAGCAGAAACCCGGTTTCCTTAATCGGGGTAAGGGATTAAAAGAAACCCGGTTAACACAGCTAGACTTTTACTGGAGGAGGGAGGGGGCGGGAAAGTTGATGTCTTGGCCGTCCGTGCACGTAACCATGTTTGTGACCGTGACCTACACGTGAGAACTCGGACGGAGAAACAAAACAAAATAACATTCAAGCTACATGAAGATGCCTCGATGTGAAATAAGATGAATACATCCGATGTCTGAATAAAACTTGAATTAATATGTAAAAATAATCTCCACAGAAAAGCTTTCGAACAATATTTACTTATTGTCACACACAGTAAACACAGGTAAACGTGTCATGCCCTGGAAGTTCAGACGGTCATACAAAGGAAAAAACGTCAAGCTGCATCACATCATCAACATGCTATCAGCTATGACTTGGTTAATTTATTATTTATCATTCAAATATTAAATTATTGGCCAATTAAACACTGATTTCAATGCAGGTTATTTTATGAAGATAAGCATTATTTTCAGAATAAAGTTTCTTGAAGGTATTTGTTGTCATTCCTGTCAAATGAGTTTTTGGAACACAGAAAAACAGCATTGTGTTCATAACAAGGTTCTAAAGTTTTAACGCCGGCATGACAATGGATCAGACAGCCCCGTGTCCGTCCACAGCCAAGCAATTGGTTATGAATCATCCATCAACTTCCAGGGAGAGAAAAAAAAAAAGGTTTTCGCATGACAACAGTTGTTTATCTGTGAGCCAGAGTGTCCATTCACAAAAATCTGCTCGGCTGAAAACACACAAATATGATCCAAGAGCTCCCTCTAGCGGCCGCAGTGAATCACAGCGGCACGCTGTGCCACATGTTGGAGGAAGAAGAACTGCCGGTGTTTGTGTAAAACATACTGAAACCAGCCTTTTTCTAATTAATTGCAATGAATTAGCCATTTTTAAAAATTCCTATAGGCTGTATATGTTGTCATGTTTTCCCATTTGATGCAAAGGAACTTGCAATTCCAAATGTAGTAATACATTACACTAATCATATTGGATCAACACACCATTTGCCATAAAATTGCTGTTTCACGCTTTATTTTAAGAAAAAAATGGTCAGTAACTAACTACCATCAAATCAGTCTGTACTGGTCATTTTTCTCGATTGACAACATAAATTGTATCTATTGAATAATGCAGTATTACTGTAAATTTAATGAATTCCAGTAGATCCTACATTCACACAAGGTAAAACGGCCATGTGTAACTGTATCTGGTCACGCCACTTTGGTTTTTTTCCACATTGTATCCACCACAAGCCTGAGATATTACAGTTAGTTGTACATATAATCAATAGAAACTGCAGTAAGCTGTGTAATTCCCGACAACGACATCAAGACGTATGATTAAGATAAAGATCGTTCCCCTCCACACACATTTCACATTCACAGTAACTGCTTTGTAATGCCAAACGTTGCACTCTCTAGTTCAGAACACCATCATTGTGCTATGCTAACAACCATTTATAATAAGACTGACATGCTCTACAAGATTATTGAATTACCTTTAAAGGAAGAGTTCACCCAAAAATGTAAATGTAGTCATTTTCTGCTATATAATATTAGCAATGATCTGGACAGATGGACGGCACTCCCTTTATCCCTACTAGGACGTGTGGAGTGCACACTGATGAATGTACTGCCCAGGTTACTTCATCTATTCCAGATGCTACCATTAGAGATACCTAAATCCACATTTAAAAAATCAGACCGACTGTTCTCCAGATTCATTTGGCAAAGGAAACGTCCAAGGGTCCGACTTAAAACTCTCCAAAAAGGCAGAAGGACTGGGACTCCCAAATCTTAGATATTACTTTTGGGCAGCACAACTAAAACCTTTGACCGCGTGGCTCGGGGACCTCACAGATACACGATGGCTCAACACTGAAAAAAGTCCATGTCAACAGCCTCTGTCTGAGCTCTGAAAAACCCTGAGATGGGACAGTGGACAATGTCCACCCTCAAGATCTGGAGAGAAATACAATACTTGTTTAAACTACCCAGATTAATTTCTTCTCTGACAACTACAGGCTCAATTCACACTTGCCCAATTAGATATAGAGTTTAGAAGACAGTTGGAATATGGACTTAAATACATCCATCAGTTTTGTGAGAAGGGCACTATGAAACTGTTTGAAAAATTAAGGATGAAGTTCCTCCTCCCCAAAACTGACTTTTTCAGGTGTCTACAACTGAGACACCTTCCAACAACACAGAAATTCTGGGCCAAAATTGTAAATCCCACAGGATTAGAGCAATTTCTGATGCATGTACAAACGGGAAATGGTGCGGCAAACGTAATCTTCAGATTTTACCAGGAATTTTTGCTTCTGAACCCAAATAATTCAGTACGAATTAAAGAGAGATGGGAGGCTGAGATGCAACGAGATACTGAGTGAAGACTTGGGAGGTCATCTGCACTGAAGCACATTTAGTAACCAGCTCAAACACATGGCGGGAATTCAAGTGGAAAGTTTCCACTAGATATTTTCGAACACCACACATACTGGCAAAAATGGGTCCAACTCAAAGAGAGAAGTGGTGGAGCTCACACAGGTAATCATTTACACATGTTCTGGGCATGCTCCAAAACTGAGGCCATTTTGGGATTAGGTGTATTAAGTTCTCACAGAGGTTTTTCATGTTAAGATCGCTAAAGATCCACTGACTGCCGTATTGGGGGTAAAACCACAAGTAATAGAGGGAAGAGCTCCAAACTACTTATTGCAAATCCTGCTAGCTGCAGCGATTAAATGCATCACAATTAATAACCGGTTAAAGCCTGAGCCACCCACACACGACCTGTGGACCCAAAAGATCCTGGAACTTTACGAGATGGAGAGAATAACTTACCGGCTAAGGTTACATAAGTGGCAAAAAATGCAATTATTTGATATACAAGCATTCTGTCTTTGTGTTTATGTATTCTTTTATTTCATTTTATTTCATTTTATTTCTCCACTTCCCTGTTTTTCTCTCTCTTTTTCTTTGCTTTTCCTATCTAGTCTCATCAAACAACCAAAGCCAATGTAACTGATGATATGGTTGTACTGAGAATACAAAATAAAGTTCTAAAATGAAAGAAAGAAAAAACATTATTTAATCTTCACCGTAGCTGCTTAGCTAAAATGTTAGTGCACATCCTGCTGCTTTTTTGCTGTCAAGCTCCAGAAATGTTTTTGGTCAACTGCAAAACTTCCCCCGACTTTCCATCAGCATGGGGGTTGGGCACAGACGGACTGATGTTTCATTTGTGAAAATTCCATCACTATCCGTTAAGCTTTTTCTCCAGGGCCATCTCACTCCATGTGTCTACAGGATCTGTGGTCTTAATTTAAGACCCACCTGCTCAACAACAACAACAACAACGACAGAAGACTTTTAAGTGTTTAATTTTTATTATTTTAAGCGTTTTATGAACATAAAAACTCATCAACGTGAATGAATATATTAATGAGCATTTCTTCCTTCAATCCACGGACAGTTTTCCTTCGAGTGTCTACAACGATATGTACACAGCATAACACAGAAATACCGCACAATATAGTCCTGGCCTGTGGAGAGGGACGGTGGGGAGTTTAAACCTTTTAAATGTGAGTTCTTGCTTTGACAAGCGGGGGAAATTACATATTATGAGCTCAGTTGTGGGGCCTTTAGGTTTCAAAGACAGAGAAGTCGACCATTCGGGCATCAAATTAGATTCCGAATGTGAACGGACACTTGATCTGCTTTCATCTTTATGTAATATGCTTGTTTAAAAGAATTAATAGCTGTTCCCTGCTCTCTGAGTCAGGGAGGTTACATCTCTAAACATCACAGGGTTGAGTCAGTAAGCTGGGTTGGTCCATTAGAAATGAATTGTCGAGCTTAATTTTTGATAAAAGTGAAACGTTTCCTGAACTCTTCCCACTCTCACGGAGAACCGGCGTCTAAATAATATAGCTCCTTTTAGATAAAGTGGCACAGTAATGGATTTCAAGTCATCTCGTACATACATAGAATTGTGTGGATCCCAAAATACAGTATTTACTCTCCTTTTTCCACATCCTGTGCATCTACTCTAGGAAACAAAAGGGTGAGATGTCCTCTATCACAACACAGAACATGAGATTTTGACACCGAACAAGGTCACACATCACCTCACAACAAAAAGCACTGACGCACTGATGCGGTCGCGCACACGCACACACACACACACACACACACCTGTCTGTCGTGGAACAGTTTTGAAAAGCAGTTTGGCTGAGGAACAGGATGCTCTGAATACAAAAGTTTGGCATTTTCCAGGTTGTGTCAGAGTGTTCTAGGGATTAGACACAACCGGGAATCTGCAGCCATCACCAAAATCCCCCATCATGCATCTGTTGTATATCCTGGGCTTAGCTTTGATGACGCTGGTATTTGGGTTACAATCATACTGTAACATAAGGGGGGGATACTGGCCAATCAGAGTTGCATAACTGACGTGATGCATTAAAGGGGCACTCCTCCACACTGTTCAGTGTATTTGTATTGGGGAGAACTACTCAGCCTGTGAAAGAGCTGAGTCAGATCTTCAGTGGCTCTGGAGGGGGGGCTCTTTAAAGCTAGAAGAAATGACCCTGATGAGGTCATAGTGATGTCATTAGGTTTATCTCAGCTTGGGTTTAGGGACAACAGATAGCGACAGAATGCCTGCATTATTAACGGGGGGGATAGGGATGGTTCAAATTAAAGCTGCTATCATGTTGCATTATGGGAAGTGTGGGATTCACTGTTTCTGGGTCTTCTGGACGTAAATTAACAATTCTCTTAAAAATTGTCCCTAACGTTTACGCAAGTGGAATGCTAAATCGCCAGAGAGCACGTCTAGCTTCCAGGGAAAACCAACTGACATGAAAATCATCCAATTTCAACACATTAAACATTAGCCCAAAATGTAATTTACTCAACTAGAAAAAACATGAAAATAATGAATAATGCAGGACTGTACATAATGGTCGACTTTTTTTTGTACATTGCTTACGTTGTTTGTCTTTTTTTCAGTCTTTCTCCACCAATTTTAACAGAACTACACGGATGAATTACAGTTGAAGAGATAAAATATAACAGGAGGTGCGGTGTATTATATTACATCTCTGTAATTCATCAATCTGCAAGACCACTTCCTCCATCGATCCCCCAGAAATAGCACCACGAACAGCTTAACATGGGATTCCTGCGAAGGCTACAGCTCAACTTCCAAATATGTCAGAGTCCTCAGTATATTTCCTGTCCCTGCGTTTACTTTTATAGCTCTTCCTGCCATTTTGACACACAACAGTTGTCCTAGCTGAGAGACATCTGTCTCTGCCGCAGATTCACTCGTTGACGAGTGTAGAAATGGAAATGGCAAATTATTCCATAACCAAGCTAAGCTCTCTTGGAAAGGTAGTTCTGAGTGCAGTTGAGCGTCGGCTACATCAGAATATGTGTTCAGATCACGACGTGTGATGATCAGAGTTCTTTGGTAACTACTTGTAGCATTGTGTCACGATTCAGAGCAGGCGTGATGGCTGAACGGGTGGTTTTGTTGAGAAAGACAGGCCCGGCTTTAGCATTGTAAGGGTTATTTGCCAAAAAAAATAAAAAATAAATCTCAAAATTACCGGACACTGCAGACTCTCTAAAACAAAAAGCATGCATGTGTCTAAGATATCCATCATCTTAATCTATTGTCATTTAGTTTCCCGGTGTATTTTCATCTTTACTTGACAAAGACACTTTGTTCATTGTGTTTGACTTGACAAGTTAAGTTTATGTTTATGTTTTATTATCTTGCGATTTTCCTATACGGCCTTTGTTTCATCCCTGTTTTATCACTCTGCAGACGTACAGGGTTGTTACTTCCCCTCAAATTCTAATGTTTTCCTTTTCACATTTAGCTTCTCCTCTTGCTTCTTTTCTCCTATAAACAGCTTTATTATCATTTCTCCTAGTAATTATCACTGGCATTATTCTGTTTAATATCCGATAATATTGCTAAAATATCTAGCGAAATATTTATCAGCTTTTTTTTTTAAAAAGGCACTTTGCAATTTTTTTGTCCATCTAAGAATTAACCTGTTGACTGTTTCTGGCTCCTCTGGATTAAAATCAGGGGAAATATCAATTACTGTCACACTGATCTGAACAAAACAACAGGCTCTTAAGGGAAGTGACACACTCACAGCACTTTGTTTGGCATAAGTGAACGGGCAGCACTCCACAGTAACGGATGTCAAGCACAGGGTAAACTGCATTCAGATGTTTCCTGGCAACAAGTTGTTCCTCTGTGAGAAAAGCAACGGCGCTGAGGCGGTGCCACAGGAAGAGTCGCCCCACAGGGCTGACACAAAGTCGCAGTGTGAGTCACACAAAAGGGTTTCGAGGAGGGGTTCCAGCATGATTCGAGGCTCTGCCCTTTGGTTTCAGATCTATCTCTTCTGAAAACAACTAGACACGTTCGATTCAGTCTCCGACACTGCGAAATGAGAGGCAAAAACTACCAATATGATAAAAACTTGGAAGGATTACAGGCCACGTCGCCTGAATCAAAATGTTGGCAGTACAGTTCTGCAAACATGTCATATCACGTTAACGTCATGTGCTTATGACATGGCTGTCATATCGGGGATGGTGGCAGAGTTACGAGAAGGCTGCTACTCCACTGACCGCAGTTTGAGACTGCATTTCAACATTTTTATGAGTGAAACCGCTGGATGTTTGTACAGGCCCTCGAGACAATTTCAAGTCATGTTTGTGGCAACAAAAAATTGGTATTTGATATTGATTTTGATCTCCAGGCATTTTCCTAACCCTAACCAAGTAGCGTTTGCACCTAAAGATAACCAGACGATCACAAGGCTGAAAATTAAACCTAAAGAAATTTAAACTTGTAACATATCCATGTTTTTCAGGAACATATTGTGAAAATGTATTCTGGCAATCTGGTTGAAAAATTCAATTATAATGATATAAATGTCCCATTTTTTTACATTCTTGCTAGCAGCTCCGTGAGGCTGTAGTTAGTTATATGTGTTTTAGGCCAAATGCTAACATTAGCATACTAACAACCACAGACATGTTTATGTTTCCCATGTTTGCTGATTACCACTGATGTTTCATCACTCTCTTAGTTTGGCATGTCTGCAAGCTAAACATAAAACACCTCTGAGGCTGATGAGAAATTTGGGAGATTTCGAGATAATTTGGTCATTGACCAAAGTGTTGAACAAACTATCATTTTGAAGATAGTAGATGACAATACACCATGGCAATCCATCCAGTAGGTTTTATGGTGTTTCATGCTGGACCAGCCTGGTGGACTAGCATGGCCATCCCTCGAGCTATGCAGCTAGTGTGGTTAAAAATGTGTCAACAAGCCTTGCCCAGGCATTACAATACAGTCAATTAAGCATTCCTTCCATTGCCTCAGAAAATGTTGACGCTAACTGAGTTTCCATTTGCAATACCATTTTGCCACAAAGAACTTGCACCACCACGATCTCCGGTGGTTTTCTCTTCTGACTTAAAGAATGGCAATGTTTGAGGTTGCAACAGGCTCCACTTTCTGTAAGCCAACAGATAGACAACTAAAACGAGATGCTTCTGCCAGCTAAAAACAAAAGGAAAAAGAAGAATTCTCACACTTTTAAATACCTTCTTTCTTAATTGGAATAATTCTTAAATATACCGGTAATCCAGAAAGTGAGCTAAAACCCTCGTAATCCTGCTGGAACGTTCCTTTAAAAGCCATAAACAGGAGGACAAGACGGGGGTGAGAAACAAGTGAGGGGTACCTGTCCTTACTCACGATTCTTTCAGAGTCTGACTATAGGTCTATAGAGCTTTCTTCAGAATTCAAAATTCTGTTTGCATCAGAGATAATTTAGCCACCAGTGTTGAAACTATCGCTGGGGAGATGTCGCAGCAGTGATTTGTTTTCCCACCTCATTCGCACAGTTGCTTTTGGGCAGTAAAAAAAAAAATCCTCTCCAGAAGCAATGTGCCGTCTGAACATGCAGATATGCTGATTTAGTGTCCTAGTTAGTGCGCTGGCCTGAGAGCTATGGCTAAAGACGGCACAGGTATATGTACGATATAAACAACCGAGGTAATGCGGTAACGCTCCTTAATTTCCGAGCTCTTGGCGGTTCTTGCGGCGGCTGAGCAGACCTAAATAACTTGTGATGAGGGTTAAATTTAGACTGAGAGGCCGACGGCGCGGCCTTCAGCACCAGCGGGGCTCCGCGGCCCGACCCTGTGTCCGTAAATGTCTGTTTTGTCTCCACGATGCAGCGTGTCAGGCCTTCCCTGCCTTCATGTATGTGGGGATGGTGCCTCGCTGAGTCAGGCCCTCGAAGCGTTTGTACGTGTAGTTGAGGAACACCCAGTCCTTCGATTTGAAGTCCGGCTCCGTTGCACTGGCTGTTTACAGACACAAAACGAAAAGAGGTGTTACTCAAAGTGCCACTTGAGGGTGCTACAGTGCATACTATATAAACAAGAATCCAGTTTAAAGCTATGATTATATTAAGAGAGAGAGCAGCTTTTGACAACGAGCTCCCTGTTGTTGAGAATCTAATTACTGGTCACTTCTCATATGTTGTCAAGGTCTGTCTGAATCAGAATAATTCATGAACATACCTGGCTGAAGGATGTCTGATTCAGGGAAGTCGTCAAAGTTTGAGGTGTCGTCGATGCTCTTGATTTCAATGGAGATGGCTGCTGGCCGCTCCCTGCGGATGCAACAGAGAAGGATCAGAGAAGGAGCCCGACCAATATATATATTTGCTCTACTATCACAGGTTTATGGAAATAAGGATATATGTTGTCCAATTTGCGCGGATTGCACCTTTTTATTTTATTTTTTTTCCAGAACATTGTGCAGAAAAAAGATGTTGACTTATAATTATCAAATTTCTGGTAAAGTAAACTGTCCTCCGATGTAATTTTAGCAAACAAAGTTAATTGTTAAACTGTAAAATATCCACCTCTGTTACATACCTTTGTCACACGCGTTTACTAACCATATTTGAAGGATAACTGCAAAAAAATATTCTGTATATCGGCGATAAAATATTTCGAGTTCTGGTGGGCTCGTGGATGGAACACACATCCTGCGGTTAGTGCGAAAAGGGCTGCATTGCTGCAATGCTGCAGCTCACACAGCACTGCTGATGCATCTTTTTACACACAGTTTGTCTTTGATAATTATCAACAATTGTGATGATGGGATTCTCCTTTACCACTTTTGAAAGAGTGAGCAGCAGGAGGGAGAAAAAGGGAAAGGAGGGAGGGAAAGACAAGGAAAAGAGTGCACAGGAAAAAAAAAAAAACGCCCGTTGTGTGTATTCTCTTCACGTTTGTGACATACTCTACAGATACAATCAATGAGACTGTAGTAAAACACTGGTTCAATGTTGATTTGACTACAGGTCTATTTATGCAGAGAGCCACACACATGTTGCTAATAAAACAGGCGAGACTACAAATCTCCAGATGATGTGCATCTGCAGCTTTGCCTGGCTACTATCGCTGGCAGTGTGTTCAGCCCCTTAGGGCTTCACATGAAATTTGAAGTGAATACAAAACAAAACAAAAAACAAAGTAAAGTGATTTCGAATGCAGCTTCAACGAGCTGTCATCTGTCTGAGGATTGTGGGTCAGTAAAGCCAGACAAGCATGCTGGCTGGCGTACTGCAAAACGTGAGCAGTAAGACATATTTTTGGCACACTGTATTTGGCAGTCACAGTGGTACAGCATAAGATAAATCCCTGTGTGAAATCAGCTCATTCACAATGTTTAATGGTTCATTAAATGGATTTGAAATTGTCTGAGCGTAGGTGATGATACTTGAATGAATTACAGTGATCTTCATCAGGCTTAATTCTCTCTATGTATATTTTACCGTGTGCTGCTGTAGCTTTGACATCAATCCGACAACGTTAGTTGTTGTTGTTATGGACCTGTTTAGACTGTCACCTCGACTTCCAATATAAGTGACACGGGGGCTCATCGTATGCGAGACCAACATGTTAAATTGCCACCACATTTCTGTAACGTGGTGTCTGTCCGAGTGTGGCTTTATGCGTCATGTACCTGATGTGCTCCCAGTCCACCGACTCAAAAAACTGATGACTCTTGATCTCCTCCACGCTCACGGCTCCGATCCTGTTCTCAGCATCGTTGCAATACCTGAAATGTGCAACGACAGACTTATAACACGTCTGTCCATGCAGGTTATAAAAGAAAAATAAGAAATAAAAATGCATCTTCACACACTTTAATATTAAGTCTTTGGCCCTCTCTGAAATGGGGACCTCAGGTGGGAAGACGAGAGTTTCCTTCCAGTTCATCACCTTCCTGTACGTCTCCTGCGGCGTCTCAGAGCAGAAGGGTGGATAACCTGAACACAGCCAACAAGCATTTCATCACAAGTCTAAGTGAGAACAGCAGCATGTATTCATCTGCAATGTAAGATTTATAGCAACAATAATATACAGCACAAATGATCTGCCAAAGATTACATTTGTGTCTAAAGCGTTTTGACACTGATGCCAAATATCTGCCAATTCCGTTTTCCAGATGTATTCCTTGTGTGTCTTACCGATGAGCATTTCATACATGATGACGCCCAGAGACCACCAGTCACACAGCTTGTTGTATCCCGTCTGCATGAAGACTTCAGGGGCGATGTAGTCGGGCGTTCCCACGGTAGAATAAGCCTGAGAGTCACACGGAGAGATAGAAAGTGAGAGTTACAGATAAGAGTATATGAAAAACAACTCAACCAATAAAACCGAAGCCGCCAACACACTCCATTCATGTTAATAATTCAAGTGAAGTTATCTTAGGATTCGGAGGCTGTTAATCTTTACACAAACAAGGAAGCAACTTTTTCTTTTCTTTTCCCCGCATGCTGCAGGCAGTATGAACACTGTTTCTTTCTTACTCTTTGGATTCTTCTGCACGTTCAGTAAAATGCCAAGCCTTACCAGCTGCCGCCGGTTCTTCTTCCAGGTTTCTGCTTTCCTCTTTGAGTTCATATTTTGAAAAGCTGCAAGATGCCGGAAGGAAAAGCAAGGGTTTACTCTCTGTAAATAGTTACAGTACGTGTTTTTGCAAAAAGATCAGACCAGTGTCTCTGTGTAAACGTGACTTTTAACTCACAGAAATCACTGGGCGGATTGTGCGTCAGGTTCCTGTAAAATTCAGTGCGATGAGCCTTCTTCAGTCCCGTACACAGGCCAAAATCTGACAGTTTCACATGTCCCTGTGAGCACATAAACATCTGATAAGCAACCATGCGCTCACACGCCACACTGTGGGATTTAGAGACGGTCGGGATATTTCTGCGCATCTGCCTCACCCTGGAGTCCAGCAGCAAGTTGTCCGGTTTGATGTCTCTGTGGATGAAGCCCAGCTGGTGGATGGAGTCGATGGCCAGGACCGTCTCTGCGATGTAGAACTGCGTGGCCTCTTCGGACAGAGTGTCCTTCTTCATCAGCAGGGTCATCATGTCGCCTGGCAACAAAGTCAGAAGTTAGAACTGATGGTACACAACATTCTTGTACTGGTTTATGTCACAGAAGAATAATTCACCCTGTATCCAGTTCAATAAAGTTTCAGTTTTAACACGGACGAGTGAACATGCTGACAACAGATGAACTCACATGTGAAGTACAGTGTGAATGCACCCAAGACACATTGAGGATTACTAAAACCGCCATTCCGAGCCGGTCTAGGCAGCCATATTACTCTAATCGTTGTATGTCAGTGTGTCCTGGGCCACTCTGAAGGACTGACTACGAATGTCTCTCGTCAAATAATACGCACAATGGATTACACACAGGCTGATTTCCATGCGGTTCACTGCAATGTAAATTTGCACATTTGTTTGTGCTCTCTTAACCTGCCATTGTCATCAGCAGATGTTGTGCAAACACTCTCTGCTTCAACCTACCTACACATTTAGCTTGTAACTACAACATCCCCAGAATCCCTTTAAACAAAAAGTGCAATTTTGAGTTGCTGCAAGAAGAAAAAACGAGACAGCTACAGCTAATTATAAATTATTCGTGCATTCTTGTAAATTCATCATCAAAAGCACAACATGAAGTTGTCTTTCTCCAATTTGTCGCAGAATCACTGCACCAGCCTGCCTGCTTCAGTGTCCAAAGTGTGTCGGACGTGCCAATGCTTAGCAGCTGTTTTAACACTGCCCACAATAAAATTATGACCAAAAAAAAACATTTAATTGCTGATAACATACTAAAGAAAAGTACTGTTAACACTAAACAATATAGGTTATTTAATTTGTTCCCTATGGAGAACGTCCCCAGACTCCCTGGTGTGAAGTGACATACTTAGAGCTGTCCACCTGTGAGTAGATCACCCAAGAGGGCTGTTGTTGATATCATGTGTAAACCGCCTAAAACTTAAGTTATGAGTGCAAACCTCCAGGCAGGAACTCCATGATGAGGTAAAGGTTCCTCTTGTCCTGGAAGCTGTAGAACATCTTGACCACCCAGGCACCGTCCGCCTCCACCAGAATGTCCCTCTCTGCCCGGATATGAGCAACCTGCAGGGAGACAGTAGATAACCTAAGACACTCACAGTACAAGAGCATGGATGCAGCAGCTTTAACAGTAAGGCTGGAAAACTGTGGTGCTGACAAAATACTTTACCTGTTCTTTCTCCAGCATGTCGGCTTTTCTCAAAATCTTCATGGCGTAGATGTGCCCTGTGTCTTTTTTCTGCACCAAACGCACCTGAAGGAGACAACAGTTACATTTAACGGGAGTGTCAATAAACAGCAATATATCTAGCTATCATATTTTCTATTAAACTTCAGAAGGGGCGCAATCTTGTATGCTTTTTCTTATGCCGTACCTCTCCGAAAGCACCTCGTCCAATAACTTTGAGAGACTCAAAGTCATCCAAGCCAAGCCGCGTCCTCTTCAGTCGCAAAAACTCGGTCTCCTTACGGGCGTGCTGTGAGCGGCGCATTACTTTCTGCAAAACGCGAGCAGACATAAACGCTGAGTTATCTGACGAATGTACAGGGGAGAGATGGAAAAACAAAACAACGCCTCCTTCTGCAAGGAGAAAACAAAGGGTTCAGCACCTCCTCGTCTGGTAAACCCTCATCGTCCATGGCCTTCTCCAGCTTCTTCTGCCTATTGATAAAAAAAAAAACAAAACAAAACAAAACAACATATGATACAACTTTCTAAAAATGTATTCTAATCAGAGCAAATAACGATTACTTGTTACTGTATAATATAAAAATGGTACATTTTGGAGTGGAAACACACAAGGAGTCCTACAATGTTGCAGATCTTATAAATTAATCTCAGGTAAGTGCATGCAGAGGTGTAAACAGTAAGCCAGTCAGCTTCACAGTGTTGCCTGGAGTAGAGATAAGATCTAACGCGTGGTAACGTGAGAACAAAAGAGACTGTTCATGACACGGCCTTTGTTGTGCTCACACCTGAGATGAAACACCTCCGCCTTGTTTCCTTTTGGCAGCGGCGGACGGAGTGACACCTGATGCTTTAAACGACAGCTACATTTACATGCAGAGGGGAACTGGCTGCTCTGCGGGGAAGGTGCTGAAAGACTTGCACTGCCCGAGGTAACTAGCGAAAATGACTATCTCCAGGAAGGAAAATGTAAAGTAAAATCATTTGTTTATCGTAGCTCTTGCTGAACAGACACATACCACATGGGCCGGAATATCACTGATAACGACAAACAAAAGAGAAAAGGGTGGAGGTGTCATGTCAGCTGGTACTGCAGGTTGCAAAACCACTGCGCGAGTTTTACCTCATTTCGCGCTCCTCGTGCTGGGTGAGCAGAGTGCTGTAGAAGTTTTCCAGTGTCAGCTTGGCCACAGTCACCCTCTCTCGGGTGTGGTTGCTCATGGGAAGGGCAGCTGCAGTCCCTCCCGTCATGGCCATACTATCCTGTGAGAGGACATAAGAAAAACAAACGTGCACATCAGTCCAGTCTTTGATTGTACTGTGGTGTCTTACATGACTGTTGATTTTTTACCGGCAATAGTCTCTACTTCTACAGTTTTATTTTAACCTGCCAGTGAGGTGATTTACTAAGAGGACTGGGAGTGAACTTGCGTTATGTTCACCCTATTACAAATAAACAGAGGCGTGAATATGTCTCAATTCCAAATGCACTGCAAGGATTCTGCAATGATGCAGTGACAGAATATAATCAGAAGTTTGCAGCCTTCACAAAATTAAAGCCTTCTAATGTCAGCTGGACAATAACGTTGTAAAGCTACATGGCAACGTTGCTCTCTCACATTAAATTGTGGGCAAACATTAGGACAGCTGGCCACATTTCAGATTTTATGAACTTGCTGGGAAGCACGAGCTTGACAAGACACACGTTGTGTTTAAAATCTGCCTCACAACTAATCCTACCTGAAGCCAAGGATCAATGAGACCAGCTAAACAGTCGTGAATTGATGAGGCGCTGTCAACTTTAGTTTCCACTCTGGGATCGGTGCGTGCAGCAGAGTCATGTTTGTGATGTTTGCCAAATTCACACAGTGCCCTGTCTTAGCGCCACTATGTCAAAAATGTTTGTAGATTATAGTCCACGTGTAATGCACCCCAGATGCGTTAATGTTTTGTTTTTGGTATGTTTATATTCTGAAGTCCATCATACATACTGGTATCAAAAAGATAATTATTTTCATTCAGAGTAAACAGTAGTAGTTTGATCTTTGAAAATGACTTTCCAAGCGAATAGGGAGTTCAGATTTATCTGACTGGTTGTTTTATTTAGTGAAAAAGTAGCCGAGTGAGCGCCGTAATATAGAAAACTGACAATGAGAAAAACTGAGATGCATCAAGATGTATCAAGAGACACTGCATTCTGATCACTGACAAATGAATCATAATTTAACACTGAGGACAGTGAGTATTCACTCCTCTACAGGTGAAAATATTAATTCATTAGCAATAAAACACAACCACATTCAGTTCACTACGCTCAGGAGTTTTGTTTAAGTATGGACCAACTGTCAGCCTGGTATTAATATCATTTAGCATTTTTCCAGTCCTCTTAGTCTGCCAAAAAAATAAACTCATTTAAAAATGTGCTACTAAAATGGCTATTGTGCAGCATCCTCTCGCGCAGTATCCCACCAACAACACTATCTAATTAGTGGAGAGAGTATAAAGTAGCTGACAAAGGAAATATTCAAGTGAAGTACCTCAAAGTTGGACTTCAGAACAGTACTTGAATTATCTGTACTTGTTTCCATCACAAGTTGTTCTTAATGTTGACAATAAGATTCTAATTTGCTGCAAATGTATATTGTTTCCAAATACTGGTTATCAATCCCCTTGATTTCTAACGGTACTGACTTTGAAATAGCCATGTTGCTCAATCCCTAGTTCAATCCCACGCCTTACTTGGTCTGGTATGACCACTATCCTATGGTGACTAATGTTAGCAAACTTCAGCTAAATATTTGTGACTGAGTCTGCTCACTGCCTGTCTGACTCTTCTGCTACTGATATACTATTTCAGCAACCCAGCTAGCTTTGAGAGCCTTTTCCTCTCTCCTTCTTTACTGTATGAACTATTAAATAATACATTAACAAATGTGTAAGGGAGGGGGTAAAAATCCGTGAGGAGATATACTGAGGTTGCTCAAATGTAAGCCATTACCTTACAAGCTACTGTTGTTCACTAGCCTTGTGAGTAGTCCCTAAAATCGCAAACTTCCTAACAGTTGTGCTGCCTATTTCAGGCGGATCCGCTGATAAACATTGCTGAGCCACTTTCTAGTCTGACTGGTCCTTTACCCTGTAATCTTCATGGTATCAATGGCTGCTGCAGGAGGAATCACCAGCACAATAATGACAAGAACCAACCAATCCAGTAAGTTATGTGCTGAACATGGCGGCTGGCAAGTTTACCCCTGCACCATCTGCGTGTCTGCCCTGAGTTACATGTTGCATTTTCATGGTTAATGAATTCTAAACTTTCAAAGTCAAAGCACAATTAACTCTTCTTTATGTATCCCTTCGATGAGCAAGGTAAACAAGTGCATTTCAATGAGGGAAGCTCTGGAGTAGATCCGTTTGACCACAGGAGGTACCTAAATCAGATCCCTGGTATAAAAATATTCCCATGACCCTACAGGAGGGACAGGGAATCATGTGCCTCATGGTATGCAGGGTTTCATTCCAGGAACTCATCAGTGAAATCGGCACTGATCTCTCTCTGTAGGCATTCCTTTGCATTTTTCATACCATCTCAGATAGTATCGAAGTGAAGAAGACATATTCCAAACTGAAGGATAACAATCCTGGAAATGTGCCCGTGACCCGAGGAGGTCCATCATTCATTTGCAAGAACAACATGTCACACAGCAACATTTTTTGTTCTAATCCCTGGGCTCTTTTAAAGAATTATTGTTCTCTCCCAGGCAATTTGGGAACTATTTACTATACAAGGCCACATATTGACCTCTTGGATTCGGTGTGTAGCCCTTGCGTGGGTGGAATAAGAAGCACAGACGCGAAAACACACACACACACACACACACACACACACACACACACACACACACACACACACACACACACACACACACACACACACACACACACACACACACACACACACACACTAGTGCGATGGAGGTTGTTTGAAAGAAAACCAAACATGAAAGGAAAAAGTAAGTAAGCACCAAGAGGAGAAGTTTAATCCTCTTCTTGAATTAATAAAATATAATTAACATGAGCAGAACACAATGAACCTAACATGAACATTTTGTATTGTACAACAGAGAGACGGAGGAAGAGGATGGACATGTACATCATCAAAATATTTCTGTAGGACTTCATCAGAAGGCTATAGATGGACGTGATTAGCTGCTTGCTGAGATTAAACAGCCCTGCAGTCCCGAGATAGGAGCCATGTATCGTCTAGTCACCGGTCCCTTTCCCGTCCCGCGCCCAACAATCCCACAACAACAACACACTTCCTGACTTCTGAGAAAAAATCCCTGAATCACTGCTTAAAACTGCTTGGTTTTGGAAGTTTCTATTGGCTGGAGAGCAGGGTTACTGAGGTCCTCACAGGGTTACCTGAGCACACCACTTCTAGGAAGCTCAACTTGATGATCGCCAATCAAATTACAATTTTGAGCAAGCACAAAGCACAAGCAGACCAATCACAGCACTTGTGGTCTCACGTAGGCCACATATTCCCTATGTGATGTTCCTTTTCTGAGAAGATGTGCATCAGCTCTGTGACCCTATTTTACACCAAATGACGTTTGAATGCCGACTGAACTCCAAAACTCCATCATACATCATAAAAAGGGAAAAGGGGCGGAGGGTTGTTATAATTTAATCACACATTGCAGTGCTATAAAGACATTTCACCAGAACCTAATTATCAGGATGCTACAATTGTATTTTAATTCAATTTTCCCTTAAGCAAATACTTAAAATGCTTGCCATTTAGTGAGCATTGCGTTTATATCCAATAGTCCCTCTCCTTGTAGCTCTGCATTTGGTCTTCACCATCTCCTAAAAGAAAAATATCTGGCTCCTTGGCTGCTAAATGCTTCACTATGTTCACCGGCTAGCTACTAACTTTGCCTGTTTGTCATAAAGTAGCTTTTTTGTGGAATTTGAGAGAGCATTTTCACTGAAAATAAATGTCTCTGTGTTGCCAAAAACAATACTACAAAGGCAGAGAGTGAACCAAAACACTAAAGTCGTGGCCCACCAAACTGAAGCTGCAAAGTCGTGTGGAGCCACATAATCAGCGGGTAACTCTTGGTGGTTTGGTCACTAATAGCACTTCTTTTTTTATATACATGTAGACATTCATAGTTAAAATTAAACTATTGGTTATGTCCTCTTTAATGATGTGAAATCACAGAAAATTTTTAGTAATCTGCGAAAATCTTTCAAAATTGCAATTTAGACAAAAACATTTAATCAAACCTTACAATATTACAGCAATATTATTACTATGTTGTGAGTAGCTGAACTTGAGCATTGGAAATAATGAGCACACTTGAGCCATGGGCCTGGATGGGTTCTTTACTTGTTTCCTCACCAAGGTGGAAAATTAAGCATCATTAAAGTGTCAGACTGTTAGCTCACAGCTGAGCCAGCCGGGCATTTAGCTCAAGTCTGGAGGGATTCTGTTTGGCCTGAAGTTAACCAGATCCACCCCCTGGCTAAACAAACAGGGCTACATCACTCAGCCACTTACAAGGAAGGCTTTATAAAAGCATGCTCACGGTTTAGAGACTGAGGCCCCGTCCATACAGAAACGCTCTTTAGTCTAGAGCCTGTAGCCAAAAGAAGGGGCAAATGTATGGTTGACATAACCTGTAATCTACAAATGAAGTCAAATATTTGGTCACAATAAATAAAATCAGATGCCATTCCTCATCTCACTGAAACTGTCAAATGACAGAAAAAAATAGACAGCCATTTCCTACATACATGTAGTGTTACATAGCCATGTGGATATTTTTGGTTTTATTTTCTTGCTTTTCTGCTTTTTTGTCAGCTTTTGAAATCTCAGAGGTGAAAGGAATTTGGTCAAAAGTATTGATTTTTTTATTTTAACATGTAAACCAGGCAGTGGATTCAGAAAGTGACTTTTCCCCCAAATGCTGGATTCCTCAGTTTGGTGTAAAACTATTGAGTTAATGTGTATGTGTGTAAGGGGACACGGACACACACACACACACATGCACGCACTCAAAAACACAGACACACTCCACCCTTTAAGTACAGTAAGTGACTGCACAGGAAACCCTTGCCATCCTGAATGAAAGGGCTCAGTCATGACGCCTGAGAGAGGAATGGGGCTCAAACAAATGTGAGCGCTCTCTCTCTCTCTCTCTTTCTCTCACTCTCACACACACACACACACACACACACACACACACACACACACACACACACACAAAGCATATGAAATAATGATCATTTTTGAATGGAAAAGTGATTATAACACTCAGATAAAGATATGGTGTATTTCAAGTATTTAATATTACCCCTAATATCATGTGGTATAACCTAATATGTCACATGCCAACATGTTCCTCATACATATCTTATCCACCAGAGTCACAGTGTTTGTTTCTCCAGTATCAATATATACTTCTGAATATTCTTTAATATTGCAATAAATGCCAAAAAGACATTATTTTAAATGCATTTAAAATATAGTTGCAGTTGTATTTTGTCAAAACATTTCACATTTAAAGGAGACAAGATAAATAGCCCATTTTTATGGCCAATATCAAAGCAAGCGCTTTACATATGCTTTCAATCCACTGTCATGTATTACAGACAGTCACCTGCATAGATGGCGAGCACCTGAACGCAGCATTAAACAAGCTACATACACGTTGGTGTCGTTTGTGGCTAATGTTTCACAACTCACATAACGTTACATTGAAACTTTTTCTGTCAGCCTGTCAAATCTCTGCTATCGGATACCTTGCTGTCACGGCCGCCGGGCACATGACGGGTGATAATATTAATATTCTGAGATGCAATTAAGTTTGAATAATATCAGCAAATAGGTATATCGGGTCGGTTTGATGCTGTGCCGCGTTAGCTAGCTATGTGTCCGCTATAACGTTATTACCTTTGCGTCTCTGTCTGGCAGGTTCCATGACAGCCACAAATAAAAGCCCGACAGCATAAAAATAAAGAGCGGTGAGGGAAATATTTTTCACCTACCTCCGTGTCCTGCTCCAGAGTCAATTATTGGCTTGCCGCCACCACACAACCCAGAAGAAAGAAATATAATGTGTATTTTTTCGTATCTCCCTGCCTAATATTTAGGCAGTTGAAGGCTTGAGGCTCCAGTTATTGGACACCCTTTAGAGGAACTTGTCAGGCTGCACAGTAAACATCGCCGATATCAACGCGAAATCATACAAAAGTCCTCTAACGGCGGAAGCGGGCTAACCTGAAATAATCGGCAAACATTTTACGGTCCTCATTTTTACCCCTTGACCTCAAAATTCCGCGCTCCCACCGTCTTTATTGCCATAAAATATTAAATAAGCAGCGATGCTTCCTGGGACCGTCGGGCTCATCACACGCTCCAGCCACGCAACGGCGTAGCACTTGAGTGGCGTGAGCAAGAACCAGTCACCGATGAGGAATAGAGCCCGTGGCTTCCACGAGCCAATCATGTGTGGAATGTGCATTGCAATGACATGCGCGTCAGCCAATGGGAAGATCTGAACCCTCCCAGCAAGGGTTGTGTTCCAGGACGCAGGTTCATCTGGCTAGCAAGCATTATGTAGCTATCACAGAATATACTGCAGCTGTAGTAATTGTAAGCTTTGTTACATAATTTTAGGGGTCATGCTTAGACAAAACCCTTACTAAAACTAACTACTACTGTTGAGATGTTTTTGAGAATTATATTACTCAAGCAGCACTGTAAAATAAATAGTTAATGCACACATAAATAGCACAAGTGCCATGTAAACTACAAGGTGTAAGGTCAGTAAAAGGTTACATTGTGATCAAAACTACAAATTGTAGGTTTTTGATTGCTATAGTTGACCAAAAATAATGCATATGAATGATTTCTATTGAAATATCACTACTATACCAATAACTAATTGTTCCTGTTGACAATATACAGTTGAAACACAACAAACTACAATGGGATAAAAATAAAATCATATCAGCATGCCAGGGACTGCAGCTTGTCTGGCCAAAAATAAGTCAAATGTGATCATCGGCTGAAATAGACGCTGCAGATTATGTTTTCACATTTCAACAGAACAATGTAGAGATTCCAGAGGAAATTGGCTTTTCCTCCTGCCATCCCAAGAAGTAACTTATCCATGCATTCGTCCTATCTGGAATTTTTCATTTCCTTGTCCGCTCGTGTCTATATGTTACAGGTCCCGGGGGGACAAAGAGCAGGTGTGTGCTGTGACCACCCTAATAACGACAGAAAAAACGCAGGTAGTAAAACCGATCACACCAGCAACACACTTTTGTTGACCAAAACAAAGAGCCGCTCAGGCTGGTCAGTGAAGATTCTCCGTTATAAAACTCCTTATTTGGACGGGCTGAGAGCTTTTACTGCAAGAGCCATGATGTCAACATACACAGAGGTGGGTGTACCCTGCTAACACGTCTGGGTGTGGTGTCCAGCAGACAAGGCTGTTTTTATATTTCTCACATCAATGGGGCCCACTGAGCTGTGACACATCACCTAAATTTAGATTTGGGCTGCAAACTCTCTGGCCTGCAGCCGATGCTTCACAAAGTTAAGTCTGAAACAGACTGAGTCACATTTGTAATGAAATCAAGATTTGCACCACATGATCACTGCTGTGTAAATGTTGCAACTGGAGTTTTGCTTGATTCTCAAATATAAACAAGGAAGATTTTTTTCCTTTTCAGATAATCAGAGGAGGCAGCGAGCAGCTCTATCAGATAAAAAGCATCAGCAAATAAACAGTTAATTGGGGAGGTATTATTAAATGATCCTATTCTGTAAATCACTGTGTGACCAGCAAGGTCATCTCAGGCCGATTCCATACAAAAATGTCTTTCTTCTCTTTATGAAAGCTTTTGATGTCACACAGACACATTCATGTGTGTGCTTTATGCAGTTTAAGTATTAGGGCTTCACAAAAAAGAACAAAACACATCCATGACTTTGTTTCAAATGTGTTACTGGACTTCTCTGCCTCCTGGAATTGTATGATTCTCACACTGAATCTTAGTTTCGACCTCCCAAATAAGTACATTGTTAAGTCATCAGCAGCTCTCTTCTTCCCTATTTTACCCCTCAGGAGACAGTCATCACCCTATTGCTATTTTTATCTTACTTACGAAATCCTCTCAAACGTCACAAAAATCACAGCTTTGTTCCTAAAAACATTTTTGACATGTTAAGGAGGGATCTGACCAAGCAGCACCAGCATGTTGGTTCTATTTCAGGTGTTGAGCTGACGCTCCTGTCTGAAATGACTGAAAACAGCAAAATAAACCTCCAGTCACTGATTACCAGTTTACCAATGAGAATGAAAAAACAGGTCAAAGGTCACTTAAGTGTGGTCATATCATTAATGAGATCATCTCAACAAAAGCACCAAGTGAATAATTTATTACAGCATTTTGCAGGCTTTTGCATTTCCTGCTAAGTTGCGATTCATCATGTGAGGCTACTGTAGAAAGATATTTGATGCTGTACGATAACGCGCCACAGTTTTTCTGACTCAGGATGGACAAAGTCTGCGTTATGAATTCCATGTGTCTTGGGCATGAATTTTGTCAATTTTGCAAATAAGTATGATGAGAAGGAAACACTGCGTGCATGAACTGACTGCAACAAGAACCATCCTCCATGTTCTGAAGAGTAAAAAAGAAAAAATTTCTAGTAACTCAACGCAGATAATTACCTGCCTCTCATGGCACTACACTGATAATTTCATATTTTTTTTAATTTCAAAATAAGTCCCTAGTCAGTAGTTAACGTACACCTGAGGGTCAGAAAGGCTAACATGTTTTCTACACTGCATGACTCTACACAGGTGCAGCAGATGAACAAATTGAACTCCCAATAGTAGATAGTTGAGTTTTATTTAAAAAAAGAAAAAAGGAACAAAACTCATGAGATGTAGGAGTTACAATGAGCTAGGCAGGTTTCTTAAGTGGTCTGAAGAGTGTTCTAAGGTTTTTTGAGTGATCGATTTCGATCATTTCTTTCATAAATATCTACAAAAACAGACTCAATCAATATACAGCATATACATAAACAAAAAACAGGGGGAGCATTCACATATTAGACCACAGAAAACCTCTATGGTAATATTCTTCAGCAGAAACATCCTCACACACAAAACAGTGTGTATGTGACGATCGTGTACTCTTTTCCAACTGGCATCCTTTATTACTGTAGCAGAGCAACAAAGTTTCGCTGACTGTATGGCACCTCAAATTTCCTTTAGAAACAAACTCAGCACATTCCTGTTTTGAGGCTTTCAGCTGATAGTTTGAGGGTGGAAAAAAAAAAGCAGGCTGAGATGTGAGAGAAATGACTGAAAATTGTCCAGAGCGTGATGTACGTTGCCGGTCAGGATTCGGCTGGCGAAGGCTGGCTCGGTGCTCCGTTGCGGGTGCGGAGCTGTGACTGGGCAATGTCAGCCAGGGCGCTCTGGATCTTTTCCAGCAACATGTCGCCGCGGTAAACCACCTCCTCCAGACGGGCCGCTGCGTCGTGGTTCTCCTCCTCCAGCTGCCGGAGACTGGCCGCCTGACAAGAGGTCACACAATCATTTACAATGACATGATGGTGTTATTTATTTATTTATTTATTTATTTATTTACTTACAAAGCTGTCTCTAAAATGAGCAACACAAAAAGAAAAAGTACAAACTGCTTCAGGGAACATCCTTTGTTTTAATGACTCATTTACGACAGGACACTCTGTACTTGATGGCACCCCCTTTTTCCTGAACTTATCCATCTTTAAACCACAGTGGATGGAGAAACAAGATAATACACCTGGACCTTAAGTAATTTAAAATAAAAAAAGTTTCAGAGGCAATAAGTCATTAACCTCAGCACATGAATGTGAACCAAATTGGCCTTGTACAAATAGAATAATGTGAGAAAATAAGGGAACCTATTACACTTCCTTTACTGAATTATACTGTTCTACTGATCAATAGTTGTATGTTTGTGCTGTCAAGACAAAACCACCAGACGGTTAGTTATAGCCGACTGTTGGCTCAGTATGGAAATCAAACAGATGTAAAGGAAATGATTCACATGTGTGCTCAGAGTCTCCCCTGGGATGTTTCCCTGTAGCTGATCATTTCACTTAAAATATTATGCTGACCGTTACTATTGAGTGAATCTTTCCCTATATATACACACACACACACACACTCACTACAGAACTGCTGCTGTTATAAAAACCTCCCCTGCCGCTGTAGCTTATCATTTCTTCTGCACATAAATCCTCATTTTCTCGTAAACCCATCTGTGGTTGCCTCTGAGCTACAATAAAGTGGAGACGTTGGCACGGTTTGCATTTGCATTTTCTTTTATGTCTGCCTCCACCGCTACACATATCAATCAAGTTATATTGCCAAATTCAGGCCTGACATGTACTATGAATTTACAGCCCCTCAGTTCATGAGGATAAGATACTCGTAAGTTTCAAGGTGGTAAAGCTGTTAATTGCGGCATTAAAAATCTTACAGGGATTTTTAACTGAAGACAATTAGACATGTCACAGCTGTAAAAGCACAGGTGTAAATCAATAAAACTTAATGATGGCAGAATTCTATGTATCTGTTTCAGTTTCAGGTGTCCTGGTATAATTCATGCTGGCTCACTGTCACACCATCATGGCTTACTGGGTCGCTTAAAAAGAGCGGAGACGTTAATGTAATGAGTTACACCTGTGCGTTCCCTTTCATGACAGCTCAGGTCTTTTCATTTGATACGCCAAATTGGCTGTAGTGACATCATCTTTTTCTATTGGATGCTATATGTCGTCTTGAGATCAAACACCATATTGTGTCAGGCTTTTAAGCGTTAACTCTGAATTTTAACCTTTTTTTTTTTTTTATTCATGTATTGCAGTATCTACATGGCTTACACTAACCATGAACAGAACATTAGCAGCCAGTATATATTTGGTTATAGGATGGTTCTAGTTTTTAGCTTTTATCTAGTTTCCAGTTAATATTTTAGTCATTTGTCTTGCCAGTTACTCTATTAGTAACCTCTTGGAATCTCCTGCTATTGTTTCCAGTAATTTGTGACTGATACATAGCTTGGCTGCTATAACAAAGCACAAAACATGACTGGGATTTCCAGAGTACCCATGACTTTTAGTCTCAAGAATTATCAAGAAACTTAAAAAGGTTCTTTGCCGCTGTCGACACCGCAGTAAAGACCTGCAGAGATTAGGCACATTAGTTGACATTTGAAAAAGTGATGCATGTAATTACAGGTTTTTTTTTATGCGCAACTATACGACGCAAGCAAGACTTTGTTGCCTCATTCTATCATATACTTCCTTCTGTAACTCCATGTTGATATGCTGAAACACAGTAAAAAAAAAAGTTTTGTAGCAGCAGATTTTTTTTTTTAAAAATGGTGTCCACAATCCACAATCTGCAACTACTCGACCTTCTCAGAAATCTACAGCCCTGCATGCCTTTAGGCCAAAAGTTCCTCTACTTTTGGAAAGTACTTTTTCGGGGGGATTTTTTTTTTGGAAAGGCAAAATAACATTCCCGGATCATAACTTAAACCCTGGTCCCTGCAGTGGAACACGCTGATGTTGCTAGCCCATGGGGAAGTTCCTGTGGTGGAAACATGGCTACACTCCTTTCTATCTTTATGTTGGAACAAGCTTCACACATCTTGTGCTTCTTTCGTACAAGAGTAAATGGAGAGTACCCACAGGAAGTATCCTCATGTCTAATACTGTCTCCAATTTTAAGCGAGGAGGCAACGGTGTTCTGAGGTTATGCAAGTGACAGAATCAAAGTCCCTGATTTGCAGAAGTGTGTTGCACATATGCAGTTCTCATTCTTAACTTTTTAGTGACATGACACTGAAATTCAGAGTCATCCCTGTGATTGTAGTCTAATATTTAAAATTACATGTTGTTGAGTAATGTTAATGAATACTCTCGATGGTGTAACTTTAAATTGAGTGAAAATAATTAGTGCTCCAAAATACATGGCAAGTCATACTCTATTCTCATAGTCATTCCAGATATACATCGCTTACTCAGTCATATCACTTGCATTATTTTCTACCCGGTCAACCCACAGGGATCATTTGAATTTAATCTAATAAGACCTTCTATTTTCAGGAAAGGATTCAACACTGAAATAGCTTCAACCTTCAGTCTTATTTTTTTTCCCAATGTAGACAAATTAAGAAATTAAGTTAAATTCATTTATGAGCTAATCAGAAGCGTATTTCCACTTCAACACTGGAATCTGCACTGATTTATAGAAAATCTTGAAATGATCGAACCTTAAATTATAGAATACAGTTATTTTGCAAATGTTACGATATGACGGGAGTAAGACTGACATACTTATGTAGTATATAATAAAACAGATACATAAGTGTCTATATCAGTTATAAAAAAGGTTAATCCAAGGCTATATTAGCAGGGTATATGCATTTTACAATAAATAACCAGAACCAGTGGCCTTAAATGGACTGAAACCTGGTTGTTTGCTTTATACCCCCTCAGCAAAGCAGACATCACTTTCCCTTTTTAGAGTCTTGAGCTGTCAATGTAGAAAGCAGCTGTACAAGTGTTCACTTGGCTCCCCCTGCTGACTGAAAGCTAGAAGTACTACCTGGACTTTTGTGAGGGTTTGTTCCCTCTTGTCAAAGAATCTGTAACTGTGAATGCACGTCTGAGAGTGCTGACCTGCAGAGCTGCCGTGGACTCCTCGCTGGGCAGAGAGTCGATTAGTACGTCCACATCTTTGGCTGTTCTGGCGATCAGGGCTGCAAAGAGCTGGGCATATTCTACAGGGGGGACAAAAACGTTGCATCCTTATGTTAACAAATCATGCACCTCCGTTACTGTAAGCCAGCAGCAAAAATATATGATGGAAGACATAAAGCAAGAGAGAAGCATGTGGGAAGAAAGTGAACTGTAGACAACAGATGTATCAATCTTTTCATTCTTCTCGTGCGACACAGATTCGACTACTTGCCAATTTTAGGGTATTGCAGCAAGATAAGAAGACTAAATTGCCGTTTGTTTCGCTTCATTATTCTTTAATATAATGTAGGTATCACAGAAGAAAAATCTGACATATGTGCGCTGATCCAGATGTCTGGAACCAGGCTAAGGAAATTGACCAATACCAATGGATGGATGGTTATATGTTGTCATACCTGTTATAAAATAAGTGTTTACTATCAGTATCAAATTCATAAACCTCTATTTTCTCCAGGCTTATGGTATTGTTACATACTGTCTAGATTTATATAAAAGTAGGATGTTTCAAATAAAGCCTGTGACTGAGAAATAGTATATGGTGTGTTATGTGTTAGTCTATGACCTAGCAATATCCCATCTATTTAATAAGGTCAGTATTGGGTAAGTACATCAATAATGTGAACCAGACAGTGTTGAGACCCAAGATATGTTCGATGAGAAGACAGGGAAGTAAAAAACAACAACAACAAAAACAAGACCCATAAGATATCAAAAGATTAAAACAAAAACACATAAATCACCTTCGGTCGGGTTCGCTGGCTGATCTTTGTTGATTGCCGTCTGGATGTTACTGAAGGAGGCAGGAGGCGCACATTGCTGGAGGACCCCGATGGCATTACAGAACTGATCTGCTAGCTGTGCACATAAAACAATAACATTACAATCACACTTTCATTCAAGCAGGGCATTATTTGTTAATGTTGCCGGTTTGTAATCCGTTTACTATGAGTGCCCTCGATATTCCACAGTTTTATCACTAGTATACTGTAGCAAATGTTCCTGTGTGCTATACTGAATAACATCAACATGGAGTTGTAGATGAGAGTCGTGATACAGGCCAATGGTCGTAAGTACCAATGTTGGAAAGTTAATACAGATTAAAACTACTGCTTCGCGATAGCTGCCACCTTCAATTGATATAGAAAGTTAAAGCATAGTTATTTTTCTGTAATTGTCGTTTTAAAACTCTTAAATTCCCCTTACCGAATTGACAGCGTCCTGGAGTTGTGTTAGCCTGTCCGCCATATTTTCTGTAATTGAACAAAACTACGCTGTCGGTGTCGCGAGAGTGGCTTGACATCAAAACAATCTCGCGGGATTGGACGGGAGTTTGGGAGCTTTGCTATGCATATTATCGTTTAGTGTTAGCCGTAGCCACTTTTAATCATCTCGGAACTGACTTTGTATCGGACAACTGTATAATCAGCGTGTTAATATCTACGGGCACCTCCTTGTGTTTTGAAAGGAAACTGAGCTGCATCAAAACTTCTACTAGTTGTCTGTTGATGGGGACTAATTAGCCTGTAGCTAATGTTAGCTACCAGACATCAACAGGAAGTACCAGTTAACGGACTAGCTTGCAAGATTGCAATGTCTTGCACCTTGAGTTCTCCAGGTAACAATTTGTTCTTCAATGTGTTTTCCTAACGTTAATAAGAAAGAGCTATTTTTGAATGTCAGTCGACCGGTTTGACCAGCATATGTGTAATATGAGCCGTAGGTGGATTTGCATGACAGCTTTGGTCTGCTAAGTCAGCTAATAAGTTAGCAAAGACTTCAGTTTGGTCTGCTGGTAATGTCATATTATTCCTTGTCAGGTAACTGGACCAACAACCTTGTCTGCGTAATTATCTTTACGTTTACTACAGCTAAGATAGATATGATGTATCAGTAACTAAATATAACACTAACAAGGTAATGTTAGCTTGTGCGAATTAGCTGGCAGCAGCTGTCATCCAAGGTGTGACAGGGACAGGGAGGGTAGAGTTAGCAACAAGCTAAGTTACTACATGGTGTTTTTGGTTGGTGTTCTGATAAAGCATATGTTTTTTAAACATAATTTCGTCACTGTCCTGAGTAATTAATGTTAGTATGGTTACTTTAGTAAGTATTGTTGGGCACCATTGAAAGGGGAGCTGGGATTTCTGTTAGTATTCCTATTCACCAGAGGTCAGTAAGTGGTGTAATGAGTACCTTGATGGGACATAATGTGCTCCAATCTAGCCAAATTTATGACCTGAGATTAAAGCCTGATTAAAATGCAAAGTGCAGACTTGTACATGGAAATTGTTAGGGCTGGGCAGGTTTGATGATGTGCAACGCTACTTTGTTTGATCATGTTCGGGCTGTTTTCTATTCACAAGTTATATTCACATGCAAGAATTTCCATCAACAAACCCCATCATTGTCCACCTGTAAAGAATGGGGTGCGCTCATCTCTACCGAAACTGGTATGCTGTTAACATTAATTGTTCATAGTTTCTTTAAAAGGCGGCTTTCTGTTTCCCCAGGCATGAACTGTACCTTAGAGAAAGTCCTGGCAGATGCCAAATCGCTGGTGGAAAGGCTACGTAACCATGACAACGCTGCTGAGATGTTAATCGAACAGACAACATCGCTCAACAAGCGAGTGGATGCCATGAAACAGGTACGGTGTCACTGTCACATGACGTTGGTCCATTTTTCAATGTTTCTGGCTCTGCATAGTATTCCAGTTATGAGCCATCTAACATTTCGAGCTGTTGACTCTGTCAGTTGATTAAGGAGATTTGGTGGTGTTTTATCTTGCTCGCAGTACCAGGAGGAGATCGACTCACTGAACCAGGTTGCACGACATCGTCCCCGTTCTAGTCTGGTCTTGGGAATCCAACAGGAAAACCGTCAGATCAGAGATCTCCAGCAGGAAAACAAAGGTAGGCAGTTAATAAGATATTTTTTGTTGATTTATTGTTCGGTGACTTCTGTTGGTCACAACTATACATAGTAGTGTATTATGGTCAAATGAGAGGGTTGGAGTTGCTAATCACAGCAAGGTTACATGAAGCTGACTTATATTCTTGCAAGAGCTTCATGTAATGTTGTCTCCTGCACAAACTAAGCCTGTGCTCACTCTTTCTGCAGAGCTACGGACATCGTTGGAGGAGCACCAGTCTGCGTTAGAGCTCATCATGACCAAATACAGGGAGCAGGTGTTCCGGCTCCTCATGGCGAGCAAGAGGGATGACCCAGCCATCGTGACCCAGCTGAAGGAGCAGCACACCACGGTCAGTGAGGTCCACATATTGCTCTTATTTTGACATAGTATTTACACACTTTACATCTTCCATTTCCAAAGGATTTCTGATTGTGATTCTTTTATTTACATATTTGTTTTTCATCTTTGTAGGAAATGCAAGCACATATAGACAAGATCAATGAAATGGCCTCTGTGATGAGGAAGGCGATAGAGGTGGACGAGGGGCGGACGTGTGAAGACGAGGAGAGGATTAAGCAACTAGAGGTAAAAGATGATGTCCTGCTTTGTTCCACATCTACTTTCAACAAATCATAATGCGGAAGACCCTTGTTGTCCTCCAAAAACGATGGTTCAGTGTACAGAAACTTTTCTGTGCACAGAAGTGACAAATCAAAACTTGGGAGGAAAATCCTTAGGGTACAGGATTACACCACATTCAAGAACTAGCTGTTATGTCGACTGTGTCTGCAAAAAGTTGCACTTGAACATGCCACAAAGACTACAACTAGCGTTCTGCACCTGCTTGACATGAAATACCTCTCCATACCACCAGGTGGGGGTAGTCTATATTGATCATTTGAAGAAGCTGGAAGACTCAGAACTGTGGATGTACAAACAGTTATTATGAATATTATATGTCTGATTAAAAAGTTACAAATGCCACTGGCGTTATCAACCTTGTGGAAGAAGATAGGAAGAGGCAAAGGCAATACAATGAATTAGTCAAATGAGATCCCAGATTTTAAAAAACCTCCCTTGACTTCCTTTTCAGTTCCAATGATCAACTTAGCTGAACAGCCAAACAAAATGATCTCTGCAGCACTGAATCACCTTGCTGAAAAGCTAGCAACAAGGGCAGACCTGTGCCAACAGAGTGGAACCTAACTTACCCAAAACTAGGTCTGCAGATGCTCACCAGCTACCTGACACTGGCGTGTGTCAGGGTCCTAAGCAACCTTTTGTGTCTGCCATCCTTAAAGAGGCATCTGATGGTTCTGGGTAGCTAACATGACAGCTGGAATTCCAGGGAGCATTGCTAGCATGGGAGCATTGCAATTAATGCAACCATAATTCCAAGTATGGCCAAAGCTCATGATAAATATGGAGACGCAAATGATCTGAGACCACCAATATGCACATATTCCAGATACACCTTTAAACAAATGTTGGTAACACATTAAAAGTGGTATATATTATTTATATTTTCTATGTGTGGTGCTGATATTGAAAGTTCATGTGTGTGTGTACATTTCTGTGTCTGTAGCTAGAGAACAGTGGACTCCGAGAGCTGCTTGGAATCAGTCGCGAGGCTTTCCTGATTCTGAAGAGAGAGGACGCATCAGAGAGCACGTCACTGTCGCCGCTGCTGACCAGCGCCGACGTCAGCTTACGAAAAAGTTAGACAGCCCGTGGTGACCGCCCGACCTCTGTCCCCCCCCCCATTGCTGCCACTACTGTGTACAGTGTGTACAGTCTGTTGCCACATACCTCTTCACTTTTAACCCAGAGATTTTTTTTCCCCATGATCATCTACCTTCTCCTGGACCATTTATAGCATGATGCTCCAGAGCTGCATCCCTGCCCGGTGACTCTCTCTCTCTCTCTTTTTTTTTTTTTTTTTGTTGGTACTTGTGTTGATTTTTGCTAATTTTGCCAGCATGCATGAGTCTGTGGTGCCTGCAAGGTTTTAATGTGTGAATGGGTAAAAGAAGGGCTTGAGGTAAAATAAATCTGTAAACATGAAATTGTCTCTGACTCGTTGATGTGGATTTCATTTTCTTCTCAACGTCCGACACAGTACAGATTGCCATGTCTCTAGTTCTGTTAGGTGGCTTGTGCAACTCAACTCAACTCAATTTTATTTATAAAGCCCTTTAAAAACAGCTGCAGCCGACACAAAGTGCTGTACATAAAATAAGACATATAAAACAAAGAACAATATAAAAACAATAATAAACGATAAAACAATGTTAAAATAATATTAAAACAAAAACAGAAACAGAGTCTCATGCTGGATTAAAAGCCAAGGAATAAAAATGGGTCTTAAGACGTTTTTTAAAAACGGACAGTGAAGGGGCTTGTCTAATACATAACGGGAGGTCATTCCACAATTTAGGACCAGCAACAGAGAAGGCTCTATCCCCTCTGAGCTTCCGTTTGGCCCTTGGTAACTCCAGGAGCAGCTGATCAGCTGACCTGAGGCACCGGGCAGGAGTGTATGGGCGGAGCAGCTCAGAGAGGTAAGGCGGGGCGAGACCATTTAAGGATTTAAAAACAAATAAAAGAATCTTAAAATGGACTCTAAAGTGCACAGGCAGCCAGTGGAGAGAGGCTAAAATGGGAGTAATGTGCTCCCTCTTACGCGTTCCAGTCAGGAGGCGAGCA